>NC_083324.2:86757179-87067497 GCF_963455315.2 Globicephala melas | reverse complement strand
ACCCACAGTGTCCCATCCACCACTCTCAGCACCCTCAGACTCCAGGACTCAAACGCTGCTTCCTCCCAAGAGCAGATTCCTGTTATAGGCTCTCATAAATCTTTGTACCATTCACTCAGAGTATGATCTTAGTGGGTATTTATAAATTTGTCAATTATTTCCTGTCACTTCCACCAAGCTATCTCCTCCATGGAAGTAAGAATGATTTCTATCTTTTGCTCACCATCCCATCCCCCAGCTTCTAGAAAAGTGCCCAGCACACTGTAGGTATTAAATGGTACTGAGTTAAATACAGGCATTTCTGCTACAACAAACATGATACATATATTCCTGAAAAAAATCTTGCATCTCGCAACATCATGTGCTTAAAACACCAGGACTAGGGTGGTTTTTCTGTCTCTCTCTAGTTCCTGTTTATTAGTCCTCATAGGCACTTAGATTTTCCAAACACGGGGGGAAACACTCAGCCCCATCCATCTTACTCAGGAATGCAAGTCAATGTGTTTCAATGCCTGTTATAAAAAAACAAGTACCTCATTTTTAAAAAATCTGATTTAACGGAACATTTTTTATTTCACCGTTCCATTTCTTTTATAAAAGTCATCTCCTCACTAGCAGCTCTCTGCCCTAGAGTAAGGGAGTGTGGAGGGGATTGGGCACCTCCAAAGAAAAGGGAGAGAAGGGCCCAGGGTTACAAGTTAACCTATGAAGACGGAAGCAGACAACTCAAAACCTATGAGACTTCGTAACACAATGAACACCCAAGCCAGAAACTTGGACAGCCTAGGCAGATAGCTCAACGGGCTAAGGCTGCTTCAGGGGGCAATAAAAGTCCCAGATAATGAAGGGCAAATGCTGGCTAGAGGGCACTGAGACAAGAGAAAGGACAACAGAGCTGTGAGCAAGTGGGGCTGCCCAGAGGGAAGGTGCAGAGGAGGTAAACCAAGATGGTGCAGCTTGGGCGGGGCGCCTCTGAGAAGAGGAAGCCCAGCGCTGGGCGGGCACTCATGGCTCCTACCGCTGTAGCAGCTGAACTGAGGGCTATTTTTGGCTGGAGATTTCATCGTTTTTCCACTCTTCTGGCATCCCTTATCTAGAAAAATTTGTGTATAAACCAGCTCAACTTCCATATTATACGGACATAACTCCTGTGACCTAACCGGCATTATAGAAACAGAATTCATTGAGGAGCACGGTGTACTTCCCTCTACCTTCTTTTCCTATAACCTAAAAAAAAAAAATCATCCTAGACATTGATATCTGTACCAAGTAGTAAAATTTCTTTGATCATTCCTGACCAGCGAGTCCAATCCCTGATGTACAATAAGGCATGTTTATTTCTAAGCCACTTTTCTGACCGTAGCTATGGTCCAAACTCAATCTGCAAAAGTCTCTGCAAATCAGTAAAGAACACAAGTTGGTATTTATCCAGTACAGACTACACGCCAGACACTGGGCTGAGCCCCTTGCACGTTTGCCTCATTCAATCCTAACACCTAAAGGTGCTTGGAGGTGAATTCTATTCTTACCTTCATCGTACAGTTGAGAAAACACTGGTAAAAGAGGTTAATAACTTGCCAGAGGTCATGTAACCATTTCTCCAAGAGCAGAGAAACACGACTAATTCAACAAAAGAGGGAAACAATAAAAGCACAAAGAGGTCTGCAGTTCATCTGGAGGGCTGGTGTTTGAATATAAGGGCCTGACACCCTTTCCCTAAGACACCCTTTCCCTAAAGGCCTCTTGTCTGTAGGGTGAACCCAGCCCCAGCTGCGGCCTGCTTCTGTCCCTCTCTGAGTGCCCCACGGCCTCCAACATAGCCTAACCCCAGGAAACAGAGGCAAAGGGCAGCGAACTCACCCTCTGAGTCTGTAATCTGGATACATCCCTTCAGAATTCATTGCCATAAGCATCTCTTACATTAGTCATGACTGAAGGGCTACCTGTCAACTCTGCTCACTGTATTACTACTCGTCTGTTGGCATCTCCAGGACGGACACTTCCTCCTAAAGCTTTCTCTAGACATTTTCCCATCAAAAGCGTACATAGAGATTGTCAGTCCTGATTGATTCAATTTGCCAACTCCTAAGTCCAACACAGAACAGACAAGTTTACTATAGAGCAACCGAGAACAGTGGAAACTTACCTGTATAAACTGATGGTGGGTTCAACGGCCAACATAACGAAGGGGGCGACGGTATAAGAGACGGCCAGCTGAGTGGCAGCCCAGGTGACTACGTCATAAACAACCTTGAGGGCTTTTGACGAAAGGAAGTAATGTCTGTAGTTGTTCCTCACCTGCTCACCGAGGAAGTCATGGTGGATGTGGGGGCGGGGGGGGGGATGCAAAAAATAGAAACTTTTACTCCATGCATGCAGGTAATACCCCTCAGGAACACAGGAGATTAAAAACTACCAACCATCTGAGTTCTATTTTCAACGAAAAATACCACTATGGTTTTTCTTATTATTAAAAAAATATAAGTTCATTCACTGTAGAAAAATGTTTAAAGAGCTAAGCAGAATCAGATTTTTTTTTCTTTAATATCTCCCAGAGAAAAGCACTGTTGAAAAACTTGGCACATACCTTCCAAGTCCTTTTATATTCATATATATCCATATTTACGTTTCCAGTGGCGTCAATATGTTTAGCCTGTTTTTTCATTTAGTAACATAGCATGAATGTTTTTCCATGTCATTAAATATTCATGATACAATTTTAATTATGGGAAAGTTAGTCTCCTATCCCCTGCTATTGTAAACAATTCTGTGATGTATACTCTTGTAGAAAAGTCTCTGCCCTGTTTCCTAATTATTTTCTTTGAATAACAGTAATAATATAATAGTATAATAACATGAGCGACCATTTATTGAGTGCTTACTGTGTGCCAAGCCTGTGCGAATTCCTTATGGGTATCATCTCTGTTGACTCTCCCAGGACACAGGCCTATCATGTAAGCATCAGTATGCCTATTTTCCAGACAAGGAAACAACATTCTTTGAGATGGAAAATGCTGGGTCAAAGGATACTCATTTGTAGGTCTTTTGACACAGATTTGGCTCCAGAAAGACACCTAATTTCCAGAAGCCACAACCAAAGACAGAGCTGCAACAATGGCAGGCTTACAGGTAGGTCAGCCTCAAATCAGGAAAGGCTTCCTAGGGCTGCCTGGGAAGCTGAGGGCACCTCCTAGGCTCTGAGTTCCTCAGGACAGAGGCTAGGGGTCCATCTGTGGGCAGTACTGAAAAGCATGTAAGAGATTTTACTAGGTAACTTCCTGGGCCTGAGACACTTCATGACTGTTTGAGTTCATTCTCCTTTTGGAAAAAAAATGGAAATACTGTTCTATCAACCCTCTCCCCTCCATCCCTTACCTAACTTATTTGTGAAAAACATTTCCAGGTCACCCAAGAGGCTTTACATAAATTAATCCTTTTATACCCACTGAAATCAACTAAAGACAGCTTAAGAAATAATACTCTGAAAGTATTAACAAAATTCTGGCCTTTGTTCAAGTTTGTCCTCCCATCTGTGTTTTAGTTTTGTGATCCAAGTCAGTAATATGTACGGGAGAAAAGAAAATGTCTTCTGTTTTCAATGCACAAATATGTAAAATATGTACTTTAAAGAGTGCTAATCAGAATAATCAATTATCCATCTTGTTCACACATGTATCCCCACAAACCTTCTTCTAACTAAAATAGAAATTCCATGGGCGAGGAACTTTTGTTCACTGCAATAGCCCAGCACCTACTAGCATATAGTAGGGCTCCTGAAATATTAATAGAACAGACGAATTCAAGAATCAGTGAATAGCTAAAAGAAGTGGAAAAAAATTCCCACTCTACCTGTCTCTCCATTTAACAAATATGAAGAAGTTATCCATTTCTATTCCCAGCACTAGACCAGGAGCAGGGGCCACATGTGTTCTACTCTCCATTTTTTCTCCAGTACCCATCACAGTACTTGGCACGTACTAGGCACTCAATAAATATATTTTTAAGATAAAAAAAAAGAACGAGTGAATAGCTGTGCTGGGGCTCCTAAATCCTCATCTAAAAATACAGCTCAACAAATCTCAGTAAAAGCTTTTGGCACCTGAATCAGGAATGCCAAAATCATTATCAAGTATTGAAATAAAATTCAGAATACAGTGAATTGTAATTACTTATATACATGTTCATCTCATTCTTTGAGGGCAGGCATATTTTTTAATTCTGTTATTATTCTTGCTCTACAGCCAGCAAATGGCAGGAACAGTCTAGGACAAACGGAGGGCTACCCCCAAAACCTAGAGAACCAAATTTATCAAATTCACAAAGGACTTTACACAAACTAATTTAATTGGATCCAACATGAGGGCTGAGAGCAATCTTTAAGAGAACAGTTCCTATGGCTGCAATTTTTCCAGTTGCTCTGAAACCAAATTATTTTTAGGTGTAGGATAATGAAAAGAGAAATCAAGTAGAGTATAAGCAAAATGAAGTTTTACAGAGCCTACGTTATAATCATTGTCACCTGTAATTAGTAGACTGTATGTTTACAGCCTTTAATGATTAAACATGTTTTCATCTCTTAAGGCACTAAACATTGTTCCTAAAAGTCCTTTTGTTTTGCATACACCCCCTGCAAGTAATATGAAAATAAAATGCTTAACCATTTTATGACCATAAGTTCCAATATATTTAAGTATTTCTCTAATGGGAAGACTTTTGTTGATTTTTCAAAACATCACTCCTACCATCACCCCCAACACCACTTCTGCTGGGACCTAAAACACAAACACACAGGCATCCGATTACTAAGGAAAAGACCCCACAGCCAAAGGGAGCTTACCGTTCTGGCTGCTAGTGTGACAAGGATTCCAGTTAAGAAGGTAAAGTAGTATCCAGGGTAGACACCATGCCACAAGGCAGACAGGATGAAGGTTAGCACTGTGGGGTGCCAGGGAACCCGCTCATAGCACACTCTGTGAAGACAGGAAGGTACAACGGGCCACAGGTCAAACATACCAGAAACTTCCGCCTACACCTGCATCATTTTGGAACCAATCATGCAGAAATCATTTGATCCAATATTGATGGGGTGCCTGCCTCACCCTTTTCAGGCACTTGCAGCGCAATCCAAGCAGCTTTGAGCTCTAGTTTTCTTAAACACTCCCAGATGGGCCATTCACACAGTCCAATCCCTTTGTAAGATGCATGAATGTTTAACCTCCATAGGACTAAATGATCTGGACCCCATCACACAATATCTAATAAAAGAGTGGTCGCTTTTCCCCAATGAGAGCTCCTGCCTTATAGAAGCTTATTCCACCAATGGCCTAATCTACCAGGATACTTATGGATAAATAAGTGTCATTGGCACTAAAACTTTTAGAATCAGGGTCTTTAGAAGTGAGATCCTTATTTCGTCTAAATTAAGTTACTTTTCCACACTGGCCCCAATGTCATCTAACTCATCAACACTGCAGCCTTCTCATCTCTCTTGGCCATGACTCCAGCACAAAATCAACGTGTCAGTTATATGGCTTCTTCAGTCCTCAGTATCTATTGGATTCCAATCCATGAATTTGCCTTAAAGAGTGAGGACATCGTAAGAATCTAGAAACTGTCAGCAAATACTCTGGAGATCTTTAGCTTCTTGGTTGTTTATTAAAACAACATGACAGGGGACTTCCTGCCAAATTCAGTCCACGGATTGCCAGTGGCACCATAGGAGCAACGACATGGCTTCCTAAATGAGAGGACCCAGATGAAAAGTAAAACAGAAATCCCAACAGTTAATACCAATCCAGCCTGGATGGGCTGTCAAAAGTGACCAAGTTAAACCCAAACTAAGGACTATGGCTCTCTCTTCATAGGAAGAAAGGGAATGCATTTGAGGAAAGAAACACAGGATGGGACTCCATTTGTAACGTTTCTTTTTGAAATGAGAGGTAGTTTGCATGGGTATTTATTTCTTACCCTCTGTATTTTTGTATGAATGAAATATTCCATTTTCTAAAATGATTTTTAAATAGTTTTTTTTCATTTTTTATGTGCCCACATGTATGTTCAGTCACATAAAAAATGTTTATGTAGAACAAACTCCTAGTGGAGACTGTAGGACTCTCCATACATTGGGATTATTCAATATACAGAAAGAGGTTTATGCTAAAATGACTTGCAAAATGAATAGCAATAACATTAAGGGCAAATTTTCAAAAACTGCATGTTCAGAGTAGTTGCATGAGTTTACTTTGTTGGAATTATTATACATTGTCTCTTCTTTTACCCCGATGTTTTAACTGATGAAAAATGCTACTTATCAAAAACAGCAGAATCAACAGCTTAATATCTTTATACTCTCCCTGCACTCATGTGAAAGGAATATTCACGAGCTCAACTTTGCCACTTCAAGGATAGCATATCATTAGCTCCACAATAACTAATGTTTCTAATTTTGGAATGTGTAGAAAAACAAAAGGACAGAGAAACAACAAAAATACAAAGTTGAAAAGCACAAGCATTTGGGGCACCATAAAGCTTTCGATACAGGGGATAAAATAAACACAGCAATCTTCAGTGATCTGATGCTGACACTGACTTTCCATGACATCTGAGCAATAGGCTCTCCTCTAGATAAGAGGCAGCACATCATAGAGCTTAAGAGCCTGGCTCTGGAGAGACACTCATATCTATTATCTATGAGATATGGGCTCATATCTATTGCTCATAAGCTGTGTGACTTTGGGCAAGTTACATAACCCCTCTGTGCCTCACTTTCCTCATCTGTAAAATGGGGATAATAATTACCAACACCTCATGGGATCGTTATGAGGATTAAATGAGTACCTGGTACACAGTAATGGCAGTATGAAGTATTTGGTACAGTAAAATAAATATGCTACCTTGTGACCTTCTCAAATTACTGTATTTCTACTTTTTCATTTACACAGCATAGATGTTAATACCAAACACAAGTGTCAGATGAGGTTACCACTGGCAGACTATCGCTGTTCATCTAATGACACCCATCTAAACATATCCCAGTGCCATGAGTAATGAGGTCGTTTTTGGTTTCCTTACCGCTTTAGCCAAGTAGCTGTCTGAATATTCCAGTTTTCTAAGTACATTTTGAAACTTGTGGCAGTCTAGAAAGGAGAAAATAACACCTATCATTAGCTTTAAAAATACCCCAAGAAATGGAAAGTCCTCCCCAGAATTTCCCTGGCGGCAGATTAGACGTGCTATTTCAACAGTGAGTACTGACTCAGGAGCAGATCTGCTGTTCCATTGCACACAGTCAAATTTTCGGGGGTTTATAAGATTTACTTTGCAACTAAAACTTGGCTCACAAAGTCTCAATTTTTCTCAATCTATTTTCAAATTATAGGACGACTGAAGGAATGTTTTGTAGGTTTTCCTTCCATTCTGGTGAAACACAAAATTTAAGTCATCTGAATTTTAAAACTAAATACTCTAAAATGGGATTTGCCACCGGAAAAGTTTCATCATGTGAATTTAGCGCCTTTACGGAGACGGCTTGAATTTAATTGTCATCTTTTCATTCTGTGGCCATCTGTAAACCAGGTCAGTCTGGTGAAGTTATTCTACAAATAGCACAGGTTCAAGTGCTTCCAATTGTATCTAGGATAGTAAGGAGATTTTATGCAGGAAGGAGTCACAATACAGAAAAGGAAACAGATATCACCCAACTGGCAATGATGCAGGTAAATCAACCATTGAGAAAGAGAGATTCCAAAATAAGTCATCAACTGGGTTTTCTCATTCAAAAGAAAAAAGAAGAGAAAAAGACTTAATAAAGGCTGGTGGTAGAAAGCATGAAGCAAACATTTAAGAACCAGAATTCCTAACGAAGTTGAAAAGTGCAAATGTCACTGTTTTCTGTTTCAACCGTAAGAAAATCTTAGGCCACACACTGGCCTAATGTAATATGTTTGGAAGGAAGGGAGAGAGATATCAGACCAATGATGGACAGACAGACAGACTTTTGTACTATGAGTTTTTAATGTCAAAACCCTACGGAGTTTTATTTATCCATTTAGACACCTTCTATGGCTGATAAAATGCTATACACACAGCTTCAAGGTGCCTTAAATAAGTCGGACTTCCTTGGTACCCTTTAGCTCCTCGCTCTATATCAACTTTATTGGAAATACAAACTTTCTCCTTCTGGTTTTCTTTTATAATAAATACATAACTCAGCCCTTTATCCAGAACACAGGTCCCCTGAAGGCCTAGTTTCCACCAAATGTGGGTGGCAGGTGGTCAGTCTCCACATCCCGGGTTTCCTGCCCTATATGGCATCCCCTTTCTGCCCAAACTCGCCAGTGGCACTCTGCCTGCCCTGTGGCAGGTGGAAAATCAACCACCAGCAACCATGAGTCACGTGGCTGGAGAACCAACACTTTGGTATGTTGAGAATCATGCCCTTCCTCCCAACCAGCTGCCAGGAGGAAAAGGGCCCAAGACTTGGCATTCCTTTCAGCTCCGAGGGATGACAATGCCAAGGGAACCAAGAAGGATGGGGCCCCAGAGAGACCACCTCTAGAGACTGAAACATATCCAGAACTGTGGTCCAAGAACAAAGCCAGCGAAAAAGAAAAACCACACAAATTCTAGTGGCCTAAAAGCTGTGCACCAATTACAATTCTTAAAAGCGAAGGCATTACAAATGTTTCCAAAGGAACCACCAAGAACACTGGCAATGCTGAAATACAACTGCTAGTCTGTACCCTTGACTGAGGAAAGGAGAATGTGAACAAGAGAAAATGATATCTGTACTTTCTAGTTGACAGAACAGGAATGTAAGCAACAAAAAGATTTTCCTGGCTCTTTTCCAGATTTTTCGTGTGTTGTTACTACTTGAACCATTAATACTGCCAAGAAAGTAGGCACCTTAAAAGAAAAGAGAAAAAAAAAAAAAAAAGGAAAGAAGTTCCAGGATACAAAATGTCCCCGAGCCTGCTGGAGCCAGCATTTCCTGATAGCAGCTTTTCCTCGCACACTGATGATAAACTTCTGTGGATGCCACACTCACAGCAAACCATCTGCTTTATTCACAATGGCAGCTTGATTCAAAAGCATGATAAACTCACCTCAATTTTCCAGATGTTTAGGTTAGAAAGCAGATCCCAACAGAAATTTCCATTCTTATCCACTCCGCTGAACCCAAAGCCAGCTGCGTTATTCACTGCGTCAGCTATGGTTTTTAAAACAACACATTAGGATGTGGAGCAAAAGTCACATTGCTGCTTTAACAGATACTAAATGTCTGTCTAGCTTTAAGATGAAGAGAGAGAGTTTCCTTGGAAAAGAAACCAAAATAAATTTAAAGGACCTGGCACCATTATGAATCAGTTTGGGCTCTTGGGTGACCTCAACTTTTATTCATTTTTATTCATTCACTAGCATTTAGTGAGCATCTGCTAAGTAAGAAGGAAGGTGTTAGATGCTCACAGAATGCAAAATGAAAAAAAGAGAAATGAAGAAGCAAAACAAAGAAACAGGAAGATTTAGTGACCAACTGGATATAAGGGGAGAAAGGGAAAAAGGTGAAAATACATATAAGCTCAGAGACCAGAAGATATAGGGGACTCCGTCCAAGAGCTGTCATTAAAGATGGCGGGACACAGGCTGATATCATTATATCAGGAGGAGAACCAGCTCTGAAAGAGAAATTGGAGCTCATTCTGGACCTGTTAAGCATGACATGCCAGTAGGATATCAGTTGGGGCAGCCAAGATACAGTTAGAAAAATTTAGAAGCTAAGAAAAAGAACGGTTCTAGAGATGTGAATTTGGGACCAGCTGCCATAGAGGCCACATGTGGACACAATGACCAAAGCCACCCTACCCACAAAGTCAGTCCAAAAGCTCCTGTGTCCACCGTTATGTCACTTCACTGAACTCTATGAAAATGTCCCCCTGCTGTAATTCAGTTCTACTCAATTCCTTAATGAAATTTTTTACACTCAAAAAGAGATCTGATGAAATCAACACAGTTGTATTATGATAGCCAAGAGGCTAATTTTTTCTCTTCACTTATCTTCTTTCAAGTTCAGTCTGTTAGAATATTTTCCTAAGAAAAATAAACTCATGAAATTTTAAAGTCTGAGATCTGGGGGAGAGCTCAGAGAAACCTTTCCTTCGCTAGTTGTGTTCATTCCATTTCTATGGGAGTTCAGGTCCAACTCCAGCTGGACTTCTGAAGAAAAATCACCCGCTCTAAGTATGCCTCCTTTCCCTTTTGGCAGCGTTGATGATTTAGTATCGCTTATCTTATTCTTAGCTTCACTGTAAAATGATCTGGTTTCTTTTAGAAGAAAGGAGGAAAAGTACCGAGTCCTAATACGTCTTTCTCCCAAGCCGACCAGAGGGAAACTCAGTGGAAAAGAAGAACAAAGGCAGAGTGTACCAGTTAAGAAACCAAGAGTTTTAAAATGTGTGGGCACAAACTGTGAATGACAGAAATAAACTAAACCAGGAGAGGACAAGCCCTTGAGGGTTGTGTTGACAACTAAAAACAGGGCTGGGCTGACCATCCTGGGACCAGCATAGCAACCCAGGAATTCCCTCTCCCATCTCCAGCCTCAGATCTAAAAAAAAGAAGAATGACTTTTTTTTGGGGGTCCTTACTATTTTTCCAGGATTCTGTAAAGCATTCCACAGACATTTCTCATTTAATCACACCATTGTGAGCAAGGTGGTGGTTCAGGGTGGGAATGACAGCTCTCCTGGGTTCCCTTCTCCACTTGGGAACAGGGTCAATTCACAGCCTTGGGAGAGTTGTCTAACTTCTAGAAACCTATTCCCCTGAGTAGAAAATGGATGTAATAACAGTCCCCATTTTAAAGGGATGTTGAAAGGATTAACCCAAATTGAATATATGTAGAGTGCATAACACAGGGCCTGGCCCAAGTGAGCACTCAAGAATGGTCAGCTGCCACCATTATTATCATTATTATTACCACCCCCATCTTGCTATTAAGAAGACTAAAGCTTAGTAATGTTACCACCTGAGTGATCTCAATGTTAAACAGTGCTAGAATCTGAATACGAGAACTCTGGTTCCACAGCCTGAGTGGCTAGGAGTCGTCTGAAAGATAAATGTAAGAACCAGAAGCGGTGACTCTCCGAACTGCTGCATTTAGAGGAGGTCAGAATTCCCTGCTCCCCCAAGCGCATTCTGCTCCCCTGTATCCAAGACTGGTTTTTGCTTTAGAGCAGTTAGAGGTTCTAATTTCACCAGTCTAAAACTGGCTTCGCTTGCATGGTACACGGCTCTAACATATGACTGAAGATAAATTCATTTAGACACCCACATTTTGGAATCTGTGATCTTTAGAACACAGCCTGGGCTAAAACTGAGTCTCACTCATTAGTACTAATTAGAAGAAAAACAACCAACCAGCCTCCTATGCTAAGTCCAAAGAAAATAGCTGTACTCTTTCCATAGAAACGGTAACTAGAATTAGGCTTACACAGTGCAACTCAGCTGAGATTCATCAAGAGGCCAGCTTTAAGGATTAAATTTATAATCATGTATTATTAATCAATTATATGTAAATGGTGTTTGAAGGAGCTGGATAAAACAATTATTCAGTTAAGCAGTTTAAACATTCCCTGTTACACTATTCATTGCTTCTTTACTCATAAATAATACAAAGCTTAATTTCAGACCAGCCCATGCAATCGAAACTACAACAAACTTCAAATGGAGGCCAAAGTAATGAAGTGTTTCTACGGAAGCCACGAGAAACAATAAAGAAAGGGCAGTGGGGGAGAACAAAGAGGTAAGTCCACAGAGAAAGCTGTCCATGGAAAGGGTCACTCCTCTATTCCAAATATCTGGGGTCACTCCGCAACGAGCAGACTGACGGCGGACACCCCTGTGCCCCGTAAGCCCCTCCCCACCCAGGTCCCCGCCAGCACAACCCACCTCGTGTTAGACTTTCCCTATGAGACTACGGCATGGCCTTTCTTTCCTCCTTAAATCAGGAGCTGCTTTACTCCAGAAGCCAGCCCATAAGCCCTGGGATACAGAATACGGCAGCGGGAAGGGGAGGGAGAGGGGAAAAGAAAAGGAGGAAAAGTGAAGAAGTAGAGGTTAGGAAAGGAGTGAGATTCTATTATACACACACACACACACACACACACACTCTTTCTCTCTCTCTCTCTCCCTCTCTCTCTCTCTCTCAAGGTTGGAGCAAAGCGAAAACTCTACTTCACATACAAAAATATGCCCAGTATTCCATCCATAGTAGGCCTAATGCCTACCTACGAAGGAAATTATTTTTCAATAATAAAGCATCTGCAGAAAAAGGAATCAGATACACGGAGACTCTGGAAGCCCTCCCCAAGGACCAGTCCATATACATCATCCCCTCTGTAATCCTACTCCTGGGGCAGCTCTTGACGTGTATTGCCTGGTTGGTGTACACGTCTGTGTCCTCACAGACTGTAACGGTCTTGAGGGCTGAGATATCTTACTCACCTTTGAGTTCCTCATAGCACACAGACTGGTACTCCACAAAAAAACTCCTTGAATTAAACTGAATGGGACCAGAAACAAAATTTCCCCCGTGGCAAATTTTGGAAAAGCTCTGAAGTCTCTCTCTGGTCAAGCGTAACATAAATACTGCGCTAGACTGAACTTGTCTCTGAACATTGTGACCTTTAAAAATAATTTGGACCAGGAGCAGGGAAGAAAGAGGAATGGGGGGTTATTTCTTTGTTTAATGGACAGTTTCTGTTTCAGGAAAAGTTCTGGAGATGGATGGTGGTGACGATTGTTGCACAACGCTGTGAATGAACTTAATGCCATTAAATCGTACACTAAAGATGGTTAAAATGGCAACTTTTACATTATGTATATTTTACCGTAATAAAAATAATAAATGAAAAAAACAGTAGCTACGATCTTGATTTGGGGGCTATAAACGTGGAGCATGAAATGAGAGAAGAGAACTCAGTTAAGTGCTGTGCTCTTATGAAATATGGACTAAGCACTAGGAACTGAGTTTAATAATCTATTTGGCTTCATAAACCAAGTCACTGTTCCCTGACATCAAGCCCCAGGTCACTGGCAGCTAAGGTGTTAAACTTCCATTCCTGAAAGGGTTCCAAATGTGAAATAGATACGGTTACCATGCCTTATCAAAATACTTTACCATTCTTGGTAAGTAAACAGAAGGTTTATTGCTCACTTTAGCAAAGGTTTCAACTTTTCTGGTCTAAAATTATTTAAAAGGAAAGAGATGAAACCTTAATATTGACTAAAGTTATCTCACAGGGGGAAAAAAAGTGTGATAATACAAAATTAAGTTGAACTTTCTACCTTTAAAAAAAAAAGTCACTTGAAATCAGTTTCTAAGGCATAAAGCTTAACCAACCATTTCTTAAAGAAGTGTAACCTAAATGAGCACGTGTGTTGATACAATTAAGTCAGTGTATATCCTGTATTACAGACAAGCCAGAAAAATTACCAGAAAGCCAGATCATTCTGGAATTTTCCCCTAACTTTCCAAGTAGGATTGGTAGAAGCAGCAGCTTCCAGGTTGTGACGTCTGTTAATAACAACAGCCGGGATTTCTTTCCTCCTTATCACAGATAATTGAGTTTACGGGCGGCGGGAAAGAAGAGGGTTACTCCGGAAGGTAGAAAGTGACCCTGGCTCAACTGCCTTCCATCACGCATTGGACTTTTTTTAGATTAGCTGATCCAAATGCTGCCCTGGCCAAGCCGTCCAAGGAGTATCATTTTTCCCTCATTCATTTAGCACCCTCCAACAAACTCACCTAACGTCCAGGCAAAGTAATACTTCGGCTTCGAGGCTTGCATGACCACATATAAGTAGCAGAGTCGGGTCAGAAAGTTTGCTTTATGAACAAACCAGTCGTCAACCAGGCAGGTGACAGGGAAGGTCTTCGTAAGCGTCAAAAACAAAAGGAGAGACACCAAGGTCATGCACAATTTGTGTATCACGGCTCCCTGAAAATGGGGGGAAAAATGAGGTAACTATTCAGAAGACACTGGTATGAGGAAAACAATTTCAGCAAAGGCACATTGAGAACAAAGCCGTTTCAAAGCTGCTTTGGCAATATTCTCTAGAAGGAGTGGCAAAAGGCATTCTTCCTCAGGGCACGTAGTGGGTGATGGGCATTATGTGCTATATTTAGAGGCAGAATACACCTCTGACACCTGAGGTGGATGGATCTAAAACAAAAGAAAACGTTTACCGGCACATTCTACCAACAATGGGCAGCTGATTTTATTACCCAAAACATAAGAGAAATCAGTAACATTACAGGGTGGCGATCTTCCGTCAGAAAGAACGAACCATTGGCCTTGCGGTCCTGCAGCCAGCAGAGCCAAGGAAATGGGTTTGAATCACCAGCGAGGGGCACAGAGGCTTAGCTGGGAAGGATTATGTGCACATGATTACACGTCTGAGCCAGAACGTGGGCAGGTAGTAGAAAGCTTTAGAAAACCTTTCTGGATGGTTTACATGGAGTCTGCTCTGGGGTTACGCTATACAGAGGTTTTAAATTCCCCTGGATGGAATCGTTTTGCCTGGTTCCCCTGACATGCCAAACATCAACAGAATTATAGTTCCCAACTTTATAAAAACAGACTTCTTTTACTTGTAACATAGGGATAGCAGTAGCACCTCCCCCAGAGGGTGGCTTGGGGTTTCAGCGCGTCAATATTTACAAGGGGCTGAAAGCAGTGCGGGGCTCCCCGTTCAGTGCGCACCACGCTTAACTATGATGACACTGCTGAGGGGCCAGCAGCTTGTGTGCGCCAGCCCCTCCCATCCGTGTGTCCTTAGCCAAAATGCAACCTTACCGCTTCATGTTCTCTGGGCACAAAAAAATGCGAGAGTCTCCTTGGAGGGTGATGTGAAGACTCTCTAATAATGTTATTTTCCAAATTCAAGTATGTGAAACGCAGCACTCCTGTGACAGATACTCCCTAGAAACACCTGTGGTTACTTTGATGTCTCCCAGCCACAGTGACCTCACTCCTAGATTATGTCGATAAAACCGCTGGGGCTGAGACATCTAAGTAATCATAAAGAGCAGAGGACCCAAATGTGTCAAAACTCTCCAAAAATGCATGCTTTATTAATCAATCACTTAAATTTTCAAATACTTAATGCTGCCTGATGGTAGCACTTTAAAGTATTTAAATTATCCTCAATTTCTCCCTTTCCAATGTTCCCCATCCCTTCAATTAATTACAGATTTCCCTTAAATATAGGATATTTGATCTGGATAAATTCAGCATATTTGTAAAGTTCAGTGAATTAAGCGCATGTTGACTAATCTGAGGTTAATACACTTCAGATTAAAATTTAAATGTTGTTTAAAAAAACCACCTAAACTCTCTCAAAGTCAATATGACCAAACTACAGGCATGCCAGTGTAAAACTGGTTTCCCTTGCCATAAAAGCAGGATCTGCAATAAAAAGCACATTTATTCTGGTCCCACTCTTTCCTCCTCCACCATTTATGACATAGTATCTTTTGGCTGTCTATGAATTTCTATTCATAAAGAGAAAACACTCATAAATTTGAATGTGTTAAAAGCACAGTCATAGGCACATTGTAGGCACTAAATATTGGCTGGTTGGCAAATGGGTTCATTGCTTCAATATTCCCAGCCAATGAGCTGTGCACTGGCTCTGTGAAATAAACATCTGTTGCTCCAACACAGAGAACTACTGCAAATAAATACCAATATTGATATTTTAAACAAACGGGGGGAAAATGTTACCAGCCAAGATTTCTGATAAACTGTTTGGCTTTTTAATTAGAACAATGAAAAGTGACAGTCAGCCCTGGCAGCAAAGCTCATTTTCTGGACCTCTGGGTACATACTTGGCACTAAAAACTTACAGTGGGAGAAGGCTCTGGCAGGCTGTGGAAGCCTTTTTCCTTCCAGTTCACTTCCAGCAACTTCATGTGTGTATGTCTCCCCTCAATGAAGGCGATATACTCCTTGAAATTGTTACAAGGGCCTGCTATGACACTCATGAAGTTGAGAAGGTAGCTTACGTATTCCAAAAAGGAGGGTTTTGCTCTGCGAAAATAAAGTAAAAAGTTGAAGAGTCTTCAGTCTTTGATTTTTCGTTCATATTTGCAAATATGCCGATCGTAAACACAGGTGTTGTCTCTGCGGGTTGTTAAACGCGGCATGATCTTTCCTTGTTCTGGTTCTTTAAAAATCCGTCTAAGGAGAAATCAAGTTGAAAGGAAGTTATTGAGGTGGGTGGCGCAGAGAAGGCACAGCACTCCGTGGCGCCCTCTGCTGGCCACCCACAGCTATAAACGCGGAGGGCCAGGAGTGGGCCAAAGGCAACCCTGAGGCTGGGAAACGTTCTTTCTCAACAACCTTGGCTGTCTGTCTACCAGAGAAAATGAAGGTACTGAACATAAGGCAGGGTCGGAACCCGACCTAACGTGAGTTGGTTGAGATGCTTTGAAATGGGAAAACTCCCTCCCAACTGCCAAAATAAATACAAAACAAATGATGGGTAGAACCGGTTTCCACTTGAGGCCACACAAACTACAGCTGTAACAGCCTCTTGTCTGCTTTGGCATCCAGACACGAGGTCCTGGACAACAGACAAGGGTAGTGGCAGGAAAAAATTTCTAGAGACCAGTTCTGTCTAGTGTTTTAAGGGCCTTTGAAAGGGCATGCTCGTCAAGCAGGACAGAATTGTGGGCAAAGGCTTCCTCAGATGCCATTGCTAACCAGTCACTGGAATTACGCCCTATAGCATTTACACCCCCATGATGCTTAGCAAAGAACTTGGTTCATTAGACTTCCAATGATAACTTTCTACGTGGCTTCCAAGTCCCAATTTCTTAATGAAGGAATGAAGCTGGGACCCTCTCTTACATATCCCAGTTATTCCCGCTACTCTCTGGTAGGAACCCTCCACCATGGCTGCACCACTCTTCCCCATGTGCTACCCCATAAGCCATTTCTGCTCCTCTGTCAGCGTTATTCTCCTACCTTATACGGCCTCCCTTCCTCTCCGATACCCATCCTCTTTCTACTACATATCAACTCTGGCCAAAGACCACCTTCAGCTTCCTCCTTCATCCTATTCTCCAGCCCATATTTATCTCTCCAACCCCACTTCCTATCTTTTTTCATGCCAGCATAATCATACTGATAGGCACTGATAATTAACTGTTTCTTGGCAACCCTCAGACACATGCCCAATAAAAATAATTTTGGAATAAAGAGAACAACCCCACTGAAGGAGAATCCTGTCAAACTAACAAAATACAGAGCCATTTACCCTTTGATCTAGCACTCTCAGTTCTGGGAATCTATCCCACAGCTATACCCAAACCCATTTAAAATGACCTATGGACAAGGTTATCATGGCTTACCATTTATAAGAGCCAAAGACTGGTAGACAACCCAAGTGTCCATCAATAGCAGATTCATTCAATAAACAACATTAAGGAAGATCTCTGGATACTGATACCCAAGGGGCTCAAGAATATATTGTCAAACTTACTTTACAGCAAGCCGACGTTGCTCAGTGGAAAGATCTTCAGCCTTTCGACCTAATCCTATGAAAAGAAATATTGAGAAATAAGAAGTTTTAAGTGAAGTAGAGAACTTAATCCTTAAAGAGGCTTATAAAAACTCATTTGAAAGAAGTGATTCGTTTTTGTTTCATCGATCATAAACAGTCCCCGTTCTCCATTTTTTTCAATCGATCAAAGGGCTGCCTGTAAGGACACGTGTGAGGAGGAAAGTCTCTATAGGTTATGAAGAGGGGAGAATTCAGGGGTTACCCCGATTTAATTCACACAGTATGAACATGGATCCCAGAGAACCCTTCACACCTCATACACTCCTTACCACGCTGTATACGTTTTCATTGCTCCATGAGAGACATAAGCCTGCCTTTGCAGCCAGCACCTGCCTAACTGCCTTCCTGATTATGCTGGGTGCAGATACCTGGTATAAGCTGGGAATGCAATGGAACGGATGGGGAAAGGAATAGGGGACTTTCCTCTTCCACAAAAAACAGGAAACGTAACCCTGAATGCACGGAAAACACAAAAGAATTATCAAGAGGTTTTTCTTCTTTTAAAACTCATCCATGCCAGAAAAACTCCCAACCAAATCACATTTGTGCTTCCTATAAAATCTGTATGTTAACTAATAGTCAAGGAAACCGAACTGTCATCTAAAGAGCAGAAGAAGTCGACTTTAAAACTGTATATTCAGCTAAGACTGATTAGGGTTACCGACCATCAAGGCAACTCAAAAACATGCCTAAGAGAAGGCAGAGTGTTCCTGGAATTTACTTGTTCCTCCCACACACAAGAAAAAAAAAGAAAAAGGCAAATAAACATTTTGCTGCATGTAAGGGATGTTCCAAAAAACAGGGTAAACTGAGAATGCTTTAAAAAGTAAATTTAGGCAAAAATCCTGTGTATTAAAAACAAAACAAAACCAAGAAGCAATGTTAATAAAAGAAAAAAATCACCCTCACTTTTTTCTAAGATCTCATCAAATAGTACAGCTCTGGCAATCCCAGGAATTAAACTGATTTTAGCTATTGACTTACGGTGCTAATGTGAGTCTATAACAACTACCAAATGGTTTTCAGGTACAAAAATATTGACCAAATCATCCCATTTTGCCCAGGACTTTGCCAACGTGGGCACTAAAAGTCTCATATCCTGGGAAACTTCTGGGTTCTGGGCAAACCAGGACAGTTGCTCACCCTAGAAAGACTCCATCCTCAGAATAAAATTACTCAGTTCTCTACAGAATGACTAAATCACCAAGTATGAACTAGGAATAAACAGGGTCAAAACGAAATTAAATCAGCTCCCCAGCTGTAAGGAAAAGCAGGAAGACTCGCTAGCAGAGACTAAATCTTCCCAACCCGTCAACACATAAAGAAGTTTCAACAGTTGCAAAGCATTTGCCAGAGCCGTACAAATCCGCAGAAGATACCTTTACTAATTGCACCTGGCATCTCTTAAGCCCATATTGAAACCTTCCACATGGATGGAAGGGCCATCCTCCTTTCCTGGAACCCAGTATCAACAGTGGAAATAATCACACTTTCTGGCCATTATCAGGAAGGGCCTGAGCGAAGAAAATGTTCAGTTTTATATAAAGAAAAGATAATTTTTCTTCCCAGCTTTTTATAGGTTTGGGCTAATCTCATTAGATAATTTTCCAAGCCCCCGCACCCCCCAAAAATGGTTAACTAGCCAATGCTGTTTAACATTTTATTACCTCATGAGCTTCTCAGAGATTAAACCAAAGAAAAAGGATTCCATTTCTTCTGAATGGATTTGGAAATGAAGGGCAGAGAGCACCACACATTAACTTAAATTTAAAACACTGTAAAACTAAACAGAAAACCCACCATTCTCAATATAAACATTTTAGCCAAGACTATGGATTCAGCAGGGAAATGGTAAATAATAGCTGGGAAAGTAAAAAGCTATGATTAAAGCGGGCTGCAATTTTTTTTGCAAGATCTGCCAGCCCTTGTCTAACATCTGGACTGTGTATACGGTAGAAAAGAAGAGCTCTGAAGGTCAGGCTCACTCTTAGAACCAAAAGGAGGGCTGTTTTTCTCACCGTCATGAACTTGGAATGCCAAGGTTGTGATCTTCTGAGTGACAATCATCAAAGGCCTAAAAGGAAGATAGAAAACAATCAAGATTGGCAGGACTGCCACTGGAGAAAACATTTATTCCATTTCTGGGCATGGTAGTGTTTCATCTTGAAGATTATGAAATAAAATACAGAATTCAAACAATTGTTTTTCCCTTCCAAATCACTTTAAATAAGTAGATAGGCAACAGTGAACAAGAAGATCACCGGAGAAACTCCCTCTTGCGTTCTTACTCTAAGCTAAGTTCTAGGACCAGCCCTGCCAGCATCACCTGGAGCTTGTCAGAAACATAGACTTTCACACTCCATTCCCACCCCGGGAAAATGAGAACCTGCATTTTAACAAGAGCTCCATGGAATTCAAATGCACATTTAAATGTAAGCAGCACTGGTTCGGGAGGTGACCTAATCCAGTGCCCTGGTTCCACCTGGATGGATATGATCTTGGCTTCTTCATGCGAATATGCTCTAACCTGCTTTGTTCTATTTAAAGGCAATTCTTTCATTCACACATAGTAAAAGATACATTTGTAAAATGTAGCTGCCTGTAAATAAACCATTTAGTGACCAAAAATAGCACCAATCTTATTTTGAAAAAAGCCATCAAATACAAGCCTAAGAAGTGACACCCATGTCAACAAGCATGTCAAGATAATTCAGTGTATACCTATATCCCCATATATATGTATACATATAGCTGATTCACTTTGTTATACAGCAGAAACTAACACAACACTGTAAAGCAATTATGCTGCAATGAAGATGTTCAAAAAAAAATCATACACACACAAAAAGATAATTCAATGGAAGCAATAGTCTCTTCAACAAATAGCGATGGGACAACTAGATATCCACATAAAAAGCATACAAAAAGTAACTAAAAATGGTTCAAAGACCTAAATGTAAGCGCTAAACTATAAAACTCTTAGAAGAAAACACAGGCATAAATCTTCATGACCTTAGATTTGGCGATGACTTCTTAGATGTAACACCAAAAGCACAAGTAACAAAAGGAAAAGATAGATTAAATGGATATCATTAAAACTTAAAATTTTGTGCTTCAAAGGACACACACAATCAAGAAAGTGAAATTCACAGAATGCATGAAAATATGTGCAAATCATATATCTGCTAAGGAACTCGTACTAGACTATATAAAGAACACTTCGAACTCAATAATAAAAAGACAAAAGTAACAATTTAAAAATGGCCAAAGGATCTGAATGGACATTTATATTAAAAAAAGATAAAGAAATGGTGAATAAGCACATGAAAAGATGCTCAGTAGTAATCAACCCTCAGAGAAATGCAAATCAAAACCATAATGAGATACGACTTCACAAGCACTAGGATGACCAGAATCAAAAAGACAGATTGTTTTGGCCACAACGTGGAGAATTGGAACCCTCACACATTACTGGTGGGAACATTAAACAGTGCAGCTACCTGAGAAACAGTCTGGCAGTTCCTCAAAACGTTAAACATAGAATTACCACATGACCAAGCAATTCCACTCCTAGGTATATACCCATGAGAAATAAAAACATGTCTACACAAAAACTTGTACATACATGTTCAGAGCAACATTATTCATAACAGCCCCAAAAGAAATAACCCAAATGTCCATCAACTGATGAATGGATAAATAAAATGTGATATGTCCCTCTAAGAGAATATTATTCAGCAATAAAAACAATAAAGTACTGATACATGCTACAACATGGATAGACCTTGAAAACACTATGCTAAGTGAAAAAAGCCAGACATAAATGGCCACATATTGTATGATTCCATTTATATGAACTATCTAGACTAGGCAAATCCACAGAGAAATGGGTTGCTGGTTGCCTAAGTCTCGGGGAATTGGGAGGAAATGAGGTGTGATAGCTAATGCATACAGGTTTCTTTGGGTTGGGTGGGTGATGAAAATGTTGCAAAATTAACTGTGGTAAAATGGTTACACTCTGTAAATTCACTCTGCATGTGTGTTTAAACCTGCTGAATTGTATACTTTAAGTGGTTGAATTGCATTGTATGTGAATTATATCTCAATAAAGCTGCAATTAAAATGACACCTGAAAACTGAACAGCTACACATAAAAGAATGAAACGAGAACATCCTCTAACACCATAAAAATAAACACAAAATAAGCACAAAAATAAACTCAAAATGGATTAAAGATCTAAATGTAAGGCCAGACACTATAAAACTCTTGGAAACATACGCAGAACACTCTCTGACATAAATCGCAGCAAGATCTTTTTTGATCCACCTCTGAGAGTAATGAAAATAAAAATAAACAAATGGGACCTAATGAAACTTACAAGCTTTTACACTGTGAAGGAAACCATCAATAAAACAAAAAGAAAACCCACAGAATGGGAGAAAATATTTGCAAGCGAAGCAGCTGATAAGGGATTAATCTCCAAACTATACAAATAGCACATGCAGCTCAATATCAAAAAAACAAACAACCCAATCAAAAAATGGGCAGAAGATCTAAATACACATTTCTCCAAAGAAGACATACAGATGGCCAAGAGGCACATGAAAAGATGCTCAACATCACTAATTATTAGAGAAATGCAAATCAAAACTACAATGAGGTATCACCTCCTACCGGTTTAGACTGGCCATCATCAAAAAAATCTACAAACAATAAATGCTGGCGAGGGTGTGGAGAAAAGGGAACCCTCTGACACTGTTGTTGGGAATGTGAATTGGTACAACCACTATGGAGAACAGTATGGAGGTTACTTAAAAAACTAAAAATAGAGCTACCATATGATCCAGCAATCCCACTCCTGGGGATATATCCAGAGAAAACCATAATTCGAAATGATACATCCACCTCAATGTTCACTGCAGCACTATTTACAATAACCAGGACATGGAAGCAACCTAAATGTCTATCCGTGGAGGAATGGATAAAGAAGATGTAGTGTGTACATATATATATATACACACACAACACACGCACACACACACACACACACACAATGGAATATTACTCAGCCATAAAAAGAATGAAAAATGCCATTTGCAGCAACGTGGTTGGACCTAGAGATTATCATACTGAGTGAAGTAAGCCAGACAAAGACAGACAAATATCGTTATATGTGGAATCTAAAAAATGGTACAAAGGAACCTATTTACAAAACAGAATAGAGTCACAGATGTAGAAAACAAACTTGTGGTTACCAGGGGGGGAAAGGGAGGGAGGGATAAATTGGGAGATTGGGTTTGATATATACACACTACTATATGTAGAACACATAACTAATAAAAACCTACTGAATAGCACAGGGAACTCTATTCAATACTCTGTAATGACCTATATGGGAATAGAATCTAAAAACGAGTGGATATATGTGAATGTATAACCAACTCACTTTGCTGTACAGCAGAAACGAACATAACATTGTAAATCAACTCTACTCCAATAAAAAATTAATTTAAAAAAAGACATCTGTTTTTCCAATCATCTAGCCTAGCTTAGTACCTTTAATAGCTCTATCCTTGCCCAGTGAGACGAGATAAAATCCCACTGCCCAACTACCCTACTTTCCTTCAGACCTTCTAAGTTTAGCCTGGTTATCTGATCTCCATTCTCATAGCTTCTTGTTGAATTTGCTATCTCTGACCCGTATGGACTGATGACTCATTTACATAGAAAGCTGAGGTTTGGTCAACGTCCTATGACAGCATCCCTGGGATAAACCTAGGATGCCGCACAGCCTCTGTGCCCTGAGCTCAGGCCACACCCAGGTGTGGCAGGATGGGATCAGACGCAAACCATCTTTAGGCCAAGGCTGATGTGCCCACTGCACTCGGCCACCTCTCTGTGAGTCCATTTTCTTTAATTCCTCTCGTTCTCATTTCCATTTTCCATCTCTTTAAAATAATAAGCATGTAATATTTTAAACTGTCAATATAAACTAATAAGATAAACTATTTTAAAGAAAGTGTCAACAAATGCCCTTTGACATCTTAACACCTACACCCAACTTTATATCTTATTTGTAAAAGTCCAGTGGCCAACGTTTGAAACAAGATTCCTAATGTTGTGTAAGGCGAAGAGAAGGAGAAGTGATTTGTCTGACTGTGGAAGGGAGGGGTGACTTGCTCTCCAGGACTGGGGAGAAGTGGGGGGTGGCAGACAAGGGAGCCCCCAAAGTGGTCATTCTAGCACAGCAAGACATGCTCACAGCTGACAGTAATTTTGACCACTCTCTTGTATAGTGAAAAAAATAACTGCTTCCAGAACATCGAGGTTTGGGTCCTAGAAATAAGGATTACATCAAAACTTTCTATAAGAGCAATTTCGTCTTACAGACAAATATATAACTTCACAGCTCATCTTCTTGATGTTTAACAACACCTCTGACCCAGAATGTATAACAGATGCCATGAGCTGTTTTTCTTGAAAGGGACTTACACTAAGCATCACATTCAATGTAGTTGCCAAATATGACTGTTTTTGTTTTCAAAGCCTCTTTGTGCTTTTTTTTTTCCTGTAAGATTGTAAGCCTGAGGAATCAGTAATAGGACTTAAACTCCCAGCCTTCTTTACACAAAGCCCGGCACACGTTTTTTGTGTTTTGAGACACACATTCTGGTGACCATGCAATTTGCAAACCAAGTTCCTACATCTGATTTAATTCACAACTTCATTTTCAAAGGGTCTAAAAAATTGATATATCCATAAAGGAAATGTGTCATGGAATTAGCCTGACCTTCAGCCTCTACAGAAATGTACCATTTGTTTTCCTCTTTCTGGGGTTAGATTTAATGTATTCCATAATTAGGCACACGTTCAGCAAAGCATTTAGAGTCTATTCACAGAAGTGGTGGGCATGAGAAAGCACCTCTCAGGTTGGCTGCTGGGGGTGCACAACTGACTGGCTGCAGCTGCATCCTCTGATTCCACCACCTTGCTGGTGCTCAGCCCACGCCTCCCTGAGGCTACGTCCAGCCAATGACTGAGCACAGCAGGGTAGCCACGCCCTCCAGACCAGGCGCGGTGCTCCTCAGCCCGGGAATTCCAGCTCGAGGACTCATCCTTGAACTCGCTGAAACAGGCTCAGAACTGCACCGCAGTCCAAGACCTCCCTTCCTTCCTTCCCTCTCCCATCTCAGGGGTGAGACGTGCGTTTTAATCTGATGGCTCTCCCAGCCTCATCCAGTTGCCTCCCTGTTTTCCCTCACAGGTATTTCGCCCAACAAATCTCATACATCTGTTCTCACCTTGGGGTCTGCTTCTCAGAGAACCCAGACTAATGTAATACACACTACTGAGTATCTAGATCAATGTAAATAAATAATAATTACTCCATGTTCAATCTGTACCTTTGGGCCTATGTAAGAACCACATTGTTATCATTCTTTAAGGGAAAAAAAATCTCCCTTTTGGGGGGAAAAAATAAGAAGCTATGGATCAAATTTTGTTACCCATGATCTAGACTATACTTTTAATAATATATTGTTTCTGTTTTAAACATCTGAAGAAGTTTCTAGCAACTTAAATAAGAAGCGACTCACACATATGATCATGGGCTTATAAAAAACAACATACTGACAACTTGCAGAAAAGGAAATGGAGTTAGAGTCCTCCTACATTCTTACTTTTCTGTGGGTGTAGGGAAGAGCGCCATACGCTCCTGAACAGAGGAAGTCCATTCTGAACGCTTTTCACTGATCAATTTATTTAAACCGATGGGTAGATCAGATGCCAAACTCAGAATGCACAGCTTACTGAGATTTCAGAGTCAAATCCAGAGAGTTACCGACTTAGGATAAAACTCAAATACCGGGACTTCCCTGGTGGCACAGTGGTTAAGAATCCGCCTGCCAATGCAGGGGACACGGGTTCGAGCCCTGATCCGAGAAGATCCCACATGCCGCGGAGCAACTAAGCCCGTGCGCCACAACTACTGATCCTGCACTCTAGAGCCCATGAGCCACAACCACTGAGCCCGTGTACCACAACTACTGAAGCCAGCGTGCCTAGAGCCCGTGCTCCGCAACAAGAGAAGCCACCACAATGAGAAGCCCGCGTACCACAACGAAAAGTAGCCCCCGCTCGCCGCAACTAGAGAAAGCACACACACAGCAACAAAGACCCAATGCAGCCAAAATAAATACATAAATATATTTTAAAAAACACTCAAATACCATCGATGTTGCATTTCAATCAAAACATAATATAATCTAAGACGTGTTTGTTGGTCTGTGATCGGAATTCATGTTTTTTCCGGCAAAAATACAAAACCCAGGAGATCGAAACACATACTACAAGCACACAAAGGGCACAGAAAGGCTCCTTGATGCAGCCAAAGGACTTCCTCAGGACAATGAGGCCTTAGTAGCTTAGCTGTGCTCAGAGTATCCACCCCCTGAGAAGTAGGCCCTGTTCCTGGATTTTTACACACTCACCAGTCAGAGGCCCCTGCCCTTGAATCTATGGGAACCAGCTGACCAATCGGAAACCAAGGTTTGAATCCAGCAGGGTTGAGATGGGGCCATTTCTCTTTTGTCCTGTGAATTTTTTTCATGATAAAAAAAAAAAAAGCTGAAGAAAATTTTTTCTTCCTGAACCTAAAATTATTAGTCTAATTTGGATAAAGAAATATAGGGGGAAATAAAGTACGGGGAAAACAGGCAGATAGAGATATGTTTAGAGTAAAAAGAAACAACCATGCCACTCTGCTCTCCCCACCACACATACACACACACACACACACACACACACACACACACACACACACATAAAATCAATGCCTTCTGATACAGACTTTGGGCAATTTACCAGTAGTGGTACCCATTCATCCATTTCCATTTCCTGTATCAACTCCCAACAAAAAATAACCTGTTTTTAAAACACTAAGCAAAACTCTGTTTTGAGCAGAATTCCAGGATAACCTGCTTATTGTAGCTTAATCTTTGGACCTTAAGTGGTTAAGTTCTCTGTCCTGGTAAAGCTAGGATGGAACAATGAGATGATGCAGTCATCAGTTAGAGGTGTCAAAAGAGCCAACCAATCACAGCTGGCTGGACGGCATCAAGCCAAATCTGACATTCAGGGATCTTATTTTCCCTAACAGGTAATTTTAGATGCAAAAAGTTATACTTTATCTTTTCATCAATTCTTTGTTTATAATACAAATCCACTTACAATGCATACATACTAGGAAAGCAAGGAGTCAGGCCAGCAAGAAGTTTGACAGGATGGGAGAATCCAATGCAACAAACTTCCAATCGACCGCAATCTAGGACGGGGCTGGATCTTGCACAACAACTAGGGGCGCCAAGATACAATGCAAACTGCAGCCCGTGGCCCAGACCCAAGAGCTGAGGGCCAGACAGGAGGCTGTTGCTTCTGCCCCTCCAGTATCCCCCTGCTTCCGGGATTACTGAAGAGGAGGGGGATGATATTATACCTTTAGTACAATGCTCCCAAACTCCTATCAACTATGCCAGCCTGGGGGAAGAAAACAAGGGACTCCTGGAGTCACAGCGAAGAAAGTACATAGTTCCACCAGGCTTTCTAGGGCTGCAAATGAAGGCAATGGAAACTCCTCTGGACTCACTTCAGAGTTCACTGGTATCTGTTCAGACCCATCTAATCTCTATTCTTTGGCACTCAACAACAACAAAATCACCAGCTCTCCATTTTAACAGGAACCCGCCAAATATACTTGGTATAACTTATACTCGTGTCCTCAGAATTAAATTCCAAGTGATGGTGCTAATTACTGAAAAGCTGGCAGCAGACTGAAGGAGAAACATGAAATACGCTAATCTGGAAATCTCTTTGCAAACCTCTTCTTTTGTTCATATTATAGAACCCAGTTATTTGCACATACTGGGCTGGTTAGGTAGAGTGATCAGGATATCATAAACCAACAGAGGAAAACATCTCGCATGGAACAACAGGGCAATGATCTCCACTGCTCCAAGGGATGTGGGCAAGTGATACTTCTAGAATGCCCAACAGGATAACCAGGAACACAAACGACTATTGTTCCACTGGTGTAGGCTGCAGTTCACCACGATACACATGCATAGTATGCATTCAAATATATTTAAATAACATTTAGAATTTATTATTACAATCATATAAAACAATTATTAAAATCACCTATAAAGACTACCCCCAACCCCAGACAGAATCACTGTCTTAGCATGTATTATTTCCTTCCACTCTTTTTTCTACACATGTCCACATTCATAAAAATGGAATTTTAGGGCTTCCCTGGTGGCGCAGTGGTTGAGAGTACACCTGCCGATGCAGGGGACATGGGTTCGTGCCCTGGTCTGGGAAGATCCCACATGCCGTGGAGCTGCTGGGCCCGTGAGCCACGGCCGCTGAGGCTGTGCGTCCGGAGCCTGTTGCTCCGCAATGGGAGAGGCCACAACAGTGAGAGACCCGCGTACCACACACACACAAAAAAGGAATCTTAATACATGTATTTGTTTTGTGGTTTTGATTTTCCATTATATTGTAAGCATTTTCCAATGTCATTAAATATTCTTTGACGACATCATTTTTAATGGATGTATATTAGTATCATAATTTAATCATTCACCTCTTTTGGACCAATTAGGAGCTTCCAATTTTGCACTATTATCGATAACAGTTGAACACGCTTATGAATAAATTTGATTTCCTTAAGGTAATTCAGTTCCTAGGAATTTATCCTATTATAGGATATAAACTTTAAAAAAATTCTTGCTTAAAATTTATGGCTAACTTGCCTTCCAGAACGGTTGTACCAATTCATACTCCCACTAGCAGCATATGAGTTCTCATTTCATAATGTTTTCAAAAACACATGGGTAACTCAAATTGCCAACATGATGGGAGAGCAATTATCTGCCTGAATCTGGCCTCGCCTGCAAAAGGAATTAAGGTTCCTTCTTGCTGCTTCCCTCAGAAGAAAACTCGATTTGCGCCCTTCTGTGAGCAAAAAGGAATCAGTTCACTATCACCAACTTAAAAGGAATCAAGTATCAGCTTTATTACAAGCAGTTGTTGAGCTTCCCCAGGGAGAACAGTAAATGTTCCAGTATTGTTAATCACCCATATTCACAGAGAAAACATGGAGGACACTGGCTTCTACATGTATTGATACAAACTACATTAGCAGCACTAATAAAAGTGTATCTTGTGTGTCGTCCTCACCATTTAACATCAGTCTTGATTACTTTCAGAATGGTAACAAAATTGCGAGCCCCAGAATCATCTGAAGTACAAGTTTATGTGCTCTCCCCAAATTAAAAACATATATACGTTATTGGACACAAACACTAACATACTCCAATCCTGTTCAATTCCTGTCTGTGCTCTTACTCTAAGTAAGTATGTTAAGCACATAGGTTCACATGCATGCTCAAAAGAGAATAGCTATCGCATCAGGCTGCTTTAAAACGCCAAGTTCAACTTCAAATCACTGCTTCATTCCTCAACAAAATCCTAAATAAGATTTTTAGGCTGAAATAAATAGTAGTGTTAAACAAATTCCGTTCTGAAGGAGAACTGGTGGTTGCTTGCATGTTCTTAATGAGACTAGACACTGGAAAAGAATCTCTTATTGACCATTTGTGATTTAAAACATCTTATCAATTTCAGTACGTACCCGTCCATTTATGTTTCTGACATTATCCGAGAAGATGGATTTATATCAGTGAGGCACTGTGCATTTATGGTGACAGGAAAAAAAAATAATTCTGCTGCTTAATAATGCCCTATAATTTTTAAAAAAAAGACATACCCTCCAAGAACTGGATAAAGTATGGTCACTCCACAATCAGGGATCTAAATCACATTCTACTTACAGGAGCAGACACATTTTTGTTGTATCCTTTCCCAAACAAAAGTGTCCTTTCTCATTCAAACAGTCTACACTTTTGTGTGTAAAGTCAGAGATTTCTTAACACAAGAAGATCCAAAAAATGCCAGAGAACAAACATCACCTAAGGAAATTTATCATGACTATGCCTATGCCACTGAAAGCGGAATGGACAGGAACTGATTTCCATCCTCCCCTGCTGTCAAACCCCAAATCCACCCCATTTCACAAGCACATGACTGTCTTCTCTTTATTTGCTCTTTATTTTTTCCTTTCGGTAACTTTCCACAATTCTGATTATATTAAAAATGACATAACAGTCATTCACGAGTTTACAGTTTTATGGGCAAAACCACTGGAGGAGGAGATGTGACAAGAACAGAGTGAAACGTGGAGAGTGGAGGCATGACCAGGACCAGGGGACAGCTGTCAGCTCATCAAAGGGTATGGAATCATATAAAAATGGGTATTCATTTCCTAGAGCTGCCATAACAGATGACCACAGATTGGGGGGCTTAAAACCAGAAACGTAATGTCGCACAGTTCCGGAGATCAGAAAGTCCCAATCAAGGTGCTGGCAGAGTTGTTTTTTTCTGGGAGCTTCGAAGGAGAATCTGTTCCATGCTTCTTCCTAGCTTTTGTGGCTGACGGCAACCCCTGGAGTTCCTTGGCTTGTGGCTGTGTCACTCTTACCTCCACCTCCATCTTCACATGGCCATCTTCCCTGTGTCTCTGTGTCTGTCTCTCTCGTGGCCTTCTTAGAAGGACACCAGTCATGATGAATTTAGGGCCCACCCGAATCTAGTATGCTCTCACTTTAGCTAGTTACATCTGCAAAGGTCCTATTTCCATATAAGGACATATTCTGAGGCTCCAAGTGGACGTGAATTTGGGGGAACACGCGTCAAGCCAGTACACGATGACATGCTCACATTTGACCTTCCTATACAAACCTGAAATAGGTAACTACATTCATTCCACAGTCTTTGGTCACCTCTGTCTCCTATAATTGTGCCTGCCATATATAGCTTCTCAGTCAGGTCTGCTGAATGATGAATGAATGAACCTTTCAATGCAGGACCAAAGCTCTTCCTTGGAGTGTGGATCTGATCAATGGAGGCTACTCTCTTACATAAATCCCATCCACTATCTCCAGAGTTGTTTCCTCTAACAAGGATTGAGAAGGTAAAAGGAAGTAAAGATGCTTGCAGGGCAATCTGAGTGCAGAGTTTTTACTTGGTATAATCCTCCCTGAGACCCTTTCGGCTTTCTCAGCCACATTACATTTAATTCAACCACTATTACTTTTAATATACTAAATTTGCTTCGGTGGCTTTCCAAAGGACCCTACCTAGATTTAGACAAACCACTCTCTCTCCTTTCACATCCATATATAATCAGCTTATTTATAATAAGTACAAACTGGAATAAACAAATTTGGGGATAAACACACGACACTACCTAAGCGTACAAATCAATGGATGAGAGCAGAAGTGCCCATGCTCACCACCTACAAACACTCCGTGCACTGGGGTCTCAGTGAGTATGATTCACGGGCGATGGGCGGCACCAGCCAGTGAGAGCAGATGAGAGGCCTCCTGCTACACAGGTCCAAATGCAGGGACTCACGAGGTGGAAGGAAGGGGGCGCGGGAGGGAGGAGGCGGCCAGCAGGGAAAGCTCTGTAAAGCAGTAATCTTTGAGCTGGGTTATAAAAAGTGAAGTGAGAGATTTCCATGCACTTAAGGATGGAAAAGGGGCTTCTAATCAGGGGAACGAGTAAGGCAGAGGCGCAGAGACATGAAGTAACCAAGCGCATGCACAGACCCTAAACTTTTCTGCACTGCTGCCACATGCAGTGCACACAGGGAGGCGATGCAGCAGAGGAAGCAGGTCCAAATCACCATTGGCTTTGATACTCTAGAGAGCATAGACTGGAGAAGAGGTGCAGGATGGAAGGAAAGATGGCCAATTAGGAAAGGTGCAGACATGGTGATCCAGGGTGGTGGCAGTGGGCATGAGGGGCAGTGGACGGATTCTGGGGACTGCCAGGCTGCTGACATAAGAATGTGGGTGGCAGGGAAAGGAAGGTGGCTTTCTGAGACCTCCACAAGCACCTCACATGTCTGTGCTCCTGCAGAGCTATTCCCTTTGCCAGGAATACCCCTCCTCCTACTAAAATGCATGGTGTCTCTGACACCTGGCACTGTGCATAGCATATTGCAGACTAAAAAACTGTTGTAGAAATGAATGAATGAATATACACTTGTGTCCTAAAAAGAAAGATGATATAGATGAGAAACAAATAATAATCTACTTTAGGCTAAAGTCAAAGTTTTTTGTTCAATATCCCAACCAAATATGGCTGGAGGGGCTGTTTAATTGAGGCTCCTGGAAGCATTAAAAAAAAAAAAAGGACTGACAAATACTAGAGTATTTAACTCATTCCTTTAGTGAACATCTATGAAGAGCCAGGAACTCTTCTAAGTATGGGGGACATGGTGGGGGGGCCCAGTTGTGAGGTTGAACCAAAAAAAATAAAGTTTGCTGATTAAACACTAGGGAAAGTTATGACCACCATTTAAAACTACTTTTGAGACTTCCCTAGTGGTCCAGTGGTTAAGATTCCACCTTCCAATGCAGGGGACAGGGGTTCGATCCCTGTTCAGGGAACTAAGATCCCACCTGCCGTGGGGCAATTAAGCTGGCGCGCAACTACTGAGTCCACACACCACAACCAGAGAGCCGACATGCCGCCACTACAGAGGCTGCGCACTCTGGAGCCCACGCACCACAACTGGAGAGAAGCCCGCGCACTGCAGAGGAGGATGCGTGTCACAACTGAGACCCAATGCAGCCAAAAATAAATAAATAAATAAATAAATATTGTTAAAAGGGGGGCCTTCAAGATAGCGGAGAAGTAAGATATGGAGATCACCTTCCTCCCCACAAATACATCAAAACTACATGTACATGTGGAACAACTCCTACAGAACACCTACTGAACACTGGCAGAAGACCTCAGACCTCCCAAAAGGCAAGAAACTCCACACGTACCTGAGCAGGGCAAAAGAAAAAAGAAAAAACAGAGACAAAAGGATAGGGATGGGACCTGCACCAGTGGGGGGGAGCTGTGAAGGAGGAAAAGTTTCCAAACACTAGGAAGCCCCTTCACTGGTGGAGACGGGGCGTGGGCAGGGGGGAATCTTCAGAGAGCGCAGCCACAGGGGTGCGGAGGGCAAAGAGGAGAGATTCCCGCACAGAGGATCCCTGCCAACCAGCACTCATCAGCCCAAGAGGCTTGTCTGCTCACCCGCCGGGGTGGGCGGGACCTGGGAGCTGAGGCTCAGGCTTCGGAGGTCAGATCCCAGAGACAGGACTGGGGTTGGCGGCGTGAACACAGCCTGAAGGGGGCTAGTGCGCCACAGCTAGCCAGGAGGGAGTCCGGGAAAAACTCTGGATCTGCCTAAGAGGCAGGAGACCATTGTTTCAGGGTGCATGAGGAGAGGGGATTCAGAGCACCGCCTAAACGAGCTCCAGAGACAGGCATGAGCCGTGGCTAAAAGTGCGGACCCCAGAGACGGGCATGAGATGCTAAGGCTGCTACTGCAGCCCCAAGAAGCCTGTGTGCGAGCACAGGTCACTCTCCACACCTCCCCTCCCGTGAGCCTGTGCAGCCCACCACTGCCAGGGTCCCGTGACCCAGGGACAACTTCACCGGGAGAACATACGGCGCACCTCAGGCTGGTGCAATGTCATGCCGGCCTCTGCCGCCACAGGCTTGCCCCGCATTCTGCACCCCTACCCCCTTCCCCGAGTGAGCCAGAGCCCCCAAATCAAGTGCTACTTTAACCCTGTCCTGTATGAGCAAAGAACTTATGCCCTCAGGTGACCTACACACAGAGGTGGGTCCAAATCCAAAGCTGAGCCCCGGGAGCTGTGCGAACAAAGAAGAGAAAGGGAAATCTCTCCCAGCAGCCTCAGGAGCAGCGGATTAAATCTCCACAGTCAACTTGATGTACCTGCATCTGTGGAATACCTGAATAGACAACGAATCATCCCAAATTGAGGAGGTGGACTTTGGGGGCAACTGTAGACTTAGGGTTTCCTTTCTGCATCTAATTTGTTTCTGGTCTTATGTTTATCTTAGTTTAGTATTTACAGCTTATTATCATTGGTAGATTTGTTTATTGATTTGGTTGCCCTCTTCCTTTTTTAATTTTTTTATATATATATTTTTTCCTTTTTCTCTTTTTGTGAGTGTGTATGCTTCTTTATGTGATTTTGTCTGTATAGCTTTGCTTTTGCCATTTCTCCTATGGTTCTGACTGTCTGTTTTGGGGGGATTTTGGGGGTTTTTTTAGTATAGTTTTTAGCGTTTGTTATCATTGGTGGATTTGTTTTTTGGTTTGGTTGCTCTCTTCTTTCTTTCTCTCTTTCCTTTATTTTTTTACTTTTTTATTTTTAATAATTCTTTTCTATTTTAACAACTTTATTTAATTTCCTTCCTTCCTTCCTTCCTCCTTCCTTCCTCCCTCCCTCCCTTCCTCCCTCCCTTCCTCCCTCCCTCTCTCCCTCCCTCCCTCTTTTCTCCCTTTTCTTCTGAGCCATGTGGCTGACAGGGTCTTGGTGTTCTGGCCAGGTGTCAGGCCTGAGCCTCTGAAGTGGGAGAGCTGAGTTTAGGACACTGGTCCACCAGAGACCTCCCGGCCCCAAGTAATATGAAACAGCGAAAGATCTCCCAGAGATCTCCATCTCAACACTAAGACCAAGCTCCACTCAACGATCAGCAAGCCACAATGCTGAACACCCTATGCCAAACAACTAGCAAGACAGGAACACAAACCCACCCGTTAGCAGAGAGGTTGCCTAAAATCATAATAAGTTCACAGACACCCCCTAAAACACCACTGGACGTGGTCCTGCCCACCATAAAGACAAGATCCACCTCATCCACCAGAACACAGGAACCAGTCCCTCCACCAGGAAGACTACACAACACACTGAACCAACCTTTGGTGTCTTCCTGGGAGCAGACACCAAAAACAACAGGACATATGAACCCGCCACCTGCTAAACGGAGACCCCAAACAGAGTAAGTTAAGCAAAATGAGAAGACAGAGAAATACACAGCAGGTGAAGGAGCAAGGTAAAAACCCACCAGACCAAACAAATGGAGAGGAAATAGGCAGTCTACCAGAAAAAGAATTCAGAGTAATCATAGTAAAGATGATCCAAAATCTTGGAAATAGAATGGACAAAATATAAGAAACGTTTAACAAGGACCTAGAAGAACTAAAGAGCAAACAAACCATGATGAACAACACAATAAATGAAATTTAAAATTATCTAGAAGGAATCAATAGCAGAATAACTGAGGCAGAAGAAGGGATAAGTGACCTGGAATATAAAATAGTGGAATTAACTACTGCAGAGCAGAATAAAGAAAAAAGAAAAAAAAAAGAATGAAAAGAATTGAGGACAGTCTCAGAGACCTCTGGGACAGCATTAAATGCATGAACATTCGAATTAAAGGGGTCCTAGAAGAAGAAGAGGAAAAGAAAGGGACTGAGAAAATATTTGAAGAGATTATAGTAGAAAACTTCCCCAATATGGGAAAGGAAATAGTAAATCAAGTCCAGTAAGCACAGAAAGTCCCATACAGGATAAATCCAAGGAGAAACACACCAAGATACATATTAATCAAACTATCAAAAATTAAATACAAAGAAAACATATTAAAAGCAGCAAGGGAAAAACAACAAATAACACACAAGGGAATCCCCATAAGGTTAACAGCTGATCTTTCAGCAGAAACTCTGCAAGCCAGAAGGGAGTGGCAGGACATATTTAAAGTGATGAAGGAGAAAAACCTACAAACAAGATTACTCTACCCAGCAAGGATCTCATTCAGATTAGATGGAGAAATTAAAACCTTTACAGACAAGCAAAAGCTGAGAGAGTTCAGCACCACCAAACCAGCTTTACAACAAATGCTAAAGGACCTTTTCTAGGCAAGAAACACAAGAGAAGGAAAAGACCTACAATAACAAACCCAAAACAATTAAGAAAATGGGAATAGGAACATACATATCGATAACACCCTTAAATGTAAATGGATTAAATGCTACAACCAAAAGACACAGACTGGCTGAATGGATACAAAAACAAGACTCGTATATATGCTGTCTACAAGAGAGCCACTTCAGACCTAGAGACACATACAGACTGAAAGTGAGGGGATGGAAAAAGATATTCCATGCAAATGGAAATCAAAAGAACGCTGGAGTAGCAATTCTCCTATCAGACAAAATAGACTTTAAAATAAAGACTATTACAAGAGACAAAGAAGGACATTACATACTAATCAAGGGATCAATCCAAGACACAATTGTAAATATTTATGCACACAACAGAGGAGCACCTCAATACATAAGGCAAATACTAACAGCCATAAAAGGGAAAATTGACAGTAACACAATCATAGTAGGGGACTTTAACACCCCACTTTCACCAATGGCAGATCATCCAAAATGAAAATAAATAAGGAAACACAAGCTGTAAATGATACATTAAACAAGATGGACTTAATTGATATTTATAGGACATTCCATCCAAAAACAGCAGAATACACTTTCTTCTTAAGTGCTCATGGAACATTCTCCAGGATAGATCATATCTTGGGTCAAAAATCAAGCCTTGGTAAATTTAAGAAAACTGAAATCATATCAAGTATATTTTCCGACCACAACGCTATGAGATTAGATATCAATTACAGGAAAAAGTCTGTAAAAAATACACACACGTGGAGGCTAAACAATACACTACTAAATAACCAAGAGATCACTGAAGAAATCAGAGAGGAAATCAAAAAATACCTAGAAACAAATGACAATAAAAACACAATGACCCAAAACCTATGGGCTGCAGCAAAAGCAGTTCTAAGAGGGAAGTTTATAGCAATACAATCCTACCTTAAGAAACAGGAAACATCTCGAATAAACAACCTAACCTTGCACCTAAAGCAATTAGAGAAATTAGAACAAAAAACCCCCAAAGTTGGCAGAAGGAAAGAAGTCATAAAGATCAGATCAGAAATAAATGAAAAGGAAATGAAGGAAATGATAGCAAAGATCAATAAAACTAAAAGCTGGTTCTGTGAGAAGATAAACAAAATTGATAAACCATTAGCCAGACTCATCACGAACAAAGGGAGAATACTCAAATCAATAGATTAAAAATGAAAAAGGAGAAGTAACAACCGACACTGCAGAAATACAAAGGATCACGAGAGATTACTACAATCAACTCTATGCCAATAAAATGGACAGCCTCAAAGAAATAGACAAATTCTTAGAAAAGCACAACATTCCGGGACTGAACCAGGAAGAAATAGAAAATATAAACAGACCAATCACAAGAACTGAAATTGAAACTGTGATTAAAAATCTTCCAACAGGGGCTTCCCTGGTGGCTCAGTGGTTGAGAGTCCGCCTGCCGATGCAGGAGACACGGGTTTGTGCCCCGGTCTGGGACGATCCCACATGCTGCAGAGCGGCTAGGCCCGTGAGCCATGGCCACTGAGCCTGCGCATCCGGAGCCTGTGCTCCGCAACAGGAGAGGCCACAACAGTGAGAGGCCCGCATACCGCAAAAAAAAAAAACTTCCAACAAACAAAAGCCCAGGACCAGATGGCTTCACAGGCGAATTCTATCAAACATTTAGAGAAGAGCTAACACCTATCCTTCTCAAACTCGTCCAAAATATAGCAGAATGAGGAACACTCCCAAACTCATTCTACAAGGCCATCATTACCCTGATACCAAAACCAGACAAAGATGTCACAGAAAAAGAAAACTATAGGCTAACATTACTGATGAACATAGAAGCAAAAATCCTCAACAAAATACCAGCAAACAGAATCCAACAGCACATTAAAAGGATCATACACCATAATCAAGTGGGGTTTATCCCAGGAATGCAAGAATTCTTCAGTATACAGAAATCAATCAATGCGATAAACCATATTAACAAATTGAAGGAGAAACACCATATGATCATCTCAATAGATGCAGAAAAAGCTTTCGACAAAATTCAATACCCATTTATGATAAACACCCTCCAGAAAGCAGGCATAGAGGGAACTTACCTCAACATAATAAAGGCCATATATGAGAAACCCCCAGCCAACATCGTTCTCAATGGTGAAAAACTGAAACCATTTCCTCTAAGATCAGGAACAAGACAGGGTTGCCCATTCGCACCACTACTCTTCAACATAGTTTTGGAAGTTCTAGCCACAGCAGTCAGAGAAGAAAAAGAAATAAAAGGAATCCAAATCGGAAAGGAAGTAAAGCTGTCACTGTTTGCAAATGCCATGATACTATACACAGAGAATCCTAAAGACGCTACCAGAAAGCTACTAGAGCTAATCAATGAATTTGGTAAAGTAGCAGGATACAAAATTGATGCACAGAAGTCTCTTGCATTCCTATACACTAATGATGAAAAATCTGAAAGAGAAATTAAGGAAACACTCTCATTTACCATTGCAACAAGAAGAATAAAATACCTAGGAATAAACCTACCTAGAGAGACAAAAGACCTGTATGCAGAAAACTATAAGACACTGATGAAAGAAATTAAAGATGATCCAAGCAGATGGAGAGGTATACCATGTTCTTGGATTGGAAGAATCAACATTGTGAAAATGACTATACTACCCAAAGCAATCTACAGATTCAGTGCAATCCCTATCAAAGTACCAATGGCATTTTCACAGAAGTAGAACAAAAAATTTCACAATTTGTATGGAAACACAAAAGACCCCGAATAGCCAAAGCAATCTTGAGAAAGAAAAACGGAGCTGGGGGAATCAGACTCCCTGACTTCAGACTATAGTGCAAAGCTACGGTAAACAAGACAGTATGGTACTGGCACAAAAACAGAAATATAGATCAATGGAACAGGATAGAAAGCCCAGAGATAAACCCACGCACATATGGTCACCTTATCTTTGATAAAGGAGGCAAGAATATACAGTGGAGAAAAGACAGCCTCTTCAATAAGTGGTGCTGGGAAAACTAGACAGCTACACGTAAAAGAATGAAATTAGAACACTCCCCTAACACCATACACAAAAATAAACTCAAAATGGATTAAAGACCTAAACGTAAGGCCAGACACTATGAAACTCGTAGAGTAAAGCACAAGCAGAACACTCCATGACATAAATCACAGCAAGATCCTTTTTGACCCACCTCCTAGAGAAATGGAAATAAAAATAAACAAATGGGAACTAATGAAACTTAAAAGCTTTTGCACAGCAAAGGAAACCATAAACAAGATGAAAAGACAACCCTCAGAATGGGAGAAAATCTTTACAAATGAAGCAACTGACAAAGGATTAATCTCCAAAATATACAAGCAGCTCATGCAGCTCAATATCAAAAAAACAAACAGCCCAATCCAAAAATGGGCAGAAGACCTAAATAGACATTTCTCCAAAGAAGATATACAGATTGCCAGCAATCACATGAAAGGATGCTCAACATCACTAATCATTAGAGAAATGCAAATCAAAACTACAATGAGGTGTCACTCCACACCAGTCAGAATGGCCATCATCAAAAAATCTACAAACAATAAATGCCGGAGAGGGTATGGAAAAAAGGGAACCCTCTTACACTGCTGGTGGGAATGTAAATTGATACAGCCACTATGGAGAACAGTATGGAGGTTCCTTAAAAAACTACAAATAGAACTACCATATGACCCAGCAATCCCACTACTGGGCATATACCCTGAGAAAACCATAATTCAAAAAGAGTCATGTACCACAATGTTCATTACAGCTCTATTTACAATAGCCAGGACATGGAAGCAACCTAAGTGTCCATCGACAGATGAATGGATAAAGAAGATATGGCACATATATACAATGGGATATTACTCAGCCACAAAAAGAAACAAAATTGAGTTATTTGCAGTGAGGTGGATGGACCTAGAGACTGTCATACAGAGTGAAGTAAGTCAGAAAGAGAAAATCAAATACCATACGCTAACACATATATACGGAATCTAAAAAAAAAAAAAAATGGTTCTGAAGAACCTAGGGGCAGGACAGGAATAAACACGCAGATATAGAGAATGGACTTGAGGACATGGGGAGAGGGAATGTTAAGCTGGAACGAAGTGAGAGAGTGGCATGGACATATATACACTACCAAATGTAAAATAGATAGCTAGTGGGAAGCAGCCGCATAGCACAGGGAGATCAGCTGTGCTTTGTGTCCACCTACAGGGGTGGGAGAGGGAGGGTTGGAGCGAGATGCAAGAGGGAGAAGATATGGGGATGTATGTTTATGTATAGCTGATTCACTTTGTTATACAGCAGAAACTAACACACCATTGTAAAGCAATTATACTCCAATAAAGATGTTAAAAAATATATTTAAAAAAACAAGGGATTACAATTACTCCTCTAAAGGACACATGTATGTTATTGTTAAAAATAAAATAAAATTACTTTTAATGCTATAACTTCACGACTATATTGTCATCTTTGTTGCTGCCATATTTTCCATATTTTATTAGCAGTACACATTGTTAAAAAGTAAAGAAGTTTGTGAACATGTTTCAGAAAAATTGAAAAATTATGCTCTACAATCTGGGAGGAAAGGAATAAAGAAAGGAGGCAATTCAAAGAGAAAATGGTAAAATCGAAAGGACCGAGGGTAAGAGGAACCGATGCCCAAAAAGCTAGTCTGAGACCAAACTACGGTCATCGAAATCCCAATGCAACAGTTTTTGTGTCCCAAACCACACTTTGCCTTCCGAAGCCTCTTCACAGTGGGACAGTTTAGTTGCACAACTTGCAAAGTTCACAGCAATGGGCAGTAATCTGTAGGTCTTTATTTCATTGACTGTTCTCTACCAACTCATCCAACGAAAGGCAATTCAACCTGAGAGGAGAACCCAGGCTCTCCCTGACTCCAGGCTGCCTGCGTAGACCATGACCAAACTCCTAAGGAAATAACGTGGATAATGTACAATGTGTCATGAGAAGTAGCTCTGCTTTAGTACCCATTCCTCAAGATTCATAAAAAGTTGCTCCTAAACAAATACCAACAGAGCAATAGAATTTTCACTGATCCACCGCCGTCTTCACCCAGTCACCAATCAGGAGAGGCGTGGCCCCCAGGTTAAGGCTATGGTAACAGACAAAATTTTTAGAAGAAGTATGGAGACCCTTGCTGTGCTAGGCATTGCCCTTCTCACGCTAGAAGTCTGGGGGATCTGGGGAGGGGCCAGGGCAGCCAGGCAGCACTCACGGGGCTCAGGGTAGCAGCTATTCATCAACTAGTATGGAAGAATTTTGTATTATTAACCAGTAGGTGATAAACACCAACTCTGTGTTAAGGGCCTTAGAATAGGGGTTGGCAGACTTTCCCTGTAAAGAGCAAGATTGTAAATATTTTGGCTTTTGTGGGTCATATAATTTCTGTCATAACTACTCAACTCTACCACTGTAGTGCCAAAGCAGACAGAGACAACACATAAATGAGTGCCTGGGTATGTTCCAGTGTAACTACAAAAACGGGTGGCCGGACAGATATAGCCCGTGGGCCATAGCAGAGCTCACCGTCTCACAGAGCAATCAAATCTTCAACCTCAACCTCATTAGCACAGTCTTACCAACCGATTTAATGAGCTGCCGATGACTCTTACGCGCGTGCTTGATCTTTACAGACCCCAAGGGACCGAGTCAAGGGACTCAGCAGTCAAGGGGCTGCTGGACTGAGTCAGCAGTCCAACTGTCCCCACACAAATTAAGATACTCACCCAGAAAAATCTGTAGTGAGAATGCCATAGTGGAAGATGTATATTCGGCTGATGTGGCATATCGTAAGGTAGCCCATTGCTACAAAAAAGGAGTATCTGGAACCAAAAACAGAGGATCAGATTGTTGCGCACCCGTTCAATCAACTTTCTCTTCTTTCTCTCCCTCCCCCGCCACGTGCAATTAGTCACAAAGTCCTATGTGGTCCATCTCCATCCCAGCCCATCCCCTCTCCTCACTTTCACACCCGCTGCTCTGAGCCCTTCGTCTTTTCTCACCTGGACCACTGCAGTAGTTCTCAACTACGGCAGCGTAATGGAATCACCTGGGGAGCACCGGGCCCCACCCCCAGTTACCCTGATTTCATTGGGGTGGGGTGCACCTAGCAGGTATAATTCCAACGTGCAGCCAGAGCTGGGAACCGCTGGCCTGTAAGGTCCTTCACTCAGATTTTCCTCTTCACAAACCATCCTGTTTACACAATGATCTTCCTAAAATACAAACCATCACCATACTGCCAACCACTCCCTTCCCAAAACACTTTGTTCTCTTGGCTTCCATTCCCCTTGTTTCCTTCCCAGCTCTCTGGTCAGTTCTTCCAAGGCGTTTGCTCAGCTCATCTTCCTCAATCTACTCCTTAGGTGTTAGCATTCCCAGTGCTCTGCTTAGGACCCTCCCTGCTGATGCCTGAGGCTTCAATTACCACCTACCTACTCATGTTCACTCCCCGGCCTCCTTCAGAGACAGGTCCTGACCATCCTATAGTATAAACCCCCAATGCACAGACACACACCATTCAAAACATTCATCAACTTGTACCTATAAAGATCGGTGATAATCTGATTAACAACCGTCTCCCTTACAAGCCTGAAAGCTCTATGAAAGCAAGGATGGTCATGTGTGTTTCATTCACCACTGTGTGCTGAGTGAACCTACTGTGTGCTGAGTGAACAAACAACAAATGAATGTTACTGGTCTTAAAAGTCTCCAGTGGATCCCCCTATCTAATCACATCAGAACTCCTGAACACAGCATCCAAGGTGCTTCGCATGCTAAGCTCTACCTTTCCTTCTGGACTCATCTCCAACCATGTTCCATATCCACCCTGTGTTAAACCACAGTGGACTGCTCCCTTTCCACAACTACATCCTGCATTTTCAGGCCAGGAATCTTTCTCCTTCCTCTGCCTGCAACTCCTTGCTCCCTCCTATGGTCTAGCTGGAAACTATCAGATAAGGCTCAGCTCCAATGTCACCTGGCATAGTCTTGCTGTATCCATCCCACCCCCACTCCCAACACCATTCGCTGCTCCACTGCCTGTATTTCTCTAGTGCTACCTGCTAACATATATAATTATAACGTTAAAATCATATGTATGGATCTGTTTCCCCAACTCTGAGCTTTCATTTTCCTCCATCTCAGGAAAAAAGTCTGTATCCTATAGAGCTGTCCTAGAAAGAATATATTAGCAATAATGATAGGAAATATTAAATGTAATAGAACATTAAGTGATATACTAAATAAGGGTCTATAGATCAAAATAGTGAAACATAATATATTTACGAGGGCTCAGCCTAGCACCTGGCACTAAGCAAGTACTCCAGAATTGGCAACTGCATCACCAAGTTCCCACATGAGGCCTTCCATCCCAGGAGATATTATATTCTGTTCCAGTCGGTTCATATGAGGTAAGTGACTACCTGTGATTTCTGCCCAACAGAGTGGCTTGGGAAGGAAACAGAAATGGTACCCCAAGAACTCTCTAGATAAATCCTGAATAACAACAATCAGTCCTGAAATGGGTTAGTTCCACATAGCTGCAAATGTTCCCTGTCCCCTCCTATTCCCAGCTATGCATAGGACAGGGCTCATAACTCGGTGAAAGGAAGAGGAAAACAATTCACAGAGAACCCAGAAATTCTAGTCTTGAAGAGAACTTAAGCTCGAACCACCACAAACCCTACATTTCATAGGCAGGAAACCTGACATGTGAAGAAGCTGCCCGGCTTTTCCAAACCCACACTGCTGGAAAGAGCCAGGCTTCCTGACTCCAGCTTCTTGTTCTTTCCCAGCAGCAACAGGAAACAACTTCCATCCATCGGGAAATGTGAACCACTCCCTATTTCTGCAGTATTGGCAACCACACAAGCAAAGAAAGAGGGGAGGAACTTGTTCTGGCATTTTTTCTTTTCGGTCTTATGACATGGCTCTCTGCTACCACAACATTATTTGGGGGAAACAGTCAGAGCCTGTCTGTAAAGTCTCTGCCAAAGCTGGAAGATTCCACTCCTGGCCGGAGACTAACCCAGAGAACCTGGAAATGCAGCTCGACCCTCTGCAAAACAGACTGCACCTCACCAACATCACACAAGTGTGGGGAAAGGTGACAAATTACAACTGGTAAGGCAGCTGGAAATGTGCTCTAGAGATGCAACAACGCTTTTATAAATCATTTAATTGCTTCCAACATCAAGTGCAGGAAAAGCCAGGCATCTTTACCTCCCAGGGAAAAAAGCATTTTGTCATAATATGAAGCATTTCCAAAACCCATTCGTACCAAATTATAGAAATACGGATTTCCTATTTCCCTTCCGAAGGAATGACTCTATCCCCTTCAAGGAGGGCACTTAGAAGAGAGATGATTAGAATTCAAATTTCCAGAGCTCCTTTGAATACAAAGTTGAATGACTATTCAAGTTAAAAGCAGGCAAAAATATTTTCCCTTACAAATCAGAAATTTATTGGAAGTAATTACAAGATTATACACTCAAAAATTAAATTACAGTGCTTTTAAGAAGGAAAACGATTGTGCTAATAGTCTCAGTAATCAAAGAACTTTCTGAGGCTGAAATAAGGCATCTGCTTTTTAAGAGAAGCCATCAGAAAGGAAGTCATAGAAGGGTGAAGCTCTTTTCAAGTATACTCAGTCATTCCATAAATATTTATTGAGCCTTTATTTGTGCCAGGTATTGTTCTAGGCTCTGAGGCTATAACAGTGAAAAGGAGGGAAAAGTCTTTGCTCCCACAGAGCTTCCATTCCAGTGTTACTGAGGCTGAATTAATTCTGAGGTTTCAGAAAGACCATGGGAAACAGAGACAGTGCAAAACAGCTCTTCCAGGTATCTCCCTGGATTGTTCAAGCGTGTAGTCTTCAAGGGAGAATTAAATTACTTCTGCACTTTGAAGTCAAAATAGCATAGTAAGAATATTTCTTCCTTTTTTTTAACACTTATTGGAAATATGTAAAGTATACACAATTTTGACCTATTTCATACTCAGAAAACCTCAGCCAAGTTCAAGATAACAGACATACCCATCACCCCCTAGGTTGCTTCATGCCTCTTGTGGTTCCTTTCACATCTCCCCGAGCCATCTCACCCCTGGTTACCTCTGATCTGATTTCTGTCACTACAGATTGGCTTGCATTTTTGAGAACAGAATTTGTGGGTCCTCCTTCATTCAGCATGTTGATTTTGAAATTCATCCATGGCACTGTGTGTAGCAATCATTCATTCTTTTCTATTGCTGAGTAGTATTCCATAGTGTGACCATCTGGGTTGCTTCCAGGTTGGTGCTATCACAAATGAGGCTGCCTCATTCTGACAAACTCTCTTTTTCCTGAGTCCCAATTCACATCACACTTTTTTTCCATAAAGCTTTCTCTGAAGACTCCCAGCATTTACGGTCTCCCATCCCTCCTTTCTGATATCCCAAAGCACTTAGGTTACGCCACATGAGGCAAATGGGGAGGGCATCCCTTCATCCTAGAAATATATTTCAAAGATTGTTCATTGTTCATTCCCAGGGTCTTACCTGTGAATATTGGATGTGCTTGCAGTGACCATGATTCCATAGCACATTAACACCAGCACAAAAAGATGCACAGAGTACCTGTAGGCCATCATGGGGAGGAAAGGGAAACACTGAATATATTTCATATTAACATACCTCTTGGCCACCCATACTGCACCTCCACCTCCACTCCCACAAAAAAGCAAGTGATCAGTTACCCCATTTTTATGTAGGAGAAAATAAATCAAGTATTTTCGTCCTATGTAATTAAGATACTGTGTGACACTAGGAAGACATGACATAGTCTGCCAACTGCAGTGAAGAGAGTTCTTTCTTTCAATTTTAAAGTATCAAGACCACAACCGAGCTGCCCCAGATACCAAAATACTCATCATCCTTTCTCAAATTTTCATTGAAGGAAGAAGAGCCATAATCTACTACCCTGAACGAAGTCACAAATTCTCTTAAGTTGTACTTCTAGAAATGTTCATTCCTAAAACTTCTTCCCCAAGAAGTACCCCTCCCAGGGGATTTGCCCAGCTTTCCTAGTAGAGAACGTCTTAGACCACAGGTTTTCTCTGTTAAAGAATGACACATTCCCTAACACCATCACGAAAACTATTGTTCTATTCTAAATGCAGGATTAACACCAGTATCTCTAGCAGTGATGCAAGAAAAACACCAATATCTACAACAGTTAGGAAAGGTCCCTCGTTGGGAAAATTAAACCTTAGAACATTCCATTTACATGACCCAAGGTGAGATCAGCAGAAGTCTAATTTTAAGAAAAACTCACTGAATTGATTTCTAATGAGTCCGTTTATTGGTTCCAGTTTCTTACAGTAAATGGAGATTTCGCAACATCCCCAACATTTTACAATACGAGTAAATATCTTTTTTTTTCCTTAGGGCCTGGGAAATGCCAAGAATATCGCTACAAAACCAAATGATAAATATTAGAATTCAGGAGGCTCGTACTCACCAGCCAAAACAAAAGATGACAAAACAGATGCCAAAAATGGTGGCGAACGCATGCCGGACATCGGGACTGGTTTTACCAGGACTCAAGTAGCTGCGGAACCAGAAAGCAGCAAACAAAGCAAAGAGCTGGCATGCCACAAAATTCACCTGTATGGGAAAAAAAGGAGAGAATCGAGACTTTTACTGTTTGGCCTGTGTGTGAGTTTTCCCTACTTCTTTCAGATTCTACGTCAAGGTGCATCTCAGACTTGGATGTTTTCCTCAGTAGAGCATTCATTTGGAGGAGGTGCGAGAGACGGAAAAGATAACCACACCCTCATCTGGTATAAGAAGTGACAAACCCAAAACTTCCTTCTCCAATCTCTGAGACTAGGCAAAACTGCCTTCCCACCAACAAACCGGAGACTTTCTATAGGAAGGGGCCTTATCAGACTGTGAGATCACTTTGCTGGGTGTCTTCCCCTCCCCCACCACCCAGCATTACGTTCTTCTCGAGACGCAGATGAATCAAATCCATGAGGCTTCCCTCACTGGTACCTCAGAAAACACATGCTTCTCCAAAACAATCATCAGCTGTTTTCTGAGTCTAATTTTTCTCATTTTAAATTAACACGAAATAAACAAGAACATTGCTCAAATCCAAGGTGCACCAGTAAAGACCCACAAAGTAAGAACCAGCCCTGCAATGAACTTTCAACATCAAAGCTATCCAGTTATGCAGAATAGGCACCACATCTCCTTAGAAAACTCTCAGTGATCTCTCTCTCAAAAATATTTTACCTAAAAGAAACTATAAAATAATTCCCCAATACCCTTAGAAAAGATCAGCTGATTTAACACAAAACCAAAATACATTAAGTGGTTTAACCATTAATTAACATTGGAAAAGCAGTTTAAGCTTTTTAGAGTATTCAGCATGAAAACTTCGGTATCAATTTGCTTTTAGAACGGATGGAGGATAAGAGTATCTGAATAAACCCTCAACTTCAGTCTCGACAGTTTTTCATGCTACAAAAAAACTGTGGCTGTTAGTGAAATGCATCAGGGCTATGCTCCAAGGTAGGGCTGCAAGCAGCCAACGTCAGCTCCACCCAAAGCTCATTTGTTTTCCCAATAACAGGAATACTTTAAACTCCTTATAATTCATAGAAAATAACACTTTCAGAGAATTTCTTGTTTTTAAAATTGACTGTGCTGTGTTTCCCCTCTATTTGGAGATCACCCTTCCCCAGTCTTTCCAAAAACTAATTCCTACTACTGTTCATACTTGATTTCTACCTTGAAAGACAGGAGATGAACTGGGATCCTATCCTGCATGATGTGGTCATATCTCTTTATAGCCTAAATGCACAACCAACAACACACACACACACTCACACACACACGCACACACATATACACAAAAAGAAAAATAACTGTCTTAGCAAGGTTCAGAATGTAACGGAATTGGCAACTAGAAAGTCAAAGTTATGATTATTTGTAGACGATCGGTCATACATTGTTGCATTCTCTCAGCCCACAGTGAGAGCAGACCAGCCCACAGTGAGAGCAGAACATAGTTACTCAGAAGAGCAAGCAAGGGGAAATTTGCACCATTCTTTTTGGCTGGCCAGTAATTATTGAGCACCCTTGTGCATGAAGAATGGTTCAGGGGCTAGAGCAGCAGTTCTCAAAAGTATGGTCCCCAGACCAGTAGGAGTAGCACCACCTGGAAACTTGTTAGAAACGCACACTCCCCGGCCCCACCCAGACCTACTAAATGAGACATTCCCAGAGTGGGCCCAGCAATCTGTGTTTTATCAGGCCCCCCAAGTGACTGTGGTGCACACTCGAGTTTGAGAGCCAACAGGACAGAGGAGAAAAAAGGCATGATCCCTGCCTCCAGGAGTTTATAATCTAACTGGCAAGAGAACACAAATAACCTACAAGAAATTGTAAAGTAACATCAACATTGTGTGCCTTTAGATCCAAAGTAAATGACAAGAAGTTCATCGTTAAGGAGGGATGAGATTCAGGCAGACAATCAGGAAAACTGTTGAAACAGGTGAAAATTGAGGGATGTTACGAACATTAAAAAATTATAAAAATAATGCCTGCATCCTATCCTCAACCATTCTGATTGATCTGGCCTGTCGTCAGGCCTTTTCAAAGTGTTCAGGTGATTCTAACATGCAGGCAGGATGGCGACCTCCTAGATTAGAAGAATAAAGAGAGAGACCTACAGAGGCACCCATTAGGAGCCGGGCTTTCCCAGAATGCAAAACACAAATACAGGACAGGGAGGTTGGACCGTGCTAGCTTGAGGCAAGGATGAAGTGGAAGAGATTTAAGAGTGATCAAAGCCTGACTGCCATCACTCAGCCAACCCAGGGCTCCTCAGGGCTCCTGAGCTGGGCTGGTCGTCTTCAAGACCCCTTCAAACCTATCTCCAAGGAAGAGAGGGCCTCACTGTGGGAAAACTACATCTAGTCTTGTCACGCCAGCAACTGAAAAGGAGAAAGAGAAGACTCACTTGGCCATTGAAGCAAACTGCCATTATTTAGTCACCATAATGTCATACGTAACCAACTGAATGCCCTAGTCCTGACACTGAAAAGCCAACTGGTCAGGCTTAGGTAATTCATGGATTAATTCCACAAACATTTAGTGGTTGACTCTATGTGTTAGATACTGGGGACAGTGAGCGAGACATTGTCACTACCCTCAAGTCAAGAAGAGGAGCTTTACACGCTCTGGGTTTCAATTTCCTTTTATGAACTGGTCTCTAATGCCTCTTCCAGCTCTAATGGTCTCTGATTCCATACATATCTAACCAGAATCTTTTCCCTTAACTGTTCATGGTAAATGTGCAAATGCAACACTTCAATATGGATTAAAAGCTTTCCCCTATATACAAACACAACCCACACCCCCCGCCTCTTCCCAGGAGTAAGTCACAGATGGCTAGCTGAGGGTTCAGGGCAAACTGTTCCAAGGTAAAAGTAGAAATACACAATAGCAGCACTTAGTTCTAGCAGGAAGGTTCTAGCAGAATTGCTTTTCAATTACCAGAGGTACAGCTTAAAAGGTACGGGCTGAACCACAAGTAGTCACCACTTCACACCATTAGGATGGTGATTATTTTAAAGACAAAATAATGAGCATTGGCAAGGATGTGGAGAAATTAGAACCCTTGTGCACTGCTGGTGGGAATGCAAAATGGTGCAGCTGCCATGGAAAGCAGTGGTTCTTCAAAAAATTAAAAATATAATTACATACAATCCAGCAATTCCGCTCCTGAGTATATACCCAAAAGAACTGAAAGCGGGTCTTGAAGAGATATTTGCCCACCATGTTTATAGCAGTATTAACCACAATAGCCAAAATGTGGAAACAACCCAAATGTCTATAAACAGTTGAAGGGATAAACAAAATGTGGTATATATACATACAGTGGAATATTATTCAGCCTTAAAATGGAGAAAATTCTGACACATGCTACAACATGGATGAACCTTGAAGATACTATGCTGAGTGAAATCATCCAGACACAGAAGGACAAGTATCTAACTCCACTTATATGAGGTACCTAGAAGAGTAAAATTCATCAAGACTGAAAGTAGAATAGTGGTTGCCAAGGACTGAGGAGTGGAGAGATGGATGGTGGTGACAGTCTCATAACAATGTGAATGTACTTAATGCCACTGAACTGCACTACATGCTTAAAAATGGGTAAAATGGAAAATTTTACACTAGGTATATTTTACTACGGTTTTTAAAAATGTACAGGCTGGAGCACAATACCAATTTCTTAGTGTTTCCTTGTTCATATCAATACTGGTAGCTGGTAGGAACTATGGGCATCTCTGCAGCCAAGAGTGGCTAGCTGCCGTGACAACAATTCGTACAGGAACATAATTAGATCTTTGTTCCCTTCCTCTCTAATGGACTAACAAAATTGGAGACATTCTATTTTAAAAATATATCCCCAAATGGCTTTGATTTAATGTATGGGATCTACTTCCAAATAATCTTGAGGGGATGGGAAGAGTGGAGTGAGCATAAATCCGTGGTCCTCAGCTGGGGATGAACTGCTCCCCAGGGGACACTTCTGGTTGTCATAACCAGAAAGGGGGTGGGGGGCTGGTGCTACTGGCATCTAGTAGGTAGAGGCCAGGGATACTGCTAAACATCCTGCAAGGCACAGGGCAGCCTCCCACACAAAGAATTTTCCAGTCCAAAATGTCAGTAGTGCCAAGGTTAAGAACTCCTGGTATAGATGAAACAAGATTGGCCATGAGCTTCAAACTGCTGAGGCTGAGTGCTGGGCACATGAAAAGTTCACTCTACTCATCTCTCCACTTTCACATATTTTTGCCCTTTTCCCTAATAAACAGGTTTTTATAACTACACAACTCTGGAAAGCAGATCACTGGCCTGAGATGACACAGAGTTTAAACCCTAGTGATAAAGAAGTCTCTTTATCCAGAGAAACAGCTAAGTTAGTGAGGAAATATAGGTAAGTATAGAAACAGACCAAAACAATAAAGGGATGATGCCTTCCTAAACAGGAAAAGAACCACCTTTTATGAAATGATCAAACTCCTGAAAGAAGAGAACCAAATTATAACAAATGCAAGAGAAAAGCATTTTTCAATAATAATCAATTAAGTACTTGTGGCCTCCCAGCCCGTGACCAGCAACAGAACCAGCGGTTACCAGCAGAGGCAGACTACTGGGCTGCAAGACCCAGCTTCACCACTTACTGGCTGAAGAGTTACAAAGCTCGCTTCGTCTAGGCTCCGGGTTCACGTGACGGAGGCAGTAACAGTAGTACTACTTCTCAGGTTGTTTTGAGGGCTAAAGAAGTTAACGTAGAAAATCACTGGAAACAGTCCTGGCTCTGACACGCACTTGCTATTAATATTATTCTATATCCACTAAGTTAACACACAAATTGTGCACAGATTAAACTCAATATGCGGTCACCACTGTTGGGCTGTTAAGAATCGGCTTCCCCAGTCCCCTCCCTGCTGCTCTTGGACGGATGCCCTTTCGCACCCATCATCCAGGCAGCTGCCTGAGTCTTCCACGTACCCTTTCTTCCACAGGGAGAGGCAATGCAGCCTAGGACGAGAGAGTCAACCCCTGGGTTTTCCAGTTCCCTGATTAGATTCTTCTAAACCTAAAGCAGAGGTAAATCTGAAAGTCAAAGCAGTCTCCGGAAATTTAGGAAAGCTCTCTTTTTCCTTTTTAATCCTGAAAGCTTATCTTCATAGATCAGGAGCAAAACTGAAGAATTTAAAGCATTGGAGTTTCTACCATAATCCCAGAGGGAAGAAAAGCTCTTAATGATATAAGAGCTGTTTTTCGGCACAAAAGTTGATAAAGAGCTTGGCCAGGGGGGTTCCCTGGTGGCACAGTGGTTGAGAGTCCGCCTGCCGATGCAGGGGACACGGGTTCGTGCCCCGGTCCGGGAGGATCCCACATGCCGCGGAACGGCTGGGCCCGTGAGCCATGGCCGCTGAGCCTGCGCGTCCGGAGCCTGTGCTCCGCAACGGGAGAGGCCACAGCGGTGAGAGGCCCACGTACCACAAAAAAAAAAAAGAGTTTGGCCAGGGATCTGAAGGAGGGATTCCATGGGTCAGGACTACCACTTAGACATGGGGACAAAAGGGTAAGAGCAAAGATGCTCAGACCATCGAAACGGATGGCATCCCTAGAGAAGTCTGGAGGAAGATGCAGGTTATCACAGAAGAGAGGGTGGCCCGGCTTCTCAGAATGCAGCCCGGGGAGATGGCCAGCCCTGTAGAGAGGCACTCCAGAGGACCACAAGATGGGCTCCTCTTGAGCAGAGGCCAGCAAGGTTCCAATGGCACGGGAACCCGATGCCTGCCGAGGCCGCGGGGAAGGTCTGCTTCTCAGTCCCAGGTGCAGAGGGAGACGAAGCTTTACAGCCTTAAATGGGAGGTGAGCTGCCTAAAACTGGCAATTCAGCTTGAAAGGTAAATTAAGTTTAGTAGGGAGAAATTTTAAAAGTTCCGTTTTTGCATATCTGTCTGTGGCTATAAATTTTAAACCCACTGTTATTACCTCTATTAGAAATGTGCACCAAATTTTTACACACAAAAAAAGTACACCTCAGTATTATTTCTAGTAGCAAGAAGAAGGAACCTAAAAGTTCAAGGCGCTGGTTAACATGTAAAACAAAGGATGCACCTTGCACTACAATCCTTTTCAAAAGGAATATGGTAGTATTTGCTACAAGTCATACTTTTGACCAATTCCTGGAAATGTATTCATTGGTTGGTAAAAAGCTTAATGCTGAAAAACTGTCAAGGCATTATTTACAAGACAAAATAAAGCAAAATCTACCTACATATAGGATAATAGAGGAATAGTAATTAATGGTAAACCCGTTCAGTATAGTAGTATTAAAATGGGCATTACAAAGCACCTATAATGAAATGAAAAACATTTGCTGTAACTAATAAAAAGCAGAATATAAAACTGTATGGACATGTACAACCATGTTTTAAAAAAAACAATAATGGCATATGGAAACAAGGCAAAGATAACATGTAAAATTGAACATGGCGGTTTTATCAAGATGACAGGAATCCAGGCAAATTCTTTGTAAATTTTTTTTCAACTCATAATGTAATTTCCATAACGAATTTCTCTCTCTCTCTCTCTCACACACACACACACACACACACACAATCAGGGCACTCTAAGAAACTCACAACAATTCTTATTTAATTCTACTCTATCCTCAGGGTTGCATTTATTAGCATCTACTATAAATAAAGTTTAGGGAGGAGTTAGGCATAAATAGAAGTCAACTTGTAAAAAGTTTCACCTTAAAGAAAAACGCCCTTTTTACAGGCAGCAAAATGTCAGGAGTAACCGTGATGTGCACGGCCAGAGAAGATGAAAATACGCGGCTTTACACTTAATAAACTCTTCGCATTTAAAAGGTAAGTGTTAATTCTCAATATCACTCTGCACAGTAGTCAAAGAGTCAAGTTTTTACTTTTAGTATTAGAAACTACATGAATAAATGTATTTATAAACGTATTTGTTCTAGTAATGCTATATTGGATGCACTATTTAATTTTAAAAAATCGCTTTTAAAACCTCTTTTCCATTTCTTAAATTTTACTATTTTGAAACAAACATGCCAAGCGGCGAGTTAATTTCTAGTTCCATTCTACTATTTAAACTCATATATGAATATTACATTCTGTCAATAGCACAGACCACTGTATTTTCATTTAAAACATGTAAAAATTGTATTTGTATATTTCACTTGTGTATTTATAAATTTTTACAGAACAACTTTGTTACTAACTAGACCTCTAAAATTACAAAATTATTTTGTTTTTGCAAAACAATTACAATTGTTTTTGCAAAATAATTACAAAATTATTTTGTTTTAAATTTTAAAAATTTAAATTAAAAAAAAAAGGAAGGTGTGCCAAGTTTTTTATTTTTCTACTGATGCCCTCCCTCTAGAGCAGGAAAGAAAGCTGCGCTTTCATTCGTGATCTCCAACAATACGCCCTCCACAGTTAAACAATTATGTGGGCCCTTCTACAGAAGGAAGCAGTAGAGCACAGTTGTTTTGATGCAACATAACTTGGATTCAGCAAGAGCTCAATTTTCACTGCTCTCGCAAGATTTCAAAGTCACGTACCCAAGGGTTTGACTTCTTATTTCACCAAAGCCCAATCACACTGAGCTGCAATTTTCCAGTGTAAGTTTTCAATCTTTGTGCTCTCATGTGCTGCTAGAAAGGCATTTCTTTGGGAGTTGTGTTCCATGGCCTTCATACGCTTCCCAAAAAAACCAAACTTTGCCAGGAGCACAAAACATTGCCTTCCTCCTAATGAAGAGATGCAAGCAGGCTATTTTTTTTAATGGCTGTGTTGGGTCTTCGTTGCTGTGCGCGGGCTTTCTCTAGTTGCGGCGAGTGGGGGCCACTCTTCATCGCGGTGCGCAGGCCTCTCACTATCGCGGCCTCTCTTGTTGCCGAGCACAGGCTCCGATGCGCAGGCTCAGTAGCTGTGGCTCACAGGCCCAGTTGCTCCACGGCATGTGGGATCCTCCCAGACCAGGGCTCGAACCTGTGTCCCCTGCATTGGCAGGCAGATTCTCAACCACTGCATCACCAGGGAAGCCCCCAAGCAGGCTATTTTTAACGAACAGCAAAGATTAACAGTCCAAAATGATTTCCCTGCTACAGTGATTTACCAGAGGTTCACCAGTGAGACCGAGGCAACTGTCCAGGCCTGGAATGTTCTTCTCAGCAACGCTGCCTTATATGTTCCCAGACAAAACCAATCTAATTAAGCAATTCCTTATTTAAAGGCGGCTGTCCCTCCTCCACAAACAGTGCTTTTTGTGCACCGCCTCCTACAAATGTGTGTGGCCCAGGAAAGTATGAAAAATGCTATTCCCTTCTGTACCACAGAACAAAAAGTGGCTGTCCCATACTCTCCAGCTACTTTGCACTTTCAAAGACATCCTTGTTATACTTTAAATCTAAACTCCTTGGAATGTCAGCAAGAAATGCTTTTAAATCTGTAATAAGCCAGTGTTTTCCAAGCTTGTAGATGAACAAATATGATTTAAGACTGATAATGTGGGTAATGTATAACCACACAAACTTCTAGTTGATATTCTGTCTCATCATAACAATAAGCACTTTTTTTTTCTGAGCGCTTACCAAGTGTTGGGCACAGTGATAAACTTTACATAAATGATGTAATTTCAGCTTCACAACTTGATGAAGTAAGTAGCTTACTCCCACTTTACACAGTAGGAGAAGGAAAAACAAAGGCTGAATTCACAAAGCTAGTGAGTGACACAGCCAGGGTTTCAAACCTGGCCTGAGTCCTCACTCATTACATTGTACTGCTTCCCCTCAACTTCAAACATTCTCCCCAGAAATACTGTCACTCAGGGAGAATTTAGTAGCTGCCTGGATTAATTTCCTCAGGCTGCCATATCAAAGTACCACAGACTGGGGGGCTTAAACAACAGAACTTTATTATCTCACGATTCTGGAGGCTCTGAATTCAAGACGTCGGCAGGGTTGTTTTCTTCTGAGACCTCTCTCCTTGCCTCTTTTTGATAAGGACATCCGTCATTGGATCAGGACTTACCCAAATGACCTCATTTAACTGAGTTACCTCTTTAAAGACACTATCTCCAAATACAGTCATGTTCTGAGATACCGGGGGTTAGGACTTCAATATTTGGATTTTGCAGGAACACGGTTCAACCTCTAACACTTCCCAATAAAAATCTTCTACTCAAAGACATGGAATGAAACAGACCTCATTTTCCTTGCTCCTGCAGGTGGGAAGTTAGCAAGACCGAAACCAAACTGTGAGGGATGCTGTCTCAGCATAAGCTGGAGCCCCCTCCTCGCCTGGAGATACCTCTGTACGGGGAAGACTTGATAGAATTCAAAACCATTTGAGGAATCCTGAAAAACCTTGTCCACAAGTATGCTGTCACCCACCTCCTCTGGAGATATCATTTCGCCATTAGAATTAATTCCATTGTTAGCCAGTTAAAATATTAATAATAATAATAGCTAGTATTTAGGGTGCTTACTATATCCCAGCACTGCTCTAAGTCCTTCTGCCTGTAAGTCACAGAGAGGATAAGAAATTTTCCCAAAAATCACACACCTGGTAAGTGGCAACACTGCAATTTAAACTTGGGGATACTGGGTCCAGAGTCCATCGGCTCAGCCACCCCAGAATGATTCAGTTAGTTCAATCTTCTCACGTAATTCCAACATCTCATTTTCCGGATAAGGAAAGTGGAGCCCAGAGATGCCCACTCACTCAGCCTGGGTCACACAGTCACTGAGAATCAGACTGGGACAAGAACGAAGGAGGCCAGCACAACTGCCCCAAATTCCCCACCAGCCTTGGGTGTGGGATGGAAATAAAACAGGGTGCAGGGGGTCAGACAGGCCCATCTAGAAATAAGTTCTGAGTAAGGATCCCTGGACTGCCAAAGAGGGGAGGGGAAACAGGCTGCTGTAGAAAACACCACTGAACAAGCACGTGCAACGTCTGCAGATGACTTTATAATCTTTTCTTTTTTTATTGAGATACAACTGACGTATAACATTATATTAGTTTCAGGTGTACAACATAATGATTTGATATTTGCATGTACTGTAAATGATCAATACAGTAATTCTAGTTAACAGCCATCACCACACACAGTTACAACTTTTTTTTCTTGTGATGAGAAATTTTAAGATCTATCTCATAGTTACTGTACAACACAGGGAACAATATTCAATATCCTGTAACAACCTATAATGGAAAAGTAATCTGAAAAAATATATATATGGTAGCAACTTTCAAATATACATTTCATTTTCTTATAAAATTAATAATTGCTCATTTGAACAACTGAACAAATACAGAGACGTGCAGGGTAAAACCTCAGTTTCCCCATTGCCAACCTTCCACACACACTCTCCACCATTCTTCTTAGCAAACTACAGTATGTTTTTAAATACTTTCTACTATTTGCAAAAATATACCCATATACACGGTTTCTCCTTTGAATATAATCACGGGATAAAAATTACCTGCAACTCAATTTTTCACTAACAAAATATCACAGATATCTTCCCAAGTCTGCTCACATTGAGCTAGTTTATACTTTGAAAAGTAAAAAGCTGCATGATATTCCGAAATACGTGTTGGGGGAGAGGGGAACACTCCCCACCTCGTAGATTTCCATAAGGACAAAATAATTTCCAGTCCATTCCCTAGGAGGGAAAATAAAAAAGGAGAATTTCCACCTTCTGTCCACCCTGACCCCTTGCTTCCTCCTCCCCAGGGAGGGAAGAATGACTTAGCCAACTGGTGAATCGCAGAGGAGACACTGGGCATGCCTGGTTCAGCCCCCTGGGACTTCTGTCTTTGGGGACCAGTCTGCATTTAAACAAGGACATTCTCTGCTCTGTGCTCCCTGCCCTGCTGCCCTTCTCCCATGAGTACCAGTAGTTGGGGGCATAAGTCTTTCTCATTCAAGGGTAAAGATTGGTCAATCAGCTTTATCACTAATAAAGATAATATTTTGATCTCCCTCTGGCTGTCTCTTGGGTCTTATTTCCTAACTGGTTCCACATCTAGGAGAGGAAGAAAAGGGTTTTGTTGATTAGTTTCCCAAAACGCCAATATTATGTATGTGACATAATTTATGCAAGCATCCTCCAACTGCCAAGTGGTTTCCAGTTTGGGACCATTACAAATAGCACCATTAAAAAAAAAAAAAATCCTTGTACATACATCCTTATGTACTGGTGATTTTATGTCTCTAAGATAAATTCCTAGGAGTTTGATCAAACAGAATATTTATTTAAAATTTCAATAAATATGACCAGGTTACTTTCTCTAAAAGTTTAAGCAGTTTTGTAATAACTGCTGGCCCTCCCGCCAGCTACATATGACTATGTGTCCTTTCCCCACACCCTTGCCTGCAGCAGATGTTATGAATCTGTTTAATCTTTCCGACCAGGTAGAGAACTGGTAGTATATTAATTTCAATTTGCATTTTCCTGACTACTGGTTGAACATCTTTTCATTTATTATTGGCCTTTGGCCAACGAATTTATTAGCCACTGGATTAACATTTTCATTATAGTAGAAAGGGAGTGATGCAGATCAATGAAGCACTCAGATTTAATCAATAGTACAGGGTCCCTCAGTATCTGTGGGGATTGGTTCTAAGACCCTAGCAGATGCCAAAATCTGTGGACTGTTGGCCCTCCTTATCCTCAGGTTCTATCCACGGATTCAACCAACTTCTAATCCGCAGACAACGGAGGGCACACTGTAATGAGAGCTAGCAGAGTATAGGGATAAGAGTACAGGCTCTGGAGCCAGACTACCGAGGACTGAATCCCACCCTAACTTACCTCCTAGCTCTTCAACTTTAGCTAGTTATCTAATCTGTACTCCAATTCTTCTGTAAAATGAGGATAATAATATAGCTACCCTCATAGAATTAAATGAGTTAATACATGTAAAGTGATGAGCACGGTGCCTGACCAGCATGAAATGCTCCAAGTGTGCTAAATATTATCTTTTTTTCCCCATCAAGCTGTTTACCCAACACAGTAACAAGAAGAAGAGCTCAAATGTACTAATTAGAGTTGATCAATTTCTCTGTACATCCTTTAGTAAAAAGCATATAAATGATGAACGTCCCCCCCATCACTTATGGCCTACCAAATGCATAAGCTCTTATACAGTCAGCAGCTGTCCTAAACGTAAAAATGCAATTAGTCCATCTTCTCTCCCAAGTGAGATTCAACTGAGTACTTTAACGAGGCCACATTCATTACTCTAACATTTTAAAAAATCTCCTTATTATTTAAAAGTTCTTAGACATTACCGATCTGAAATAGTAGAATTAATCAATAAACATAAGCCAACCGGAATGGAGCATGAATCAATTACACTAGGATACTATAGTGTCATCTTATAAAAAAAAAGTAATTAGACATAGACACACACACACACACACACTGTATTTGGTTATTTCATGTCCCTAGGGAGGCAGTACGTACAAATATCATCAGTGTTTCCCCAGTGGGTAAAATGGAGAGGTTAAATAAGGTTTATTTAACAAAACAGAGGAAAACGGACTCCCAAGTCACCTCTTTCCCCAACAACCTATCACTGCCTCGTAAACAAAACACCTGACCTGAACAATTTCCTTCCTGGTGGACTTAAGTAAAAACTTTACCACTCCAAAGAAAGTGCCTTCCACAGATAGATCTGCTTTTCCATCACCCATAATACTACTTACTATTTAACATGCTACTGTGAAAGACATATGGGAACATACGTATAGGTATAACTGATTCACTTTGTTATAAAGCAGAAACTAACACACCATTGTAAAGCAATTGTACTCCAATAAAGATGGAAAAAAAAAAAGATGCTACTGTGAGTGAGATCTTTGGGGACAAGGGAAAATGCAGAACCAGGGCTATATTTTCTTATGCAACACCCTAGGGTGTGACCCATTATCTCAGACTTATGAAATTCTCAAAAGTCTCGACACAGAATTAATTTTAATTCAGTTTTAAGTTGAAAATAAAACATATCACCGTTTAGCTTTTATAAAACAGAGCTCTTGTGGAGCCAGACGGGATGCAACACAAATGCCACAATTCCAAGAGAGGACAGACCGAAGGCCTCGTGGCCATTGTACAACCAGGGAACATCAAAATAGGAATATCTGTAATTCTGCCTGTCCCTAAGTACTAAGCTATTTCCAGTTTCTATTATGTAATCACCTTCTCTAAAATATGTTTATAATAAAAGGGAAACTCCAATTTGGACCATGAGTCAAAGGAACTGTGCATCCCTTTTTAAAAAAACAAACGAACAAACAAAAAACAACCTTAGCCTACTCAACAGGAAACAAGACAACCGTTTTCAAAGGCAGGAAACAAATGACCAACTACAGGTTAAAAAAAAAATTCAAGTAGTGGGCAAACGTTTCTTTGGTGCTTATTAATTCTCTCACCTATAGAGTCATAGGGAGGGACTGGGGGAAGGATTTGTACTTTTAAAATTTAATTACAAAGAATCCCTAAAATCAGACTCTATTTCTTCCCCTCCCCTTCATGCCATAAATCACGACATCTCCCTAACACTCCAAAACAACTGCTCTGAGCAAATCGCCAACCATCTCCTTGTTTGCTAGAGTCAATGAACCTTACCCAGTCTGTGCCTGCCATGAGCTCTCAGCAACATCTAACACAGTGCATTATCCTCTGCTCTTTCTTCTTGACTCCCTGACATTCCCTTGTTTGTCTTTACCTTCTGATCACTCCTTACCCCTCTCCTTTGAGAGCTGCTCCCCTGCCGCCCACCCCTGCTAAGATGGTGCCCTCTGGGCCAGCTTCGCTTCCCATGCCGAGTGATTGCCAATATATGCCAAAGGATCTCTCTTACGCCTGTGCCTCCAATTACCAGCCGATGACTTCCAGATCTTTTTCTGCAACCCAGATGTCTCTCCCACATTCCCAGCATACACCCCCGTGCCTACTGGAATCCTCACTTGGATAAACCACAGACGCCTAAATTTCACGAGGTCCATAACAGCTCATCATCTTCCACCTCACCTAGTCCTTTTCGCCAGCCCTCTTATCTAAGGATGGGCCCTTCAACCATCCAATTATTCAGGCCAGAAACCAGAGAACTGTACCTCTCTCTTAAATCCCATAAACGGAATCAATCTCCTCACTATATTAATTCTACCTCCTAAGTCTCTCAAATCCATTTGCTTCCCCCGCTACATCGACCTTCATTCATTCATTTCACCTGGACAACTTCAACAGCCATTTAACTAATCTCCCAGCCTCTGACCATGCCCACCCTTCCCTCCCCTCCTCCTCCATCCTCCTAATTGCAGCTTAGAAGTCACCTCCTACAGGAAGTCTTCCCTTCTGCCGCTCCCCAGCACCCAAGCTTCTGCGGTCACAGCACTTCTTGCACTGTGTTGTAATGATCTCATTGCCTGGGCAATAGCTTCAAGAAGGCAGAGGTCAGGTCTATCCTTTTGATCAGTGTATCCAGAGAGCCTGCTATATATTGGGTTCTCAATATTGGAATGAATGAATGAATGAATGAAAGGCTCAGGAGCAAGGGAGGTTAGTCAGCACATTAGGGGGATAAGAAAAGGTAGGTAAAGGAAAGGCAGAGCAGAGAATAAGTAATAAAGGGCTCTGAAGGCCATGCTTACTCTTTATCCTGTAAGGAATACAGTTCCAGGCCTCTACCGGGCATTCAGAAAACATTTACTGGAAAGCTGATGTGCAAGGATGGGCTGTTTCAGAGCCACGGGTGACTTCATAATAAGTGTCCTTCTTTGAGACACAGGTGTCACTTTTTAAAATGATCAATGTTATTTCACGTGCATACATTTAGAGGAAATTAATAGAAACCAAACCCAACAATCTCTTTCCAATCTAATCCCCCCTCCCAACTTCAGCAGTAAACATTACAGTTAACCCCATCAATCCAACCCCAGCAGCACTGCTAACAGCAGGGGATCCTTACACATTCTTGAACAGAAGGAAAACAAAAGAGGCGATAATAAACACGCTGTGGTACAAACTGCTACGAGAAACTGATCCCTAGGAATGCCTCAATTTTCCAACACTCCACCTGCAAACCCGAGGATCTGCTGCCTTGCTTTCTCAACTTTTGCTCTTAAAAGCAAACAGAACGTGAAATCAGCTTTCTTGCCTTTCCAAATCTGTAGTTAGCAAATACCATATTCTTGTTCCAAGGAAAGTAAATTCCCAGAACTACAGTGAAAAGTCCTGCAAACACATAAATGTAAAATATGTGTGTGTATGTATACACACATATACATATATATGTATATAACACCTTGGTGTAGATCCACAGATCATCAATCGTATATTTAATAAACATTTCAGTGTGATAGGATGCACAAAAACATATGGGAAAAAAGGCCAAAAGTGTAAAAATGTATGAACACGGTTTAGCTTCCTGGATGGACTCTATGAAGAAACGGCAAGTTCTCCTCCATGTCACACAAAACTGGAATTTTGTGGTCTCTGAGTAATAGAAACTGGTATTTTCTAGACCTCTGTTCCCATACAAGAGAAAAACTTCTGAAAGTTAATCCAGGATTTAAATCTTAAAATTCCATAAAATAATCATAGAGATTCAAACCGGTTTTTAAAAGACACCACAACTGAATGGAAACATTTCATCAGAAATGATTAATGACTCATTTTGGAAAATACCTGAAATAAAGTCAGAATACATTTGGCTGTTCATACGTAGGAGGACACAAAAGAGATTAAAAAGTTTGTTTGACTTAGAAGAGACAGACCAGAAATCGGACAAGTCTTTAGATCTGAGTATTACATGAAGAACTAGGCAGTGCCAGTAAACATTTAGGAATACTGGGTTGAAAGTACAGAGAAAGGAGAAAGACAAAAATGTTGGGGAAGGGAAATAAACAAGAAGGGAAAAGACAAAAAGGATATGGTTTAACTGCTGCTTCTTACAAGACTGTTCTACAACTCAGATGAGGTCCTAGAACTGGCAGAACAGTGTAAACAATTAAAACTCTAGACAAAGTCTATTTTTCGAAAGAATGTGAGGGTCTCATGGACAGAAACCTAGTGGCTTATGACTCTTTGGATCCCTGGCACCTAGCACAGTACCTGGCACGTGATAAGCATTTAATCTCTGTAGAATGAAGGAATGAGAAAAGGCATAAAAAAGAAAGCTAAAGAAAACCTAGGAAAGAAAGGAGAAATGAAAGGAGAAATACTAAGACAGCTACAACAGGTATCACTCAGTGGTGCCCACAACTGGTGGCTCCAAAGAATGACTCTAACTAGTTCCCTTCTTGGCTTTACAGTGGATCACATGTGAGTAAAGGCAAAATGATACCCAGGCTTTGCTGACTGGAAGACTGCCGACTTCTTTTTTCTCTAGAGTTGAAGAGCGACGGTCAATCTACCCTGATGTTCTCACACTCCACCCACCCCTTCTCAATGCCCAAGGGACCAACCAGTCCTACACATCACAGTATGCACCAGGCCGGGGGGTGGGGGGAGGCCGGGAGCAGCTCTCTCTCCATCCTGAGGACCAAGTTCCACAGGCTACCTGTCCCAGTAACCTGGGGCCAGCCACTTACTGGGGCCTCTGCAGACTCAAATGAAAAACGGGACTAATAATAACCGTGTCAGGACTTCTGCAGAGATTTGCATGTTTTACAAAAAACAAAGGGTTTGAAGGAACCTTGGAAATGATAGTACAGTAACCCAACAAATCTGTGATGGCACTAATTGCAATGCTTGTGGTGCCCTCCAGATCCAAGGCGGTCCAAGAAAGACGTGTGTGTGTGTGTGTGTGTGTGTGTGTGTGTGTGTGTGTGTACGCATATACACAATGTACGTGGATGTCAGTGGACCACCTCTTCCAGGTGGTAAGGACGTACTTGTTCTTAGATAAAAACTGAGCCTCATAATACGGTTCATGCTGTTTAGTATGCTCGAAAGAGGAAAATTAAAACATCTGAGGGAGAAATGGGGGAAAAAAAGTATCACGTGTCCAGGTGCCCAGGCCACCAATCTATAGAAGGGTGTGTAGCACGGCCACACCGGTCATCTCCAGGCGGCCCCTCCTGGTGTCACGCACAGCACCAGGTGCCCTGCTGTGTGCAACACTGGGGGGTCAAGAGTACTTGCAAACAGTTCCACTCATGGGATCCACACTGAATAAAAATAATACCAAGTAGCCAATTATGGAGAGGAATTTTCAAAGCAAAAATTTAGTTACTATTTTTAAATTCCTTCGATTTCTATTTTCATGTCTAACATGATGGGGACACACCAGAAGAGGGGCAGTGACATCCACGAGAGGCAAATTAATCTACCTGGATATATCATTTACTAAGACAGTCAAGAAAAAGAGTTCACAGCAAAGCTGCTGCCTGGTAAGTTCAGAATGCAGAATGAAGATGGCTGCGGGCAAGGAGGGGAAACAGAGAAGTAACCAAAAACCATTCCCTCCCCTAAAATGCGGTCCCCTTTAAGAGCCCACAAAAATATGTCTTTTAGCTAATAAAAATAATATAGCCAGAAAGGTCCTAGGAGAGAAATTATCTGTAGCACAAACACTGCTTTCTCTTAAATGGAGAATTTTAAGCCTAGGCTCTTAAGAGAAATTTGTATTTTTCTCTTCAAGAGAAATTCAAGAAAAAAAAATTACATATTGAAAAAGATATATATAATTGCAACACATATCAGGTAGCCCAAGAGAGCATCACAACTGTTGCTGGCACAGAACTCTCTGGAGCGTGATTATGAGGGCACGCGCGTTCTTGGCTTTGTTTGTTTCAGGATGAACACAGTGCAGCGTTGTGGTTAAAAGCTAATTTTTTTTTTAAGCTGAAGCTTTAAGCAGTCCCAAAGTAAGAGGCAGAAGGGATACTGGCATTTACCATCAGTTTTTACTCCATTTCAAAGATGATAAAGATGTCTAGCTTCATAATTATTAACCATAAAAATGGATAGAACTGGACAGTTTACAAAGCTATCTCATACACAGTAGAAACCCTGAAATTTTTTTTAACGGTCTAGCCTACCATCAAGAATTACCGGCCCATAGTCACTACCCGGATGAAAACACTAATAAAGACACTAATTGTTGGTGTTTCGGCAATTAAAAATAGGCTGGTGCTCAGTCACCTTTCGCCAGCGAGCTGGCCTTTGATCTTCAGGAAGTTACATTCTCTCCTGCTTCATGAACTTATGCAGCAAACAGAAGGGTTCAGACCTGCCTTGGGGACGCTATAATAACAAGTACGCCTATAAAAAAATCCACCAAGGTACGTCGATATGGACAGTACAGTGAAGCACAACACCGGATTTCTTATGAAACTTGGCAAAGGTTTCTGACGCATCATCCTAACACGTCTGCTTTCTCTAAAACTTTATTTTCTCACTTTTGTTTTTTCCCCCAAAGCTCAGCCTGTCTGCCGCCACCTCTACCACCTTGCTTCCCTCCTTCCCTTTACTCTGATGCCAGCTTCTCTAAGTCCCTGGTGGCAGGATGAATGACGATGGGGCAGATTAGCTGGCATCAGGTGTCACTCACAAGACTCGCATCCCACAGTTGTCTAAAAGGTTCTACAGGTGCACGTGAGCATTAAAGCTACTCCCTGTCAGTGTGGAGTGAAAAGACCTTTGGGTTTTATATGTAACCCATTCACCCTCTAAAGTATGTAATTTAATTTTTTTCAGTAGTGTAAACATAAAAAAAAATTACTCACCTCAGAAGCCTACCAAACCAAGATGCGACTTCCTGTCTCCTACTGTGGTTTTCCTATTTGTCTTACATTTACATCTGACCATTCCACAGTATAAGGCAGAAGTTACTGCCTCCTGCTACTGGCTTCCAATGATGTAAATTCTACGGGGAAAGAGGAAGAGGCAGAGGAAGAAGGGCACCTGCACATGATGACCAAGAAAGTCCCTACAATGTGTACGTACTGTACACACAGCCATGACTTGTTTATTCAATGAATGGACTCCTAACACCACCCCACACGACACCATTTTTCTTTAGAGCAAAAGCTAAGCTTGCCATGGCTAACTACTTCTATGAAGATTCCACTGTTGCAACAGTTAGCAAGTAGCTAATGCTACAGAAACAGGACAGTGTTAGAGAAGGATCATAGGACTCTGGGAAATATTTAGTTGTTGTTCTAAATGTGATGGCCCTTCCAAGGACACCTGGAATCAGAGTAAGGATCTCCATTCCCTGATCTTGGACCAGACACAGACTGGCTCTGAGATAGGCTCATCATGGGCTGCAGTCAACGACTATTATATACTGAACATCAGACAACTCAGCTAAGCCCCGAGGTCCTAAGCTTTCCAAGTGGAAAAATCAGGAGCTCATACTAATGATCAGTAAGATCCTTTCTAACTCAAAAAATTCTTACAAATGTTTTCAGTGCTTTGGCTGGGACGAAGTGACTTAGCCTGTGGGAGCAGGCTGGCTGCCATCTGTCAGGCAATGATGAACTGATCCACTTCACGTAAAGTCACTGGTGTCTACACCGACAGCATGGGAAATAAATCCATTACACTGACACCAATAGAATGGTTAGAGCACAGTCATCCCTCCGAACGGCCACTCTCAGAAAACCAAACCTACAGTGGGTGCCTCGTTGGTATCAGGGACTTGCTAAGAGTTGGATTTTAAAAAAGAAAAAGCCAGTAGCTTCTCTCAAAGGATCAGAGAGAGGCAAGCATTGAATCTCTCCCTCCCTTCGGCGGCCACTGCGATTGCCTTATGCCAGCCTGTTGCACCCATCACATCCTATCTAGTCCCCTAAGTATCTGTGTACATGCCATCTCCACTACGAGGCTGTTTCTTCCTTGAAGAGTGGATCCTTACCCAGATGATCTTTGCACTGCCCAGAAAGTAGACACCTCTCGGCTCTTTTTGACAGACCTCTGACGTAGTTTAATACCCTCCGACCTGTTTTAATTTCCCCCTCATTCCTTTTTCCAACCACTTCCAATCCCCCTTGCTCTTACTACTGGCCATTTTCATATGTTCCCGGTTCTCCTGCCCATCTTTCCCCACGCTGGCCCTGCCATTGTCCATCCTTTGCCCACCCCTGCCATCTCCCCAGGGCCTCCCAGTGTGGATTCTCAGCCCTCATGGGCAACTCACTAACCCCTTTCTTGTTCCAATAACCACCAGTGGCCCTGGATTGCCTGCACCCCACATTCTGCCCCTCACAGAATCAGCTGCTCTGATATTTTGCTAACTAAACTCAACAGTCATCTGCATTTGGTGAATCTGCCCACGAAATTCCGCTTTTGAGTTATACCCTAACATTATTTAAATTTCTGGCCTTTAAATATGACACCAACTCTCCCTTCTACCACCCAACAAATACCAATTATTTTTTAATACCAATTATTTGTTAATTTTCATTTTTTAACTTCAAAACATACAGTATCCATGGACAAGTGAATTTAATGAAAACTTCTATTTAATAAATGGCATCTCTTATGCAAACTTGTGAAATGTTTTCCAATTGGAGGTATAGAATTTTAAGTTCATTAGAACTTAAAATCTAAGAATGAAAGAAAGTGAAATGACCAGAAACCAGTTTGATGTGGCCCAAACTGAGTTTAAGGAGACTATAATTAAAATAGAAATAGTAGCAAATGATCGTTGAACTGATCAGTTCTAGGCAGTGCTAACAGCAGGCTAAAAATAGAAACCAGATAATTTAATCTTGTCTACTTCACAGCTGCCAGAGGACTTGCCCGTTGAGGGCATTTCCCATCTTGGTGGCTGCAACAGAGAGGGATGAATTAGGAATGACCTCTGGCCACTGCTGTAGTGATTCCCCTCCCTAAGCACCCACCCAACCCCACTAAGACAAGAGTGATCGGAGCCACTCAAAAGGGTAGGACCATCTCAGGTGGAGGAGGAAGCACAACATCCCGGACCCGAGTCACTTCTTTCTTCTTTTTTAAAATTTCTTTTCTTTCACCTCCTCATTATCAGTTTCCCTCTGTCCTCCTCTTCCTGTTCCCACTTCATTCTGTTTTCAACTGCTGGCCTTTCCTCTCCATTATATTTTCTTCTCTCTTAAACTCTAAAGTAGATGAAAAGTAGTCACTTAAATTTATTCAACTAAAAAACTAATCCCAGGGCTTCCCTGGTGGCACAGTGGCTGGGAGTCCGCCTGCCGATGCAGGGGACGCGGGTTCGTGCCCCGGTCCGGGAAGATCCCTCATGCTGCGGAGCGGCTGGGCCTGTGAGCCATGGCCACTGAGCCTGCGCGTCCAGAGCCTGTGCTCCGCAACGGGAGAGACCACAACAGTGAGAGGCCCACATACCGCTAAAAAAAAAAAAAAAAAAAAAAAGAACAAGTTGACATACAGAGCTCTCCAGACGCTGAAAATCCACCCACCTTATCTCCCACTCCACTTCAGAGAGCTGAGCTATAGCTACAGCCAAAGAGAACTCTCCGTCCTCCCCTCCCCTTTGTTACTCTCTCACTCAAGGTGACTGGAAGGCCATCTTGTCCTCCAGGCTGGAATGTAACTAAAATAAACTGTAATCTAATCCATGGTACTATGATCTAGATAATGTGTTTACAGAAAGGGGAGGTCTGCAAGGATTTCATTAAAAAACAAATAAAAGAAGACAAAAGAGTTGACTACGTGAGCACCCTCTAGGTAAACAGGTACAACAAACAGCTGACTCAGGTACAGCCATACTGGGTCCATCTGGCCAGCCTGGCTCAATCACCCGTGACCATGATGCCCACACCCAGCTGACTCCATTTATTTCTGATCCGACTTTGAATTTGCAGAGAAAGTCTCCTATATGGGAGATAAACAGAATGACTACCCAACATCAGTATTTCCATCCGGCTTACCAGTTGTATTAGTCACAGTGAATGGATAAGATGGCATTCTGTTTGGTTGGAGTCTATCACTGAGTCCCATCAAGTGTAAGTTCACCAACAAAAATCAAGATTCTAGACTAATTAGCAAAGCTAACAACAGGACCTGGACAGTTGTTACTACTGTTGACAGGGCCCTGCGCCAAAGGCTTGCCACTCAGCTCCAAAATCTTTGACATCGCTTCTCCTTAAATTGAACAGTATCTTAGGAATCCATAGGCAATAATTCACAGCAAGACAGAAGGGAAGAGGCAGGGACCTAGCATCAGGGTTACCCAGGAGGGGAGCATGCTGGGGACCATCTAGGGGCTGGTGTTAACAGGGAAGTCCAGCCTGGCTGCCAAAGCCAGCTCTGTTAATCACAGCATCCCTGGTCACTGTGCAGATGGGGTAGGTGGTGGCGCAGGGGGAGGACGGGACTCTGTCTACAGTGATGCCATTCACAACAGGTAGGCAGAGAAGAGCTGGGACAATGCAGGTAGACTAGACTAGACTGGAAGCCCACACCGGCAGACAGGCACACAAGGGATGGGCAGTTACCCTGGAGAGCAGGACTCTAGTCACTGAGCCAACGCTGAGGGTTGGGCTTCAATCACTGGTTGGATAACTAGCCCCTGTGTGACTATAAGACTCGCCAAAGTTTGTGGTGAGCAATTCGTCTATACTTACCCAAACCGTCCTCCACCAAATGAACTGCTTAGAACAACCCAGCCATGTCTCTCCCAGGCTTAAAGCCCTTCAGATACAGCCCAGCGTCTGCCATCATCTAACCCCCAACTCCCTACCTAACTCCATTCTTTTGGAAACCATCTCCTCATTCCCACCCTCCAACCCCCATCTCTGGACACACATATGCACACAGAGCTAGGTATCTGCCTCTACGTTACCTCTGTACTACCATATGTATCAAATATTTTAATTGGCACACATAATTGCAATTTTGTGTGTGTGTGTGTATATTCTAGCTACGTTTGAATTCTCTGTAGGCAAGGAACAAGTTTTACTCATCTCCGTAAGCCTACCACCTAGGAGAGTGCCCACCACGGGATAAGCAAAATTAATTTCATTCTCTATAGTCTCAGCACTTTCCATATTTTTTCATTCCATCCTCTTAAGAAAGCTGTGAGGCAGGTATTCTCATATCCATTCAACAAATGAAAAGACTTAAAACTCAGGGAGGACAGATGGCCAGTAGACACATGAAAAGATGCTCAACAACGCTAATTATCAGAGAAATGCAAATCAAAACTACAATGACGTATCACCACATGCCAGTCAGAATGGCCATCATCAAAAAATCTACAAACAATAAATGCTGGAGAGGGTGTGGAAAAAGAGAACCTTCAGGCACCGTTGGTGGGAATATAAATTGGTCTAACCACTATGGAGAACAGTATGGAGGTTCCTTAAAAAAGTAAAATTAGTTTCAGCTGCATGGCTCAAATATATGCATTGGGCATATTATCTGGAGAAAAACATGGTTAGGAAGGATACATGAACCCCAATGTTCATTGCAGTGCTGTTTACAGTAGCCAAGACATGGAAGCACCCTAAATGTCCAACGACAGATGAATGGATAAAGAAGATGTGGTACAGGGGAGACCTTCAAGATGGCGGAGGAGTAAGACACAAAGATCATCCTCCTCCCCACAAATACATCAGAAATACATCTACATGTGGAACAACTCCTATAGAACACCTACTGAACGCTGGCAGAAGACCTCAGACCTCCCCAAAGGCAAGAAACCCCCCACGTACCTGGGTAGGGCAAAAGAAAAAGACAAAACAGAGACAAAAGAATAGGGATGGGGCCAGCACCTCGGGGAGGGAGCTGTGAAGGAGGAAAAGTTCCCACACTCTAGGAAGCCCCTTTGTGGGCAGAGACGGGGGGTGGCGGAGGGGGGAAGCTTCGGAGCCACGGAGGAGAGCGCAGCCACACGGGTGCGGAGGGCAAAGCGGAAAGATTCCCGCACAGAGGATCAGGGCCAACCGGCACTCACCAGCCCGAGAGGCTTGTCTGCTCACCCGCCGGGGCGGGCAGGGGCTGGGAGCTGAGGCTCGGGCTTCGGTCAGAGGGCCAGGAGAGGACTGGGGTTGGCGGCGTGAACACAGCCTGAAGGGGCTAGTGCACCACGCCTAGCCGGGAGGGAGTCTGGGAAAAGTCTGGAACTGCCTAAGAGGCAAGAGACCATTGTTTACGGTTGCGCGAGGAGAGGGGATTCAGAGCACCGCCTAAATGAGCTCCAGAGACGGGCACGAGCCGCAGCTATCAGCGCAGACCCCAGAGACAGGCATGAAACACTAAGGCTGCTGCTGCCGCCACCAAGAAGCCTGTGTGCGAGCACAGGTCACTGTCCACACCCCGCTTCCGAGGAGCCTGTGCAGCCCGCCACTGCCAGGGTCCCGGGATCCACGGACAACTTCACCGGGAGAACACACGGCAATCCTCAGGCTGATGCAACTTCACGCTGGCCTCTGCTGCCCCCGAATTCCATACCCTCCGTCCCCGCGGCATGAGTGAGCCAGAGCCCCCTAATCAACTGCTACTTTAACCCCGTTCTGTCTAAGCGAAGAACAGACGCCCTAAGGTGACCTACACGCAGAGGCGGGTCCAAATCCAAAGCTGAACCCCGGGAGCTGTGCGAACAAAGAAGAGAAAGGGAAACCTCTCCCAGCAGCCTCAGGAGCAGCAGATTAAATCTCCACAATCAACTTGAGTACCCTGCATCTGTGGAATACCTGAATAGATAACGAATCAACCCAAAATTGAGGCAGTGGACTTTGGGAGCAACTGGAGACTTGGGGTTTCCTGTATGCAACTGATTGGTTTCTGCTTTTATGTTTATCTTACTTTAGTATTTAGAGTTTATTATCATTGGTAGATTTGTTTATTGATATGGTTGCTCTCTTTTTTTTTGCGGTACGCAGGCCTCTCACTGCTGTGGCCTCTCCCGTTGCGGAGCACAGGCTCTGGATGCGCAGGCTCAGCGGCCATGGCTCACGGGCCCAGCCGCTCCGCGGCATGTGGGATCTTCCCGGACCGGGGCACGAACCCGTGTCCCCTGCATTGGCAGGAGGACTCTCAACCACTGCACCACCAGGGAAGCCCTTTTTTAAAAAAAATATAGATATATATTTTTCCTTTTTCTCTTTTTGTGAGTGTGTATGTGTATACTTCTTTGGGTGATGTTGTCTGTATAGCTTTGCTTTTACCATTTGTCCTAGGGTTCTGCCTCTCCGTTTTTCTTTTTTCTAGTATACTTTTTAGCACTTGTTATTATTGGTGGATTTAATTTTTTATCTTAATAACTTTATTTCTTTTTATATCCTTTCTTTCTTTTCTCTCTCTCTCTCTCTCTTTCTCCCTTTTCTTCTGAGCCGTGTGGCTGACAGGTCTTGATGCTCCAGCCAGGTGTCAGGCATGTGCCACTGAATTGGCAGAGCGGAGCTCAGGACACTGGTCCACCAGAGACCTCCTGGCCCCACGTAATATCAAATGGCAAAAGCTCTCCCAGAGATCTCCATCTCAATGCTAAGACCCAGCTCTACTCAACAACCAGCAAGCTACAGTGCTGAACACCCTATGCCAAACAACTAGCAAGACAAGAACACAACCCCACCCATTAGCAGAGAAGGTGCCTAAAATCATAATAAGTTCACAGACACCCCAAACAACACCACCGGACGTGGTCATGCCCACCAGAAAGACAGGATACAGCCTCATCCACCAGAACACAGGCACTAGTCCCTCTACCAGGAAGCCTACACAACCCACTGGACCAACCTTAGCCACTGGGGGCAGACACCAAAAACAATGGGAACTATGAACCTGCAGCCTGCAAAAAGGAGACCACAAACACAGTAAGTTAAGCAAAATGAGAAGACAGAGAAACACACAGCAGATGAAGGAGCAAGGCAAAAACCCACCAGACCAAACAAATGAAGAGGAAATAGGCAGTCTACCTGAAAAAGAATTCAGAGTAATGATAGTAAAGATGATCCAAAATCTTGGAAATAGAATAGAGAAAATACAAGACACTTTTAACAGGGACATAGAAGAACTAAAGAGCAAACAATGATGAACAAACAATAAATGAAATTTAAAATTCTTTAGAAGGAATCAATAGAAAAATAACTGAGGCAGAAGAACGGATAAGTGAGCTGGAAGATAAAGTAGTGGAAATAACTACTGCAGAGCAGAATAAAGAAAAAAAAAGAATGAAAAGAATTGAGGACAGTCTTAGAGACCTCTGGGATAACATTAAACGCACCAACATTCGAATTATAGGGGTCCCAGAAGAAGACAAGAAAACAAAAGGGACTGAGAAAATATTTGAAGAGATTATACTTGAAAACATCTCTAATATGGGAAAGGACATAGTCAACCAAGTCCAGGAAGTGCAGAGAGTCCTATATACGATAAATCCAAGGAGAAACACGCCAAGACACATATTAATCAAACTATCAAAAATTAAATACGAAGAAAAAATATTAAAAGCAGCAAGGGAGAAACAACAGATAACATACAAGGGAATCCCCATTAGGTTAACAGCTGATCATTGAGCAGAAACTCTGCAAGCCAGAAGGGAGTGGCAAGACATATTTAAAGACATATGAAAGGGAAAAACGTACAACCAAGATTACTCTACCCAGCAAGGATCTCATTCAGATTCGATAGAGAAATTAAAACCTTTACAGACAAGCAAAAGCTAAGAGAATTCAGCACCACCAAACCAGCTTTACAGCAATTACTAAAGGAACTTCTCTAGGCAGGAAACACAAGAGAAGGAAAAGACCTACAATAACAAACCCAAAACAATTAAGAAAATGGTAATAGGAACATACATATCGATAACACCCTTAAATGTAAATGGATTAAATGCTCCAACCAAAAGACACAGACTGGCTGAATGGATACAAAAACAAGACCCGTATATATGCTGTCTACAAGAGACCCACTTCAGACCTAGAGACACATACAGACTGAAAGTGAGGGGATGGAAAAAGATATTCCATGCAATTGGAAATCAAAAGAAACCTGGAGTAGCAATTTTCATATCAGACAAAATAGACTTTAAAATAAAAACTATTACAAGAGAAAAAGAAGAACACTGCATACTGATCACGGGATCAATCCACGAAAAGGATATAACAATTGTAAATATTTATGCACCCAACATAGGAGCACCTCAATAGATAAGGCAAATGCTAACAGCCAAAAAGGGGAAATTGACAGTAACACACTCATAGAAGGGGACTTTAACACCTCACTTTCACCAATGGACAGATTATCCAAAATGAAAATAAATAAGGAAACACAAGCTTTAAATGATATATTAAACAAGATGGACTTTATTGATACTTATAGGACATTCCATCCAAAAACAGCAGAACACACTTTCTTCTCAAGTGCTCATGGAACATTTTCCAGGATAGATCATATCTTGGGTCACAAATCAAGCCTTGGTAAATTTAAGAAAGTTGAAATCGTTATCAAGTATCTTTTCCGACCACAACACTATGAGACTAGATATCAATTACAGGAAAAAATCTGTAAAAAATACAAACACATGGAGGCTAAACAATACACTACTTAATAACCAAGATGTCACTGAAGAAATCAAAGAGGAAATCAAAAAATACCTAGAAACAAATGACAATGAAAACACGACGACCCAAAACCTATGGGATGCAGCAAAAGCAGTTCTAAGAAGGAAGTTTATAGCAATACAATTCTACCTCAAGAAGCAAGAAACACCTCAAATAAACAACCTAACCTTACACCTAAAGCAATTAGTGAAAGAAGAACAAAAAACCCCAAAGTTAGCAGAAGGAAAGAAATCATAAAGATCAGATCAGAAATAAATGAAAAAGAAATGAAGGAAATGATAGCAAAGATCAATAAAACTAAAAGCTGGTTCTTTGAGAAGATAAACAAAATTGATAAACCATTAGTCAGACTGATCGAGAAGGGAGAAGACTCAAATCAATAGAATTAGAAATGAAAATGGAGAAGTAACAACTGACACTGCAGAAATACGAAGGATCATGAGAGATTACTACGAGCAACTCTATGCCAATAAAATGGACAACCTGGAAGAAATGGACAAATTCTGAGAAAAGCACAACCTTCCAAGACTGAACCAGGAAGAGGTAGAAAATATAAACAGACCAATCACAAGCACTGAAATTGAAACTGTGATTAAAAATCTTCCAACAAACAAAAGCCCAGGACCACATGGCTTCACAGGCCAAGTCTATCAAACATTTAGAGAAGAGCTAACAGCTATCCTTCTCAAACTCTTCCAAAATATAGCAGAGGGAGGAACACTCCCAAACTCATTCTACGAGGCCACCATCACTCTGATACCAAAACCAGGCAAAGAGGTCACAAAAACGAAAACTACAGGCCAATATCACTGATGAACATAGATGGAAAAATCCTCAACAAAATACTAGCAAACAGAATCCAACAGCACATTAAAGGATATCACCATGATCAAGTGGGGTTTATCCCAGGAATGCAAGGATTCTTCAGTATACAGAATCAATCAATGTAATAAACCAAATTAACAAATTGAAGGAAAAAAACCATACGACCATCTCAATAGATGCGGAAAAAGTTTTCGACAAAATTCAACAGCCCTTTATGATAAAAACCCTCCAGAAAGTAGGCATAGAGGGACATTACCTCAACATAATAAAGGCCATATATGAGAAACCCACAGCCAACATCGTTCTCAGTGGTGAAAAACTGAAAACATTTCCTCTAAGATCAGGAACAAGACAACATTGTCCACTCTCACCACTACTATTCAACATAATTTTGCAAGTTTTAGCCACAGTAATCAGAGAAGAAAAAGAAATAAAAGGAATCCAAATTGGAAAAGAAGAAGTAAAGCTGTCACTTTTTGCAGATGACATGAAACTATACATAGAGAATCCTAAAGATGCTACCAGAAAACTACTAGAGCTAATCAATGAATCTGGTAAAGTGGCAGGATACAAAATTAACACACAGAAATCTCTTGCATTCCTATACACTAATGATGAAAAATCTGAAAGAGAAATTAAGGAAATACTCCCATTTACCACTGCAACAAAAAGAATAAAATACCTAGGAATAAACCTATCTACGGAGATAATTATAAGAAAATTATAAGACACTGATGAAAGAAATTAAAGATGATACAAACAGATGGCGAGATATACCATGTTCTTGGATTGGAAGAATCAACATTGTGAAAATGACTATACTACCCAAAGCAATCTACAGATTCAATGCAATCCCTATCAAAGTACCAATGGCATTTTTCAGAGAAGTAGAACAAAAAATTTCACAATTGGTATGGAAACACAAAAGACCCCGAATAGCCAAAGCAACCTTGAGAAAGAAACACAGAGCTGGAGGAATTAGGCTCTCACACTTCAGACTATACTACAAAGCTTCAGTAATCAAGACAGTATGGTACTGGCACAAAAACAGAAATATGGGTCAATGGAACAGGATAGAAAACCCAGACATAAACCCACGCACATATAGTCACTTTATTTTGGATAAAGGAGGCAAGAATATACAGTGGAGAAAAGACAGCCTCTTCAATAAGTGATGCTGGGAAAACTGGACAGCTACATGTAAAAGAATGAAATTAGAACACTCCCTAACACCATACACAAAAATAAACTCAAAATGGGTTAAAAACCTAAATGTAAGGCCAGACACTATAAAATTCTTAGAGGAAAACATAGGCAGAACACTCTATGACATAAATCACAGCAAGATCCTTTTTGACCCACCTCCTAGAGAAATGGAAATAAAAACAGAAATAAACAAATGGGACCTAATGAAACTTAAAAGCTTTTGCATAGCAAAGGAAACCATAAACAAGATGAAAAGGCAACCCTCAGAATGGGAGAAAATATTTGCAAATGAAGCAACTGACAAAGGATTAATCTCCAAAATTTACAAGCAGCTCATGCTGCCCAATATCAAAAAACACAAACAACCCAATCCAAAAATGGGCAGAAAACCTAAACAGACATTTCTCCAAAGAAGATATACAGATTGCCAACAAACACATGAAAGGATGCTCAACATCACTAATCATTAGAGAAATGCAAATCAAAACTACAATGAGGTATCACCTCACACCGGTCAGAATGGCCATCATCAAAAAATCTACAAACAGTAAATGCTGGAGAGGGTGTGGAGAAAAGGGAACCCTCTTGCACTGTTGGTGGGAATGTAAATTGATACCGCCCCTATGGAGAACTGTATGGAGGTTCCTTAAAAAACTAAAAAGAGAACTACCATATGACCCAGCAATCCCACTACTGGGCATATACCCTTAGAAAACCATAATTCAAAGAGTCACGTACCACAATGTTCACTGCAGCTCTATTTATAATAGCCAGGACGTGGAAGCAACCTAAGTGTCCATCGACAGATGAATGGATAAAGAAGATGTGGCACATATATACAATGGAATATTACTCAGCCATAAAAAGAAACGAAATTGAGTTATTTGTAGGGAGGTGGATGGACCTAGAGACTGTCATACAGAGTGAAGTAAGTCAGAAAGAGAAAAATAAATACCATATGCTAACACATATATATGGAATCTTAAAAAAAAAAAAGGTTCTGAAGAACCTAGGGGCAGGACAGGAATAAAGACGCAGAAGTAGAGAATGGACTTGAGGACATGGGGAGGTGGAAGGGTAAGGTGGGACGAAGTGAGAGAGTGGCATGGACCTATACACACTACTAAATGTAAAACAGGTAGCTAGTGGGAAGCAGCTGCATAGCACAGGGAGATCAGCTCGGTGCTTTGCCACCACCTAGAGGGATGGGATAGGGAGTGTGGGAGGGAGATGCAAGAGGGAGGAGTACGGGGATATATGTATATGTATAGCTGATTCACTTTGTTATAAAGCAGAAACTAACACACCATTGTAAAGCAATTATACTCTAATAAAGGTGTTAAAAAAAAAGATGTGGTACATGTATACAATGGAATATTACTCAGCCATTAAAAAGAATGAAATAATGCCATTTGTAGCAATATGGATGGACCTGGAGATTATTATACTAATTGAAGTAAGTCAGACAGAGAAAGACAAATATCATATCACTTATATGCATTATCTAAAAAAATGATACAAATGAATTTAGTTATAAAACAGAAACAGACTTAGAGAAGGAACTTATGGTTACTGGGGGGGAAAGGGGGATAGACTGGGAGTTTGGGATTGACATGTATACAGTGCTATATTTAAAATAGATAACCAACAAGGACCTACTATGTAACACTGAGAACTCTGCTCAATATTCTGTAATAACCTAAATGGGAAAAGAATTTGAAAAAGAATAGATACATGTATAACTGAATCACTTTGCTGTATACCTGAAACTAACACAACATTGTTAATCAACTATACTCCAACATAAAATAAAACATTTTTTTTTAAATGCAGGGAGGGTTAGCCAATTGCCCTCACAGGGAGTTAATACCAGCTCTGACTCCCTGCCTTTAACTACTATTGTACATCAATAAATGATTGGGAGGAAGGAAATGTGGGTAAGAGGGCTGGCGTTTGCCGGAAGCTTCCATACGGTGCTTATCTGTATCTGACTCATCTCACTTAGCATAATGCCCTCAAGGTTCATCGATGTTGTCACAAATGGCAAGACTTCCTTTTTTGATGGGGGGGGGCGGGGAGGGCTGGATAATATTCTATTGTACATATACAAACCACACTTTCTTTATCCATTCATCTGTCATTGCACACAGGTTGTTTCCATGTCTTGGCTATTGTAAATAATGCTGCAGTGAAAATGGGGATGCAGATATCTCTTCGAGATAGTGATCTCATTTCCTCTGTGAATATACCCAGAAGTGGGATGGCTCAATCATACAGTGATTCTATTTTTAGTTTTGTGAGGAACCTCCACATTGTTTTTCATAGTGGCTGTGCCAACAAGTGTTCCATCTTCAGTGACACTTCTAGCATACCTATCCCTACTGTCCTCATTCTCCAGGTCCAACCACTTACAAATCCACGTGTCCTGAGTTTCACCACCCTTCCTACAGCCTAGGGTAAGGGAATGAGAAACAGAAAGAGAGGCAATAGTGTGACCCTGTGTAGAATAGATAAGCACTTGCTCTTTGAAGCAAGTTTGCCGGGCAAGTTCTTCCCTGGCTGGCTGCCGGGCCTGAATCTGGAGGGTCAATGAGGCCAGACTGAAATGCCATCACTTTGAACCAGAGCCCTGGCGGAACCTTTGAAGAAGTAGCACAGATCAGAATATTCCATGAAAGGTACACCTTGGACAATGTAAAGGCTTTTTAACTCTATCTGAGTCTGGGACTTAAGAAAACCACATGAGAAAGAGAACATCTACTTCTGAAAGTAAATAAACTAACCAGAAATTCAGAAGAAAAAACATAGAACCTTGAGTTATTCCCAATGACTAATTTCTAGTTAATTAAACAAGTTCTACACTCTGACATGTGGAAAGCAAAGCATAAGCCACTCCGTTTTAAGCAAAACCTGCAGCCTGTAAATATGGTTATAAAACTATTTACCAAGTTGGTTGGAAACATTTATTTCCAACCTAAACATCTTTGGGATAAAAATACCTTCCTATGTTTTTCCGCCAAAACATCTTGGACCGTCACAACTTGTTCATTCAGATACGAATATAACGTCCTTCTGAGACATAAGAGAGGATTCCCAAGCTTCCTGGAATGTTTAAACACCGACCAACAGCAACTCTGTGTGCAATGACCATGTAATACAGAGGTCTAGCCTTCTCACCATGGCCACATTTTATTAATTCTGAAGATATGAACAAAATAGTAAGCATGCCATATAGGAAAGAGCATCAATTTTGGTGTCAGACAACCAGTTCTGCCACCAGCTAGCTAGGGTGTCCTTGGACAAGTGATCTGATCTTAATGAGCCTAGATCTGCTTGTCTTTAAAATGAGGAAGGGAAAAAAATAATTGTTAGGATAATTCTGAAAATTCCATAACAAAATATAGGGATCACATCTCGTACAAGCACCTAAACGGCTCTTCCACAGTTTATGGGGAGTGTTCTCCGGGGCAAATGTCTACTATGGTTCCATAGAGCTCACTTTCTTCTGCCCACTTCCCCTACAAAAATAGTTCCAAATTCTTATTTTACAAATTTAAAACAATTTACAACACCAGAAGAGGTTCAGCAATCTCTACCTTCGGCAAGAAGGAAGAAAAGAGAGTCTCGGCACTAAGAGTTAGACTCCTGGATTAATTAATGTGAAAGAATAAGCAGAAAAAGAAGAATTTCCATAAGTCAGGTCAAGAAAGGAAGAAACTTAACAGTGCACTGGTTTTCTACCTAAGTTTAAAAGTGAAATGGGAACACTATACAGGCATACCTCGTCTGATTGCACTTCACTTTTCTGTGCTTTGCAGATAATGTTTTTTACGAATTGAAGGTCTGTGGCAACCTTGTGTAGTCAGATGATGGTTAGCATTTTTTAGCAATAAGGTATTCTTTAATTAAGGTGGGCACATTGGTTTTTTTAGACATAATGCTATTGCACATTTAACAGACTATAGCATAGTGTAAATATAACTTTTACATGCACCGGGAAACCAGAAAAAATTGCTATATTGAGATACTCGCTTTATTGCAGTGGTCTGGAACTGAACCCCCAAGATATCTGAGGTCTGCCTGTGTGAGGAGTAAGAGGCAACCCTGTGAACCTGGAAGAGCACCTAGAGAAAAGGACTCCACGGTGCTCAGAAATGCCTTGGAATCTTTGTGGGAACAAGACACGGCAGGCTAAGAACAGTAAACAACCAAACACATATCCACACCTACAAACGCCAGCCCAGCCTTAGAAATAGCAAGGTGTCTGATCACCATGGAAGACTTGACATCCCTAAGTGAGCAAAAATTCAGAACAAGCCCCCAGAGAAGTAAAGGCTCAGACAAACCTTCAGACAATATGCAAAGTATTTATGCTCCAGAAAGGCATGCTTCCTCTTAAATGACTCCTAGCATCCCAGGCAGATCCTGAAGTGTAGACTGAGTCTGGTTTTTTTCCTTCCAGTTTTATTGAGATATTATTGACATACAGCACTGAAGAAGTTTCAGGTGTACCACATAATGATATGACTTACGTACATCATGAACAACTATCACAATAAGTTTAGTGAAAATCCATCATCTCTTATAGATACAAAATGAAAGAAACAAAGATTTTCCTTGTGATGAGCAATCTTAAGGTTTACTCACTTAACAGCTTTCATATATAACGTACAGCAGTGTTCATTCTGTTTATCATGTGGTACATTGCCTCCCTAGTACTTATTTGTCTTACAGCTGGAAGTTTGTACCCTTTGACCACCTTCATCCAGTTCCGCCTCTTTCCACCCCCTGCTTCTGGTAACAACAAATCTGATCTCTTTCTCTATGAGATCGTTTGTTTGCTTTTGAAGTGTAATTGACCTATCACACTACGCTAACTCCATTTACACCATAATAATTCGATGTTTCTATACATTTCAAAATGATCACCACAAAGAGTCTAGTTACATCACCATACAATGATATTACATAGCTATTGACTATATTCCCCATTCTGTAAATTTTATACCTGTAACTCATTTTTGGTTACTGTAACTTTTTTTTTAAACATCTTTATTGGAGTATAATTGCTTTACAATGGTGTGTTAGTTTCTGCTGTATAACAAAGTGAATCAGCTATACGTACACATATATTCCCATATCCCCTCCCTCTTCCATCTCCCTCCCACCCTCCCTATCCCACCCCTCTAGGTGGTCACAAAGCACCGAGCTGATCTCCCTGTGCTATGTGGCTGCTTCCCACTAGCTATCTATTTTACATTTGGTAGTGTATATATGTCCATGCTACTCTCTCACTTCGTCCCAGCTTACCCTTCCCACTCCCCATGTCTTCAAGTCCATTCTCTACGCCTGCGTCTTTATTCCTGTCCTGCCCCTAGGTTCTTCAGAACCTTTTTTTTTTTTTTAGATTCCATATATATGTGTTAGAACTGGAAGTCTGTATTTCTTAATCTCCCTCACCTATTTCTTTTCTCCCTCCACTACCCTCCCCTCTGGCAACCACTTGTTTGTATCTATAACTCTGTTCTGTTTTGCTATGTTTGGTCATTTGTTTTGTTTTTTAGATTCCACATATAAGTGAAATCACACAGTATTTATCTTTCTCTGTCTGACTTATTTCACTTAGCATAATACCCTCTAGGTATACCCATGTTGTCACAAATGGCAAGATTACATTATTTTCATGGCTGAGTAATATTCCATTGTGTATATATACCATATCTTCTTTATCCATTCATCTATTGATAGGCACTTAGGTCACTTCCATATCTTGGCTATTGTAAATAATGTTGCAGTGAACATAAGGGTGCATATATCTTTTCTAATTAGTGTTTTTGTTTTCTCTGAGTAAATAGCCAGGAGAGGAATTGCTGGATTATATAATTCTATTTTTACTTTTTTGAGGAATCTCCATACTGTTTTCCATGATGATTGCACCAGTTTATATTCCCACCAACAGTGCAGAAGGGCTCTCTTTTCTCTACATCCTTGTCAATACTTGTTAATTGTTGTCTTTCTGAAATAGCCATTCTGACAGGGGTGAGGTTGTATCTCACTGTGGTTTTGATTTGCATTTCCCTGGTGATTAGTGATGTTGAACATCCTTTCATGTACCTGTTGGCCAGCTGTATGTCTTCTTTGGGAAAATGTCTATGCAGATTGTCTGCCCCCCCATTTTGGGGACCCAAACAGGGATGTGAACATCTGCTTATTTTTTAATCAGGTTGTTTGGTTTTTTGACATTGAGTTTTCTGAGTTCTTTGTATATTTTGGTTACTAACCCCTTATCAGATATACTGCTTGTAAATGTCATCCCCAATTCATTAGGTGACCTTTTTGTGTGGTTGATAGTTTTCTTCAATGTGAAAAAGCTTTTTTTTTTTTTTTTTTGCGGTACACGGGCCTCTCACTGTTGTGGCCTCTCCCATTGCGGAGCACAGGCTCCAGACGCGCAGGCTCAGCAGCCATGGCTCACAGGCCCAGCCGCTCCATGGCATGTGGGATCTTCCCAGACCAGGGCACGAACCCGTGTCCCCTGCATCGGCAGGCGGACTCTCAACCACTGCGCCACCAGGGAAGCCCTGAAAAGCTTTTTAGTTTGATGTAGTCCCATATGTTCATTTTCATTTTTGCTTCCCTTGCCTGAGGAGACATACCCAAAAAAATATTGCCTAAGACCGATGTCAAAGAGCTCACTGCTTATGTTTTCTTCTAGAAGTTTTATGGTTTCAGATTTTACATTTAAGTCTTTGATCCATTTTCAATTTTTTTGTGTGCACGGTGAGAGAGAGTAGTCTAGTTTGATTCTTGTTCATGAAGCTGTCCAAAATTCCCAACACCATTTATTGAAGAGGCTGTCTTTTCCCCATTGTAAATTCTTACCTCCTTTGTCATAATTTCCCATTTAAGTGTGGGCTCATTTCTGGGCTCTCTATTCTGTTCCATTAATCTGTGTGTCTGGTTTTGTGCCAATATCATACTATTTTAATTACTGTAGCTTTGTAGTATAGTTTGAAATCAGGGAACATGACCTTCAGCTTTGTTCTTCTTTCTCAAGATTGTTTTGGCTATTCAGGACCTTTTGTTTTTCCATACAAATTTTAGAATTATTTGTTCTAGTTCTATGAAAAATGTCATTGGTTTTTTGACAGAGATGGCATTAAATCTGTAGACTGCATTGGGGAGTATGGTCATTTTAACAATATTAATTCTTCCAATCCATGAGCACAGTATATCTTTCCATCTGCTTGTGTCATATTCAATTTCTTTCAGCAGTGTATTACAGTTTTTCAAGTACAGGTCTTTTTCCTCCTTAGTTAGATTTATTTCTAGGTATTTTATTCTTTTTGATGCAATTATAAATGGGATTAATTTTGTAATTTTTCTTTCTGATAGTTCATTGTTAGTATGTAGAAATGCAACAGATTTCTGTATATTAATTGTATCCTGCAATTTTACTAAATTCATTAATGAGCTCTAGTAGTTTTTGGTGGTGTCTTTAGGATTTTCTATGTAGAGTATCATGTCATCTGTAGTGTCAGTTTTACTTCTTCCTTTTCAATTTGGATTCCTTTTATTTCTTTTTCTTATCTAATTGCTGTGGCTAAGACTTCTAATAGTAGTTGAATAAAAGTGGCAAGCATGGGCAGCCTTGTCTTGATCTTAGAGGAAATGCTTTCAGCTTTTCACCATTGAGTATGATGTTAGCTGTGGGCTTGTCATATATGGCCTTTATTATTTTGAGGTATGTTCCCTCTATACCCACTGTGTTGAGAGTTTTTATCATAAATGAATGTTGACTTTGTCAAAAGCTTTCTCTGCATCTATTAGGATGATCATATGATTTTTTTTTTTTTGGCAGCACCACATGGCATGCAGGGTCCCAGTTCCCCAACCAGGGATCAAACCATTGCCCACTGTAGTGGAAGCACGGAGTCCCAACCACTGGACCACCAACGAGTACCAATCATATGATTTTTATTCTTCAGTTAATGTGGTGTATCATACTGATTGATTTGTGAATATTGAACCATATTGTACCCCTTGGATAAATCCGATTTGATCATGCCACTCCCTTCTTGCCTGTAACTTGTGTTTCCCTTGATGCTTTTAAGATTCTCTCTTTATCTTTAATTTTTGCCATTTTAATTACAGTGTCTCTTGATGTAGTCCTCTTTGGGTTGATCCTATTTGGGACTCTGTGTGCTTCCTGGATCTGAATATATGTTTCCTTTCTCAGGTTAGGGAAGTTTTCAGTTATTATGTCTTCAAATATGTTCTCTGCCCCTTTCTCTTTCTGGGACCAGTAAAATGTGAATGTTAGTATGCTTGATGCTGTCCTGGAAGTCTCTTAAACTGTCCTCATTTCTTTTTATTCTTTTTTTCTGTTCTCCTTCACTGATTTCCACTACTCTGTCTCCCTGCTCGCTGATGTAGGTCGATTCTTTAGACTCCCTCAGTCTTAGACTGGGACTTCTTAGGAAATTCTGACTCAGAAAGATCAGGGGTGGGGCCTAGGAATCCCTGTGTTTAAAGTGTTGCCCAGGTGATTCTGATGGTGACCACTGTAAACAAGGACAACTTGAGCCACCTCATGACACCTTATGTCCTTAGGATGCCTTAAGTCCTTATGATACTTTGAGCCCCGTCCCACCCTTTTGATGGTTCCCATCTACTCGGCTCTTTCTGAAGAACAAATGCTGATAAATCTGTTTTCACACGTTCATCCAGGTATTCTTCAGTCAAATGAAGAACCAAAGCCAAGGCTATTCAGGAGGAGCACCCCATGCTTCTTCCTGTCTCCATCTTGAAGTGATTCAGGCCCACACCCACCCTTCCAGGTGCAGAGGGGACCTTGTCTCCGTGTCCTCAGCTGACCATGTGCTGGATCCTGTCCCCTCTCACACTTAACCCACTCTGCATCAAGTCTCTGTCAACTTCTTCTCCACAGGTTTTGTGATTTCTTCACTTCTGTCTTCAGATATGGATAACTCCCCTCTTTTTTTTTTTTTTTTTTTTTGTGGTATGCGGGCCTCACACTGTGTGGCCTCTCCCTTTGCGGAGCACAGGCTCCGGACGCGCAGGCTCAGCAGCCATGGCTCACGGGTCCAGCCACTCCGCAGCATGTGGGATCTTCCCTGACCAGGGCACGAACCCGTGTCCCCTGCATCAGCAGGCGGACTCTCAACCACTGTGCCACCAGGGAAGCCCTCCCCTCTATCTTTAAAACTGAAAACAAACCTCCCCTTGGCCTTTCCTGCCATTGTCTCATCTCTCTTCTTCAAAGCCATCAGATGCCTCTTATGAATGGTCTACACATATGTCCATTTCTTCCCTAAACACTGTATCATTTTCCCTCTTCACCACTTCTCTAAAACTGCCTTCTCCACCATCCCAAACAATATTTTTCTCAAAAAATTCAACCCTCCTCCTCCCTTGAGGGCCCTGCAACACCCCTCCCACCCTCATCCATTTCTGTGCTACTAAATTACCTTCCTAATGCTGCGCTCTCTCTGGGCTCCTCCACAGGCGTTCAATGGGGAGTGTTCACCAGAACAAGTCTCTGCTGTGGTCTCATCTCATTTCCGCCCTCAGTGAGTTTGTTCCTTTTCCTGGTTTCATTCACCCCACCCCAACCCATGCCAATGACTTCCAAGTCTCCATCTCCCCAGCTCTGATCTCTCATGCCTCACACTGCCTTCAGGGCATTTCTTTTTTGAAATCCTGCTCTCATCTTAATATGGCTCAAGCAGAAGTCATTAGTTCACCTCTTAGTCAACCTCTGTTTCCAGTTTCTCCATTTCTGTCAGAAGAAGTTCCGTTCGCCAAGACACTCTTATACTCCCCTCTGCAACCCCATTGGCTTTATGACTGGGAGAGCCCCAAAATAACCACCAGACAACCTGATATTTTGCACAATTATTTCATTCCTTTGGGTCTTGAAGATCTTTCCTTTTAATGTTTTTAAATACCCAAATACTATGTTTGCTTAAGAAAACACAGATGTAAAAAATTTAAAGTTTCCTTTATCCTCTGCAGTAATCGGGGTGACTGTTAAGAGGGTCAAGGTCACTGTGACCACTAGCTACACGTTGGTGACTATCATTCCAAAACCAGACAGATAAATAGATGAAAGAGAGAGCATTTTTATTTTTTTAAATTTAAACAGGACATGGGATCATAATATACATACTGTTCTTCAACTTGCTCTTTTCACTCAATATGATGAATATCTTTCAATCTGACTTTATTTTCTCTAACACTTGTATATAATTCCACAGCTAGAGTATACCATAATTCAATCTAACTATTCCTCTACTGCTTAACATTTAGGGATCTTTCTACCTTTAAATGCCCATTGAGAAAGGTCACTCTTTAAACCACTGTCTTACTTGTCAATTAATACTGAAACTAGGATCACTGTGGACTGACAGCTAGATAAAGAAAGAACTCAGGGCAAGCAGGGAGGGACATCAGGAAGGAAGGGAGTAGACCCTGACAATAGGAGTCATCACCACACAGCCTCTGCTTGAATACTGCCTGGGATGGGGGACTCATGAACTCCAATGATGATCAATTCTTTTATCTACACAACTCTCATTAATAAGAAATTTCTGACAATTGAAACCTACCTTGCTAAAGTTTCCATCCTTTAATTCTGCAGAGGACACATCATAATTATATTCTTCAAATATCTGAAAACTACTATTATATCCTATCTAAGGCTTTTCTTCTTTAAGTTAAACACCTCTTCTTCCTTCTGTAATCCTCCTCATAGGAACTAGGTTCAAAATCTCTCACCTTCCCTCTCACGTTATCTGATTCCAACACAGGTAATGTTTACCTGATAAAAAGAGTCATTCCTATGCGAGATTCTTTCTCACTTCCTGGGTTCACTAAGTTTACTAATGTTTCAGCATGGATCCTCACCTTCCCATTTCACTACAGTCAAAAAAAAAAGTTTTCTTTCCAGCTGTCACCCCTTTCTTTACTCACTGCCTTCTTCTGCCCCATCTTTTCTGCCTTGAAGTATGAAATTCCTTCATCCCATAGAATCCCCAAAGTCGAGTCTTTTCTTACTCTTCACCAGATTCTAACTGAAAGCCCAACTTCCCTTCCAAATGCCACCTACACTCACCTCACTTAAGCTCAGTGCTATAACATAAGCATTTTTCCCTATGAGCTTCAAAAATGTGATGAAGGTGGTGATGGGGAAATGATAGCAAACAACATCCACATAATTACTGAGCAGTTTACTAAAATCTTCCCTATGGATCACCTGCCTCATTTGAAATACACAAACACCCCTCATGTATATATATTAGCTCATTTTACAAATAAGGAATCAGGCTCTGAAAGGTTAAATAGCTTGTCCAAGGTCACACATCTACAAAAGACTGGCTCTAAGCCTAGAACCTGGCTCTTCAAAGTCTATTCCAGCATTGTTCCTACTATGTTAGAGCAAGGTAAGTTCACAGGACAGAACCCAGAAGGAAACACAAACATTCATTACACAGCCTGGGTCTAAAATTTAGTCACTTTTTACAGCTTGCACTCCATAATGCCTTGAGAAGATTTTCACGTGAATTCTTGTGGCTTAAGCAATATACACTCAGAATGGTCCGGTTGAATGGACAACTGAGATGCAGAATAGCATTTCTGTGGTCAAAATAATGAGGAAATATCTCATTGAGCAATGGTAAATGCCTGGAGAGTTTTGTCCGGGGGTGGTTCTGCTGTTTGATGTTACAGGGAGAGAAATATTTATCTTACTAAACAACTATTCATTCATGAAGATTACCGGATGGATTCAGGATGAACCAAAAGTCCTTTATATCTTTACTGAAAGTGACTTAGATGCATGCAATGATTTTAATAAATCTGACTTTAAAGTAAAGCACAGACACATACCAGTGTAACTGTGTGCTTTCTTTCCATTCTTCTGACTCGAAAATTCTCTAAAAGCATGCTGGTCCCAATGTTCACAGACATAGCACAACTAACAATCCTTGATTTAAAATAAAAAGCATCATGTCTTAAATAAAATTTATTTTTCAGAACAGTTTTAGATTTACAGAAAAATTGCAAAGATAATACAGAGAGTTCTCATATATCCTACAACGTATTTCCTTTATTATTAGCACCTTACATATAAAGGTTTCATCTGTCATAGTTAATGAACCAATATTGATACACTAGTATTAACTAAAGCCCATACTTTACTCAGATTTGCTTATTACCCAATGCCCTTTTTCTGCTCCAGGATCCCATCCAGGACACCACATTGCATTCACTTGTCATGTCTCCTGAGACTTCTCTTGGTTATGCCAATGGTTATACAACCTGGTGAATATACTAAAAAAAACACTGACTGGTACACTTGAAATGGGTGAATTGTAAGGTACGGAATCGTAGACTAGAAAGAGGACATTAGTGGAAAAATGGGTGAAATTCAAAAAGTCTGGAATTTATTTAATGGTTTTCTATCAGTGTTGATGTTTGACTTTTGACAAGTGTACCTAACGTTGAGGAAAACCGGGGGAGGCACATATAAAAACTGTCTGTACTATCAGCACAGTTTTTCTGTGAATTTTAAATTATTCCAAAATAAGTTTGTTTTTCTTTAATTACCATAGAATGTGATCTATTATTATGAAGCAAAGGGCAAACCTTAGATGAGGTGCAAGTCGCTTCTTGAAATATTGGTGAGACCCTTAGTATTTTCCCTCGAGCTAAAGAGGGATAATTACAAAATGACACAACAAAGGACTTCTCTGAGGCCATCAAGTTCAAGGCCTTCTTCAGGAAATGAGGCGCATCAGTGGCACACCCCATCCATGGTTACCTAACCGGCATTTTATGGTCCTCACTGATGGCTACTCCACAGTCTGTGGCTCTTGCCATCTTTTGTCAACTCCTTTACTCAAGTTCATTTCCTTTTTTGTTTAGGAACCTTCAGTCCAGTTGTTCTTAGAACCATTTTTCCTGCTCGTTTCTAACTTCTCCATAGCATCTAGAAACTCTGCAACAGAGAACCAAATCTCGACACATATAACTCTAATCAATGTTTGAGGGTTGCCAAGCACACAAGAGCTGGTTTTCCAGCTCTCCTAAAAACTTGTAAGGGGTCAATTTCCAAATCATTTTACAGCCCACTACTGTCTTTCTAATTCTCTCTGCAGTTTCCACTAGCTAAGATGCACAGTCATAATTCATTATTGGTTATGACAGTGAACTTGGGTCCCACCTGGTATCTTGATGAAATGATTACTTTTAGTTTATAGCCTCCTTTCGCCCTTCTTTCAAACTAAGATAACAAAACTGGCCGTCGGATAAAGATATCTATGAAGGCTCTCAATACCTCAGTAGAAAGATAAACACATAAGTCAACTTAAGCTTTGCAACGTAGGCTCACTATAAAACTGAGGTAAATGTTAACTCGATAAGGCTGAGGTTACAAAACAGTCCTTTATTATACTCTTTTTGTAAACTCCACCCCCAGACCCTACACATTAAGAAAATGAAAAATCTTCTTGTTCTTCCCTCCACAATGTGTAGAAAACAGCTCTCTGAGTAGAATTTCATATACAAATTGATTTGCTTCCCTTTTGTTCAGTAACCTGCAGGCAGGTTAACACTTACTGTTTGGAGATGAATGGCGATTCTCTTTTGGAATTGAGAAGGGAGGAAAACCAGCTCAACATCTCTAGTAAACAAGAAACAGAAGCTCTTTTTCACACGGTCTTATTTCCATTGTAAAGCACACAAATTCCTAAGGCGTTCTGACCTTGCTCTAAGGAGGAGGTGGAAGAAGAGAGATTCCAGAGCCCTGAAGGTCAATTCGCTTCAGCCAACATGCATGGAAATGCACTCATTTCACTGGGAGAAACAAGAAAGGAAAATATACAGATACAATCCTTTTAGCTACATCCACTGAAAAGTAAAAAGAGAAAGAAAAGGCCTTGGAGGGGGGCCTTTACCCTCAAGAAGTGTTTCTTTACAATCTAAAACCAAGCCTTCCTTGCTACTGTTGAAGATCTTGGAATCACAGAATTTTAGAGCTGCATTGGGCTTAAAGAACATCATTTCCAGCAGACAGAGAGACCAAAACTTCCGCTGACACCGGGTCAGTGGGAGGCAGAACCATTTTCATCCCTGGGGCACAAGGGAAAGGGAATCTTTAATGTCCTCATGCCTAAGTCCAGAGTGTACGCTCTCCCTCCCAGGGAAATTGGAGGCAAAGCCCATCTTCTGCTCGCCCTGAGCTCAGTGCTCATCCCGTCGCCCCACTTGCCCCACTGAACGTGGTCCCCATGTTCTCCATGTTCCTGGGGACCATGCCAATGTGGGAGACCCCTCTCCAAACTCATCACCCACCCCCACCAGCGTCTTTCAGCGTCTGCTAAAGGACAAGGCCGTTCCTGGAAGCAGAGAAGCAGAACTCTCAGAAAAGGCAGAAAGGAAGTCAACGTCACAAGAACTCTGTAGATGCAGATATGAATCAATCCCTAAGAGACACTGTTAAGTTTTTTTAAAAAGGCGAAGAGTGGAAGAACCGTACACTCTCGTTTGTGTCAGAAAAGACAAAAAGATTCTGTGTACATGGCAGCCTCGCCTACCTCTGGCCACCAGCGGGGAGCGGATCTGAGCAGCTGCAAACTGGGGGCGGGGCGTGAGGGGGGTGTACACCACAGGGACTGACCCTTCATTATACCCCCTTTTCTGCCTTGTGGTTTGATACTAAGTCCATAAGCTACCTGGTCAGAAAACTCATTTTTTTAAACTGTATTTATACAAAATAAAAACCAAAAAAATTAATCAAACACAAAACATTACAGATAAATAAATATTTAAAATAAATGAAATTAAATTTTTAAAAAGACAGAGCAAAAAATGATGCCAGGGATAAAAAAAAAGTCGTTGGAGGAAAGAAGTCTCAACCCAGTGACACTCACAGTTAAACCACTTCATAAAATTTCACAAAATGACTTTTGAATTTAGCAACTTCCTCTAGGCCTTAGCAACCTTGTGTTGTATACCTCTGCTGACTGTTTCAAATGAGAAGTACAGAATGATGAATGAGACAAAAATAGGGGTGGGGGGGAGACAACCACTCATTTTTTAATTACTTGTTTGAAATAAGAAGTTAGAACTCTCTGAACAAAACTTTTCCAATGTACCCCTGCTCCTTTTTCAGATGAGGCTTTCAAACCCGAGCTTTGTGTTGTTGTTTTGGTAAATAGGCTGGAGAATGGAGTATCTGTAATAATACGATGGTTGCAAAATCCCCAGCACCATCCCCCAGCCAGAAATCCTAACGCAACACTGAGAGCCCCTTTTATGCTGTGTGGACTTTCAAAACCATACTTCAAAAAATGATTAACCACTGATAACAAAGTTATAGGCAGAGCCCCACTATTATAAGGAAGACGGTAAATGATTAACCGAGTGCCTATTTTTTGGCTAAAATGGGTTAATGAGTTCATCTTGTGGCAGATGATCACATTTCTAAGCCCTATGGGACAGTGGGCTTTTAATGAAGCACATTTTTAACCCGAATAAACTACTTGAAGTTACTTTTCCCGCTGATTATTCTCTATCCTTCTGCTATCCTGGCAAAACTACTAGAAATTGTCATTAACAAGACTTCAGCAAGTTCTCCCTTTGTCTTGTTTACTGAAAGGGTTGACTTCCTTAAAATAGAAAGCTTCTGAAAAGCATACAACCAAACACTGTTATTAAATTACACAGACTGAATTCTTTTTACAAGTTGCTGCTACAAAAAGATATTTCCAGATTGTATCTCCTTATAATCTTTCCATGAAATTTTTCTTTATAAATGTAATTCAGAGGCTGTGCTTCAAAAACACTTGGGAGTACTTAGGTATACAGCACTTTCTGTATGTAAGTGACTTGACTTCAAACTGCAAAAGGAAAACTGTACATGGTGTTCACACACACTTGAGACAACTGGTCCAAAAAAATGATATTAATATCTGCCTTTATAATGGTAGGTAATGCATCTATCAACTCCACATAATGAAAACGGGAATGGAGAATTTTATATTTAAACAACCCAAGATTCACATTTAACTATCAGTAATGGGGCCATTAATTAACTCTCAAATCAGAAATTAGGCCTATTCGATCTGAAGTGTAGGGTCCAAATAATAAACAGGCTTAACCAGTTGGTAAAAAGAACCGGCTCCTAATTTTATCATCACTTAGTCATCCATTCCAGTGCAAATTATGTAAATAAAATTCCACTTCAAGGGAACCAAGTTTATTTAGTTCTTACTTCGTACTAACAAGCATACCAAGATGACTAAGATGCAGCCTCACTCACTGCCCAAGAAGAAAGGTCATCTTTCCTCAGCCTCAGTACCTTTGCTCAAACAGCTTCCTCTTCCTGGCATATTCTGCCTGTCCCACCTGGCCTCACCGCTGCACTTTCCCCTTCTCCTTCTAAAGCAGCAGCTCCCAGGAAGCTCCCCTCACCTTCCCCAGGACAGGCCCAGGAGTGCTGAGGCCCACATGTACACATTTTCTGGAGCATTGAGCACACTGCTTTACAAGAGTTTAGACGTAATAAAGTAATTTACCAAGTGCGTATTGGTTTGCCTCCTAGAAGGCAGAGATCCTAATTAATCTCTGTATCCCCTTCTAGCCCAATATTTGGCATCCGGTACTCCATAAGCAAGTACAGAGAGAAGCCTCTCAGAATCAGGCAGGGCAGCAAGACGATAAATATCTGAGACATAAAGTAAGAGGCACCATGTGGGAGAAAAGAATGAAATATTGCCATTTGCAGCGACATGGATGGACCTAGCGTATATCCTACGAAGTGAAGTAAGTCAGACAAAGACAAATATTACATGATATCACTTATATATGGAACCTAAAAAATAATACCAGGGCATTTATATACAAAACAGAAAGAGACTCACAGACATAGAAAACAAATTCATGGTTACCAATGGGGAAAGGGAGGGGGGAGGGATAAATTACAAGTATGGGATTAACAGATACAAACTACTGCGCATAAAATAGGTAAGCAACAAGGATGTACTGTATAGCACAGGGAATATATGTACTGTATATTCAATATATTGTAATAACCTACAATGGAATATACTCTGAAAAATATACATATAACTGAATCACTTTGCTGTACAGCTGAAACTAGCATTGTAAATCAACTATATATTTCAATTTTTAAAAAAAGACAGAAACACACACATAACCAATATGCAGACAAGTAGATATGCATATACAAAGTCAATAAACATAATCTCTCCCACCAAAAAGAGAAGCACATACAGTATGGAGAGAGTGCTATGGAGAAAAAAAGAAAATAAAATCGGATCCATTTGGCCCTGGGGGAGGCGGGGGGATGATCTATAAGGGGAGAGGAGAGAGCAAGGCCAGGGTTCCAGAGAGCAGACAGGAGGGGATGAAAAAGGAAATGAGGATGAGGATGAGGACTAATATCAGGCAGAGGGAAAAGTGTGAGCAGAAGCTGGAAGGTGTGAACGACGCAGTGGATCTGAGGCACAGGAAAGAACTCATCCGCTGCACTGATGGTACAGCGCCCAGGGAAGCAGTGGCTGGGATGCAGGGCAGTGACTACGAGCAAAGTCTGCAGAGGCAGTCCTGGGTTCGAGCCCTGCCCAGCTCCCAGGCTGCCCACCCTCTTTGTGTGCAGCTCCAGGAAAGACCACAAGGCCCAGGGTGAGTCGCTGGCCGCGGCCTTACCAGGACTCTGGGGCCCCCGGGGACCCCTCTACCTGCCAAGCACCCCGCCGCTCATCCCTGAGCCTCCTGTGCCGGCATGCAGGCTTGCAGTCATGGGCTCCGAGGTCCTCCTCAAAGCCTTCAGTCTGCTCTGCTCCCGGAAGCCTCGGTGTCTTCCCAGCTCTCTCCCTCCCTCTTAGCCTTGAGGGAGAACTGTCCGCCCCCAGGTGTCTGCTTTCCCATTTTACCACCACAAACGGCAAGGAGAGAGAAGAAAGTCACTGCTTTTGCAGATTCCCCCACTGCTGCTTTGGACCATTTTTCTTCCACCATCCTTCTGTCATTTAAGAATATACTTGTGGACTAAAAGATGTAAGTGCTGTATAGAATCAGCCAATTATGTGAAAGTAGCGTATCTGCCTTTACTGTGTTTGTCATTAACCTGAATGGAAAGACCTTTAAAATTGACTTCTTTAGAAAGCATTTGAATGCATTTTGTTTGGTATTGTATTTATTCAATAAAGTGTTTAAGTAGTGCCAAGTGTGAACTGGGCCCTAGGATGGTGTCGGTTGGAGGGAACAGGGGGTGGTGGGACTGAAAGAACAGAGCAGGCTGACCCCCGCTCAACAGGCTCAGCTGCTGCCTCCTTTGATAAAGGGGCTAAGAGAGCTCTTCCAACGCCCTTTGAGAGGCACCGTCCTTCCAGCCAGGAAGTACCTCCCTCCAGACCCCACTCTTCGTCCTAACATTAAATGAGATGCGCCCTGGAGAGTGGCTGGCTGAGTGCCTGATAGCAGAGCCTGTCATACCCTCTCTGGTCCTTCTTCATTGTCAGGATCTACCAATCTACCTCCACTTTCCTGGAGAGTTTAGGTAGCACAGAGTCTTTCTCTCCACCTCACATCCCCAGTCACCTAGGCAGCTTCAATGTTTAGGACGATCAACCAAATTCCCCAGTTCCTCGACTTGCTAAACTGAGTCGACTTTCACCCCTTCTCCCATGGCCACACCTTGACTTTCATCCTTGCCCAGGGAAGCTTCCCTAGGAATCTTCATCTTAAATACCCTGGCCCCCGGCTCTCTCACTTCCCCTGCACCCGCCCCTCAAAGTCCCTCCAATCTCCAAATGTTTCCCTTTTCACTGCCATCACCTCCAGCTACCTGTCAGCATCTTTCAACACCCTTACTTCTTAACGTTCCAACAACCTTCCCTGCAAACGTCCAGCGATTTATTTTACTTTTGCTCCTACAAGGAGCTGCTGAAAGACAAAAACCACATATTGGCACCAATCCTGAAATTTTTGATTTTCAGTGCGTCGATTATACTCAGCAACCCATTAAATTGACCCCAGGCCGCTCCTTCTCTGCTCCCCCATTAAGACTACTCCAAACATCCACTCATTGTCAAAAACCCCTGCTCCATCCCTGCCTCCTTCAGCCAGGACCTCCCGCCCCACTTCACAAAATGAAAATCCTTTCACATCTTAAACCCTTCAATGCCTTCCCTTGGACGGTAGTAATGCCTCTAAACTTCAGGTAGCACAAGGATCACCTGGGCAGCCCTGTCACTCGGAAATGTATTTGGATTCACTAGGTCTGAGTCAAATCCCAGAAGCATATTTGGCAATAGATACTGATGACGGTCCATCCGCCAAATGTGAGGAAAATTATCTATAACAGGGGTCTCAAACTCCAGTCCTCAGGCCAAATCCAGCCCTTGCCTGTTTTGTGTGGCCTGCATGTTAGCTACGTGTTTTTACATCTTTAAAGGGTTGGGAAAAAAATATCAAAAGAAGAAAATTTCACAACATGTGCAAATTACATAAAATTCAAATTTCAGTCCATAAATAAAGTTTCATGAGAACACAGCCAGGCCCAACGATTTACATATTGTCTATGGCTGCTCTCACCGCACAATGGCACAGTTGAGTCGTGCAACAAAGGCTGTACTGCCTGCAAAGCCGAAAATATTTACTGTCTGGCCCGTTACAGAAATAGTTTGCTTCCCCCTGGTCTCTGCAGGGTGAAGTACAAACACCTCACCAGAGCCTCCCAGCTTCCTCATGATGTGACCCCTGCCTCCCTCCCCAGCCTGGAGTCCCAAAATCTTCACAAGGGCAGCCTCACCAGCCACTTCAGTGGACTCAGTTCCTTGAACGAAGTGCACAGTTTCACACCTCCCCACCTCTGTATGTGCTGTTCTTTCTACCCACTTTGCCTGACAAATACCTCTTCGGCCTTCAAGACCCAGTTCGTGGTCCTCCCCGCCTGTGAGATGCTCTCTGACAACCACACCTCACCCGCCTCCACGGCGCTTAATTAATTTGTATCCCATTTATCTGCATACAGCAGTGGTTCTCAAATTTTGGGGCATCCCAGCACCACCGAGAGGGCTCATGAAATCCCCCGCTGGCTGGGTCTGTGCCCAGAGCAGCAGACAGGGTGCCAGGCAGAGAATAACTTTTCTAACAAGTTTCAAGGCTGATGCTGCAGGTCCAGGCACCACACAGGAGCAACATTGGTTGACTTCTGTGTCCCCACCCCACCCAACAATGAGTTTTTCGAGGATGGACCCTATTTTATTCATGTTTGAATGATAACAGCCTCACCCAGTCCCAGGAATTCCTGGAACATGGCAGAAACTCAGTATTTGCTGTTTGTAGTCTAACCAAATGATGCTCCTCCCATAAGCCGATGATTTCACTATCAGACAGTGAAAGGGAAATTAAGTAGGGAGAGGAGACCTAGCCTTGTAGGCCAAAAAAATGAATGAAGTGGCTCTCTGCAGGATGGACATTCTGTGACCTGCCATATGCATCCTGAGCCTGGGGTCAGCTGGAAAGCCCCAGGGTGGAGAGTAGATTGTTCAAGTCAGAAACCCAAGAGTACAGCCTGGAGGCAGCACCCACAGGGGGAATGTTCAGTAGAGGACCCTCCCCACCCCTCCCACAAAGATCCATCTCTCTCCACTTTAAAAACAGAAGATTCTGTATCAAAGTCTGACCATGTATATCGTCAGCACTGGCATATATTGCTACTAATGAAAAGCATTTGTTGAGCACGCTACTACTTGCTTGGAATACCAGGATAGATAAAACCTAGACTTCAAGGAGACTTTAAATTAGTTTGAAACTCAGTCTTATAAACCAGGCAGGATACCTAACAAAATAAGGTAACATTTTGTGTCAAGTGTCAAATATAAACCGTGTCAAAGGTAAACAGTAAATTCCACAAGAGTCCAAGGTGTCCTGTGGCTTTTCCCTTCTCTGTTCCACTAAGGTACCACCTACAAACCTCTATTAGTACCTACATAGGTCTGTGAGGACATAGCACTTCTATAGGTCTTTTGTCTCCTCCATGGGCGTATAAACTCTTCAAGGATAGGAACCTTGATTTTTTTTTTTTAAGACCTGACCAAGTCCCTGGTACTACTAGTGTTAAATAAATATTTAATTGATTTAATAATGACTGTGGAATGTGAGCTGGGCTTTTAACCAAGGGCAAGACTTAGATAAGAATAGAAAATTGAGGGTTGGGCTTTCCAAGAATAGGCAAAAGAACCAACCAGGTGACTGAAAGCTCCAGGCAGGTACAGACACTGTGGTCAGAGGCCCCGGTGGAGTCATCAAAACCCACTGCTGATATCACCATAAGTCGAGAGGGTCAGGCCTTCAGAGCTGGTCTTCACTGATCTTGCCTTTTAAACTGTAACACAAGCTTACATAAATAGGCCTAAACCTGGACTGCTTTAATCTCAAAAATCATTTCCTGGCACTCAGAGTTCCCCACGACCAAATTGCAAATTCCTTAAAGCCAGGAATTTCTCCTCTTGCACAGCTCCTAGGATACGACCGTATACCACACAAATTAGGAACGTCAGTATTACCGCGTCTATCCTGGTAGCTGAGTCAACTTTGCAAACTTCGAAGGCTAGGATAGTTTAAAGACAGATCATGCCATACCCCACGACCAAAACCGAGTGGAGAGGGCATGAGCAGATGATTTAAACAAAAAAATCAAACAAAATAGTCATCCTCAGTTCTTTGCCCGAGTTCCACATCTGCTCGAAAGAAACTCATTCTAGAAACGCAGTTTTCATCAAACTCATCTGTGAGGCACCTGTGAAGGCCCCTAAGTCATCCATTTCCTATACTCTGGATCTGAACTGCTGTGCTCTAGTCTCTAATTAAATAAGATGATTTTGCATTTAACATCTTTAGGAGGAGGCCAGGCTAGTAAAAGTCCCTGGAAACTAAAACCATAGACTTTTCCTGAGTATAGTCACAATTGCACACAGGCTCCCCCCATAAGCTAACAGAACAGATAAATGGAAGAATCAGATGAAAAATAATTAAAGACAGCCACTATGGAGAATAGTATGGAGGTTCCTTAAAAAACTAAAAATAGAGCTACCATATATATGATCCAGCAATCCCACTCCTGAGTATATATCCAGAGAAAACCATAATTTGAAAAGATACATGCAACCCCAATGTTCACTGCAGCACTATTTACAATAGCCAGGACATGGAAGCCACCTAAATGTCCATCAACAGATGAATGGATAAAGAACAGGTGGTACATGTATACAATGGAATGTTACTCAGCCATAAAAAAAAAATGAAATAATGCCATCTGCAGCAATATGAATAGACCTAGAGATTGTCATACTGAGTGAAGTAAGTCAGACAAATATCATATGATATCGCTTATATGTGGAATCTAAAAAAATGGTACAAATGAACGTATTTACAAGACAGAGTCACAGATATAGAAAACAAACATGGTTACCAGGGGGAAAGGGTTGGGGGAGGGATAAATTGGGAGATTGGGACTGACATATACACACTACTATTTATAAAATAGATAACTAATAAGGACCTACTGTATAGCACAGGGAACTCTACTCAATACTCTGTAATAACCTATATGGGAAAATAACCTAAGAAAGAGTAGATATATGTATATGTATAACTGATTCACTTTGCTGTACACCTGAAACTAACGTAACATTTAAATCAACTGTACTCCAGTAAAAATATTTAAAAAAAGAGTTCTTCACTCACATAGTAGAATGCTCAACAGATATTTCAGGTTTTGCAAATAATAAACAACTTGACACAGGGAGACCCAGAAGCCAAAGACATTCTCACAAGTGCAATCAATACAGAAATTAAAAATATACGTGTGAAATGTTAAGACATTAAGAAAAGGATTCACTATCCTTAAGTGGCATATGAAGAACCACTTGGACAACGTGAGGTATATGTTTTATCACTGTTAGCAAATCGAAGGCCAATAAAAAGTCACTCTTTAATGGGCCAGGAGCAAACATGTATCAAGGACTGGGCTCTCACCCTAGGACTGTCCTCCAGACCTGGCTCCACTTTTCTCTTCCCAATTTTGTGCCCCAGGGGGAGCCCCTGCAGACCACATCACCCAGGTGCCCCAGGCCAGCCACCCACTGGGGGCCACTGCAAGAGATGGAAGGGGGCTTCCCTGGTGGCGCAGTGGTTGAGAGTCCACCTGCCGATGCAGGGGACACGGGTTCGTGCCCCAGTCCGGGAAGATCCCACATGCCGCGGAGCAGCTGGGCCCGTGAGCCATGGCCGCTGAGCCTGAGCATCCGGAGCCTGTGCTCCGCAGCGAGAGAGGCCACAACAGTGAGAGGCCCGCGTACCGCAAGAAAAAAGAGATGGAAAGGCCAGGAGATGGGGAGCAGAAGGGCTGAGGTTCTCTCTCTACTTCCCCCCTGTATCCTGGCAAGAGGACTTTCTTCCCTTTCCCTTGCCCAGGTCTTGGTACCTGGACCTCCTTTATTGGTTCCCTTAATGCCACCCACACCTCTCTAAGTAGTTCATCAAAGTTTCTTCATTGCCATCCATTGAGTTGAATTGTTTCCTGCCAGGACCCTGTCTGATACAAGGACTGTAGGGCATTTTATATCTATATAAAATGTCTCGGCTCCAAAATGTAGGTCTTTTTGTCGTCTCCCATTTTACACGTGAAGACTCTGAGGCTCCAGGAGGGTAGAATACCAGCCAGCAGTCATAAAGGAAGTTTTCTGGCAGAGCACAAATTACTCCCAAGTCAGTCTAACAACTAAAAAGCCCCTGAAAGTGCGAGGGAGAAAAACACATCAAGCTTCCAAACTCTCAAGCCACAGTTTAGCCTCAAACCACATTATTTATGGTTTGGGATTCTCCCTCGGCCTGAAATGAGCCAGCTGGGGCATTGCCCTTTCAGTGCTTCTTCCACTGAGAGTTGCTTAGATTTGACCCTGCTGGAGGGCAGTGGGGTTTCCTAAGATCTAAGAGATCACAGGTGCTCCTTCCTTGCCTATCGCCCACATTTTTCCTTCAGTTCATCCCAGAAATCCCTTCCTTCCAGCCTTAAACATCCCACAGGCTCTCTTGTTCTTGTTTATAAATTAAAACCAGAATTCCTTTGCCAGAAATCCAGGAGATGGAAGATGAGGGTGGATGCAGTTACAAAGCACTTAATAACATCATCCTAGGCACCTCTCAGTCGTCAATCTCTGGGATTCATTAACAATCTAACTCTTTCCATACAAAAAACCTCCCTGGATTCCTCTTCTCTGTAGCTGTGTTGAATTGCTGAAAATGGAAAATGCAATTAAAATAAATTGTGATGGAGAGTAGAGGGGTAAGTACCAACGAACTCCCCTGAAGGAAATTCAGCTCTGAGTTATATTTCATTTCAGGGCTAAAGAATTTGCTATTATTTCTGCCTTTGCAGGTCCTTGGCAGTCACTACACTCTCACTACAAGAACAGGCGTTAGCAGCTGATACCTCTCCCAATTTCCTGACCGTCTGGATTTTACAACTGATGGCCGACAGTCAGGTCAGGTGGAGTTCTGAATCAGATCCTCAGAGGGAGCCAGGTGGAAGGGTGGCTCAGTAAACAGCATCTGAGTACGGGAAACATCTAGGTCTCACTTCCTCGTTGCTGAGGGAATGTGAGTGGAAAGAGCAGCAGGTATACTCTTGTTTGAAGGAAAGAAGAATTTTTTAAAAGATCACTAGTGGGCCGTCCTCCAGCATGCCTTACCCAATTCCATTTAAATAACATACAGCTGACCCTTGAACTACATAGCGGTTAATCTGTCTATAATTTACTGTCGGCCCCTTGTATCTGTGGTTCCTCGGAAACTGTGGATTCAAGCAACCTCGGATGGTACAGTACTGTAGTATTTTCTATTGAAAAATATACACATATAAGTGGGCCCATGCAGTTCAAACCCGTGTTGTTCGCGGGTCAACTGTATATTTATTGACTCACTGCTAAATACAGGGCCTATCTAGCCTGCAGCACCTAAGGAGACAAGAAAAGAGGTTAAGATAGCCTCAACCCTTGGGAAAATTTCTTACCTGGAATTACTGTTGTTTGCTGCCATTTTCAGTTTTAATGGTAGCAGACAGTTGCTGGACAGTCCAAATACCTGCAACAGTGCCTCTCTTCTCCCACTAACCTGTCCTACTAGGGAGCCTGGACCCCCGAGGGTAGACTGACTGAATAACCTAAGGCCCTCGGAAAACCACAGCATCCTGTGTCCCTCCTCCCTTGACGATGTTGATCACAGGTGGTACAAAATAACTGTCAACCCGATTTCACAAGCCTCACTGCAGAAAACCCAGGTCTCTCATTCATAAGCTACAGGCTTTTGCATATAGATCACTCAGGTTCAGTTTCTAAGTAGTTTCATCTAACTTAAAAATAATAAAGACCTGACTACACTGATGAAAGAAACACTTGAGTCATTTATCAGAATGTTTTAGCCCTGGGTTACAGGAAACGAGGAAACCCAAAACTTCAAACAAAACAAAAAAGTTTATTCGAACCTTCTGTGCAAGGTATACCAATTTTTTTCACACTTACAGGAGAAAAACATCAATTTAAAACCAACAAACAAAACTCCACCTGTCTAGTTTGTAGCAGTGAAATCTGCTATGGGGGCGGGGACGGAGGTAGATAACATCCCCACCAACACCCCCGCAGGCTTCACGCCCGCTCCGGCTCCGGGAGGGTTCCCGCGCTCCCGCCCCAGCCGAGGGCCGCCCGCCCGCCCGCCGTTACCTGGTCCAGAGGGATGCCCAGGAGCTCGCTGAGCGGGTGCAGACAGGTGGAGCCCGTGGTGCGGTAGGAGAGGCTGGGAGGAGGCTCTGCTGCCATCCTGCATCTTCGGGAGGCGGCAGCCCCGGCCCCAGGCCGCGCCACCCCGCTCGGCGTCCTCCCGCCCGAGTGCGCGCGGGTGGCTGTCCCGAGGGCCGCGCGGCCGCCTGGCTCGCGGGGACCGAGCGGCGAGCCGGAGGACGCGACCCAGCGCAAAACTCTCGGGGCGCAAACTTGGCGTTGGCGCAGTGGCCGCGGGCGCGGCAGGAGGGCTGCGGCCGAGAGCGTTTGCTTCCCGCTCCCCTCCTCTCGCCGCTCATTGGCCCGGCCGCCCGGGACTGCCCGGGAGGAGGGAGGAAGGGAGGGAGGAAAAGTGCGGACTCGGAGCCCGGCCCTCGAGCGCCACCCGGCCCGCCCTGCCCGGGCCAACCCGAGAGGGAAAGCGACGACAAGGACGCCGCCGCCTAGCCCGGCGCCTGGTGGCGCGCGGCCCCGGGGGCGGGAGGATCCTCTGCTCTTACTTCGCCCGAGCTCCCCATCCTCCCTCCCCGCCACAAGAAACGACCTCCATCCCGGTCACCCTGACGGGCTCCTTGCGCTAGGGAGCACCCTGACCCCACCCCGTTCTGGTTCCGTCGCAGCGTCGGCACCGCGGCCCTCCCGGTCCCCGCGCCGGCTAAGATTTTCTGCACTTTCCTTGCAAGGCTTCTCCCTCGCAGTCCTTGCGGCAAAGGGTTAATCTGCCAGGGGCTCGAAGCCCAAGGACGCCCCGGGGCTCCCAGCCAGCACCCCAGCACCCAGCCTCCTTTTCTCCTTACGTGCCTGTGGGCAAGACATAGTTTCCTACACCCTGATCTGACATGGTCTGTGTCACACAGGCGCAGACACCAGGACTGCTAGCTTCTGACCGTTAATGTTCGGCCCTTTGGATTGTGAATTCTTTTTACTCCTGTAAGAAACGGCGCTACAGTTACGTGCATTCGGATCAGCTTTTGCCAGAACCGGTTCTAAAAAGAGGTACCTGGCCCCTTCGCTTCTCTGTCCTCAGACACCCAAGTGTATCACTGGCACTTGGAAAACTTTAGTTGATTAATAGGTTTTGAGAATCATAAACGTCTTGATCCTTTCCAAGAACTGTCGTATGCTCGCTGATGAAGAAGGCTTTCAGGAAAGCAGGAAAGCAGATGGGTAGGAAAAAATAAAAAACAAAGAAAACTGAGTTGCTGTCAATCTCTAGGCTTCACCAGGTAACCAAGCCCAAAGCTTTGCATCAGCAGTTTCCTGGGAGCTGGTAGGAGCCACAGAGCCGCGGATTAGTTGGTGGAGAATCCGACCAAACAGGGTGCCAGTAACTTTGGGGCAGAACTAACATTGTCATCCACATGGCTTCCAGCTTCAAATCCAACTGAAGGCCTGTCAGATGGTCACAACAACTTCCCCTCCAAGGCTGGGCCTCACCCTGGCCTTCTGGACGAGCTTCATCACCAAAAAGCTGCACAGAACTTTAAATGGCCGGGCCAGAGTTTCTCAACTCATGTCCCCACCACTCCCTGTCCCCATGGAGATTTTATAGGAGGCCACCGCCACCAGATGACAATCTGCTTTTCACACCACGCACACATATACACACAGGCATATGCTTGAGGCTCAGTTAGGCCAGACAGGCTCATTAAATATCACACAGTTCTAGAAACTGACCAGAATTGAAGCAATGTTCCTCTTATCTTGAGCAAAATGACAGCTTACATGAGGTGTCTGAGGGCAGAAGGAGCTAGAAAGCGTTGTTAAAAGAAAAAAAAAAATCAACACTTAAATGTGAACTGCCAGAAAAGAAAAGTAGGCCAGTTTGGGTAGTGTTTACGAAGCAAATGCTCAGACCACTCATAATTTTCCGCAAAGCTATGCTCTTCAGACTTCAAAAACTAGTCTTCACATTGGCGTAGGTTTAAAAACAGAAGATTAGCCCTCCACGGATTTTCTTCTGCTCAACAAAACACAGATTATCATCTAGTCTAAAATTTCCCCTTAAAAATGGAGGAACTACGCTTAGATCTTGAAAACAAAACAGCACAGAACTTAAATCTTAATAATTCTGTTTTACTGATGCTGTAGTACAATTAATGTTCAAAGAACTATCAGGTGATGCAGCATCAAAAGAATGGATCAGTTACACTACAGGTTAATTCAGCTGGCTTCTGGAGGATGGGATATGATTCTAAGATGTATAAGAGCTGTACCATGGACTCATCACTCTCTTTTCCTTCCCCTTTATCTGTTTCCATCAGAGATCAATTCATAATAATAATTATTACATGTTAGATATACCTTTTAAAAAGCTCTCTCATTTACCAGTGACAATAACCCACGTGGTTGTTATTATAATCTCTATTTTATAGATGAGAAGCCTGGAGTTTGGAGAGTTTAAGTATCTTGGCTGTGTTTAGGGAGGTTGAATAAAACATGCCTGTCTGATTCCAGAACCTGGGCCCTCAGTCATTATGCCACGTTGCCTCCTCGGAAACAAAACATTTCTCTCTTTATCAAGCGGCCCACTCATACACCCACAGGCCTGTCATTCCTGTGGACAAAGCACTGTATTTACTGTTCAAAAATGAGGTGGCTTGGGGTGATGCTACAGGCACTCGGTCTCACCTGTTTTCTGTCTGCCGTAGAATGAGCCTTGATTTCAAGGTCAAGTTTCTAATCTCCTTTCCGAAGCTATACTCAGAATGTGAAGTCATCCAGAAGACCCAGTGCTGATCCTGATGACTGGTCTAAAATTAAAGGCCAGACAAAAAGACCTGAAAAGGGATCTGGCATATTTCAGGGAGGCAGCGTGATACTGTCGACTGATAAAAATCCAACACCAGTCTCATGCCAATCCAGACCCAGCCAAAGATACTCAAACAACAAAATTGAATGAAAATCAGCCTCAGAGTTTACAAAGGTGTAACCCTTCAAGAAGATAAATTCTCATGATTCAATCAAAAATAATCACCAAAAAACCTAATTAAAACCATCTACAAGGACATAACCCACGTAAAAATAAAATACCATGATAATAATACCACATATTCGTGTAATGATATTGTGTATTCACAGAGCACACTCAGTTATATCATCCCTTTTGATCCTCCCAACAATTCTATGAGGTTGAAAGGGCAGGTGTTATCACTTTTATTATTATGTCATCACCCTCTCCATTTTTATTCACGAGAGTATGAAGTTTCTGGTACATCGCAGCTAGCTTATCCAGCTGGTAAACAGCAAAAGTAGGATTCAAACTTGGCTATTCCATTGTTCTTTTTATTACACAGAGATCTTTTTATTATACTAGGAGTCCATCTTCAGGAAAACGGCAGAAACTGTTGCCTGCATAGAACATTTAACTCCACGCCTAACATTTGAGATCTGATCTGGAGAATGGTCTGAACTGACCCACGATGGGTATCACTCTTGCTTTTTAAGCAGTTTCTTTAAGCATCATCCACACAAACCATAGGGAATTTAGATTTTGCAATCAGTGCCCTACTCCGTCACGTCTTAGCTCAACCATTCTGCGTTTGCTTGGAGCATCTGTTACCTCCTACCTGCCTAACGTATTTTCTGAGTTGAGGTCACAGTTAAACATCGTTTTTATAATTGTTCATGTTCAGAAAAATTAAGAAATTAATATAACTGAACACCTACTAGATTTAGCTCTTACTGCTGCATAATATAGCATTTTCCCCTGAGAATACTATCATTTAGTCATTCCAGATAAATCGACACAAATTCTCTCAGCCTGCTAACCTCTGTACTTACATCAGGGAGATGCTGATATGTCTAAAGACAAAAGAATCCAAAATAATATGCCAACCTCTGAAAGAAGCCAGTTATGAGAAATACGAAGCAGAAATTAGTCACGGATAAGCAAATGTAGAAATAAATCTCACTAACAAAACACCATTAACTAAAAATACACAGAACAATATTTATAAATACGATTTTGCACAACTTCTGAGTGGGCAGGATTGGAGGCTAAAATGTAGAAAAGAAACAGGTAATGAAAATCTAAAGAACCCAGCCTTTAGAGCAAAGCAAAACTGGACCCGAAAACCAGTACTGCTTTCTACTAGTTTTGTGACTTTGAGCAAATCAATTATCTTCTGCAAGTCTCCGCTTCCTCCTCTATAATGTGGAAATAAGAATTACGGTCTCGGGCTTCCCTGGTGGCGCAGTGGTTGAGAGTCCGCCTGCCGATGCAGGGGACGCGGGTTCGTGCCCCGGTCCGCGAGGATCCCACATGCCTCGGAGCGGCTGGGCCCGTGAGCCATGGCCACTGAGCCTGCGCGTCCAGAGCCTGTGCTCCGCAACGTGAGAGGCCACAACAGTGACAGGCCCGCGTACCGCAAAAAAAAAAAAAAAAAAAAAAAAAAGAATTACAGTCTCTTGTGGCTGGTGTAAGGACTGAAGGAAAGATTATATATGAAATAACCCATCATCAAGTAATTGTTCAAAAAATATTAATTATCTCTGCTCAGCGGAGCTTACCCTCTACAAGCTAACATTTTATTTTTAACTTTAGCCTTTGGGGAAGGAGAGGTTTCTAAAATGGATCGCACATGTCCCTGCATACTTTAATGGAGTTCGTGACCATTACTGAGTTTTTGCTGATGAGTCAAGAACCCATCCTGCAATAGAGTGATGTCTTGGAGTCCATTGACTTGTCAACAATTTGTCCGTACACTAAACTACGCCCAAAGAGGTCAGCTTTTTCAATTACTGTGTCTACTTTCTAGTTTTCCAATCTCCTCTCGTATTTCGGTTGCTGCTGCCTTGACTGCTATTCTGGTTCTCCTGTGAGTTAGGGAACTCTAAAATTGCTAGGCTTTGGCTGAATGCCTAAGGAGTGCTTGTAGAAGTCAAGTACAGTTGTCCCTCAGTATCCGGGGACGGCTGGTTCCAGGACGTGCGGCAGACATCAAAATCCATGGAAGCACGAGTCTTACAGTAGACTCTCCTGTCTGCGAGCTCCACATCCGCGGATTCAACCTACTGCTGATGGAAAACGTAGTACTGTATGCAAACTATATGTATGGAGAGCCGACTGTACCTCGTTTTTAAGTAAGCTCTATGCTATCTATCTCGGATACTCAGAGGTTTTTTTTTTTTTTCTTACTTCCTTTGGGTGTCCTGACATGCTGGGTGTCCTGATAATGCTTTGGGTGTCCTGACATTCTCCACCCCGTGCCCCAGCCCCACTGTGGGTGTCGTTGCTGAGACCGCTGCCATCTTAGGCTTCAGGGAGCTGCCCAGCATTAATCCTTTAATCCTAGACCTCGTTTTCAGATCAGAGGCCACTTGGACGCTCCCTCAACCCATATTTTTACCTTACTCTTCGCTCTTTGTTCTGCTGCCTGATTCCTAGGCCCAATGATAGTGTCAAGCACAGCAATGCTTTAGAATGAAGGGATGGATGGTTTCCTGGCAATCAGTGCAGCCAGTGGTACTCATGACTTCTCACTTAAATCCTCATGACCCAGCCTGTTGTTCAGAGCCTGCGTGGCTCTCCGTGTCAGCACATTAGGCTGGCCAGCCCTAAATGCTGAGTGTACACTGTAGTCTGTTATTTATAGGACTAAAGTAGGTATTTGTCCCTATTCTCTAAGCCTTTCCTATACTCCTATTGTGCCATTTCTGCAACTTTCATTTACTTTGAAACAATTTCCATCATTATTGGTCAATTATTTCAGAGTATCTCAAAAACATACTAGCAGGTGCTCCTGTTGGCAGTCTCTAAGAAAGGAACGTCAAGCTCCGTTGACCACAGGATTTTTTGTGTGTGTACGTGGTGCATCCTTCAGAATTAACATTCCCCAGATTCACTTGGGGAGACAGGGCTTTTGCTTGTGAAGATTGAGTTGCCATTCAGCAAATGTTTATTCAGGAACTGTTATTTATAAAGCACTATTCTAAAGTACAAACAGACAAAAATACCTCCCCCAATGGAGCTCATACTCTAGCAGGGGAAGACAACAAAAACATTAAATATATATATATATATATATATATATATATATATGATATGTATATGCAGGGTACATATGTTGTAGTGTTTTATAGGGCGGCCAGGGTAGACCTCATTAAGATCACATTTGAACAAAGACTTGAAAGCAGCTAAGGAGTTAGCCAGGCAGATTTCTGGGCAAAGACTGTTCCAGAAAGAGGAACTGTCTAGCACAAAGGCCCAACGACAGGAGTAGGTCTGGCAGAGTGGAGAAACAACAAGCTGCCAGGAAGCCTGGTGCAGAGTGATTGAGGGGAGAGAGGGAGGAGATGGGCCAGAGAGGTATGGAGAGCCAGCCTGTGGGGACCTTGGGGGCCATTACAACAACTTTGTCTGTTCCTCTGATTTCGATCGGGAGCCAGTGCAAGGATTTGAGCAGAGGAGTGCCTATACTCTTTAAACAGCTCCCCTTTCCCCTCCCCCTAGCCCCTGTTAACCGCCATTCTACTTTCTGTTTCTATATGAATTTGACTACCTTTGATACCTCTTATAAGTGAAATCATACGATATTTTTCTTTTGGTCACTGGCTTATTTCATGTCCTCAAGGTTGATCCATGTTGTAGCCTGTGACAGGATTTTCTTTCTTTTGAAGGCTGAACAATATTTCATCATATGTAAAGGCCACATTTTGTTTATCCATTCATCTGTTGATGGACACTTGGATTGTTTCCACCTTTTTGCTATGGTGATAGTGCTGCTATCAAAATGGGTGTGTAAATATCTCTTTGAGACCCTACTTTCAACCCTTTGGGTATATCCCCCATAAGTGGGATTGCTGGATGATATGGTAGTTCTCTCTTTAATTTTTTGAGGAACCATCGTACTGTTTTCCATAGCAGTTGTGCCATTTTACAATCCCATCAACAGTGCACAAGGCTTCCAATTTCTCAACATTCTTACCAACGCTTGTTATTTTCTGTTTTGTTTTTATTCGGTAGTAGCCATCCGAACGGGTGTGAGGTAATCTCATTGTGGTTTTGATTTACATTTCTCTGCTGGTTAGTAATGCTGAGCACATTTTCATATGCTTGTTAACCATTTTACATCATCTTTAGAGAGATGTCTGTTTAAGCCCGTTACCTATTTTTTGGTCATGTTATTTGATTTTTTGTTGAGATGTAGGAGTTCTCTGTATATCTGGCTATTAACCCTTTATGAGATATATAATTTTCAAATATTTTCTCCCATTCCGTATGTTGCCTTTTCACTCTGTTGATTGTGTCCTTTGATGCACAAAAGTTTTTAAGTTTGATGTCCCATTTCTCCCTTTTTACTTTTGTTACTTGTGCTTTTTTGTCATATATAAAAACCATTGCCACATCCAATGTCATAACGTTTTTCCCCTATGTTTTCTTCTAGTTTTCCAGTTTTAGGTCTTACATGTATGTCTTTAATCCATTTTGAGTTAATTTTCGGATATGGTGTAAGATAAGAGTCCAACTTCAGTTTTTTGCAGATGGATTTCCAGCTTCTCAACACAATCTTAGACTGTCCTTTTCCCATTGAGTAGTCTTGACACCCATATGTTGAAGATCATTTGACCATATGTGTGAGGGTTTATCTGAATTCCCTCATTTTTTAATGTAAAACAATTAAACTATCTCTTTCCTTCCAAGCTCTTTAAAATCCAGCCTATAAAAGGACTTATTATTTTCCTACATAAAGATAATTTTCTCCCTGAAAGAGATTCTCCTGCCAGCTGTGAAAATTTTAGATTTTCCGGCAAATGTCACAGCTATGAATTCAGTCTTCCTGGGCTGCAGTTTCCATGTATGTGGATGAGAAATAAAACTGCCCTGCAACCATTGTAGATTTTTTAAATTATATTTATTGAGAGATACATTATATATGTAAATGTAATAATATATATACACACACATATATATAATTTAAATTAAAATAACCAAATTAAAGATATATGCATGTTTCCACAACTCTTTTAAGAAATAGAACATCAGGAATATCATCAACAGTGCTCTCCAAACCAAGGCTTGTACCGCCCTCATCCCCCCACCCCAACTCAGGTACATAAGGACTTTCTGGGGGTACCTAAGCATCTACCAGTTTAAGTAAGTTATTTCTAGATACCCAAATTCCATATATACTCTTCCTTAACTCAATCTGCCTGAGAACTCTTGAGTTCCCCATAGTCCTTCTGCCACTTGACCAAAGCACCCATTGCAAATCTCACAGTGCACCAGGGTCCTGGGTGTGAACCCCTCTCATCTCCAAATGGGCCAGGTCTCCTGAGGATTAAGCAAGGTACTGTAAACCCACAGGCCTTTCTGTGTTTCCCATTTTATGCATATTTCTGTCAATGGTAAAGCATGAATTTTAGAATCAAGTATTGTGGCTCCTGTCAAGATGTTCTGAAATCAGATCTATGGTAGTGATAAGGATGGGGGTGGCAATGATAATTTTCTACCTCTTTCTTCCCCAGTTTATTTTCAAAGAATGAGGAAGAGTTCTGGGAGAGAAAAACAAAGAAAGCATGGATGAGAAATACTCAACACTGAAAACTTGGGCTTTCTTTTTTCATATATTTAAAAACAAGCATTTCTTTTCAGCTATTTTCAATACTCTTTCCTAGGGTGTGTCATTTGCTGGAAATAAAAACATCTTGATCAGCTGAAGAAGCAGAATGATTCTGATTCTTTTCAGTGTTACTGGAATGTTTTCTGGGACTGCCAAAAATATCAGGATAACTTTGGGTAAAATCCAAAGTTAAAATTTTTATGTAACTTCTTTCCATTTTGGTATGTGGTACTCAATGTAGTAATTAAAACCCATTTTATCAATTATATTATGAATGTTTTGTAATTACACTGCATCCTCGTATTATTTCATCCTATGAAGTGTTTATTATTTTATATCTCCTATTAATAAAAAAAAGTATATGAAATAACTGCTAGCCCCACCAGTCATTACCAGTATAAACCATTCTCTTTATTAAAAGCATAGAAGAAGATCATGATTCTTCTTATAAAAGGATTTATTTCCAAAACCAACTATACTTCAGTAAAATGTAAGATAGATAAATAAATAAATAAGCAAAAAAAAGGATTTATTTCCAATAAATTTTACTTTTTGTGTTTAATGATTATTTATCAACAGTTATAACATATTTAAGAATTTTTGATAAAGTGGGTACTAATAATAATTACAAAGGTAATTTTTTTTAATCTTGGAGTCTTATGACTTCAGAAAATGAGATAAATGTTAAGATTACACGTATACGCATATTTTGTTTTGGATAAGTATGATAGGATAATCAAGAGAAGAGTTTCAATCATAAAGATATATTAGGACAAAAGCTTGTGGAGGAAGTAGGATAGAAATATTATTCAAAGAGAAAAAGGGAAGATTTACATAATTTAATGTTTTGTTTTACTGAAGATTAGTTGATTTACAATGTTGTGTTAGTTTCAGGTGTACAGCAGTGTGATTCAGTTATACCTACTTATATACCTATTTTTTTCAGATTCTTTTCCCTTATAGGTTATTACAAAATACTGAATAGTTCCCTGTGCTATACAGTAGGTCCTTGTTGGTTATCTATTTTATATATAGTAGTGTGTATATGTTAATCCCAAACTCCTAACTTATCCCTCCTCCCCTTCCCCATATTCTTTAACAAGTTAAAGAGCTTGTTTACATATGTTTTAAATGGTTGTTGGTAACAGTATAAAATTATTATAGTTTTATATCTTATTGAATACTTTTAAAAGCAAGATATGACAGCTTTATTTTTAAATGTCAAATTTTACAACACTGGAAATTACATTCTTTGCAACTCTTTCAACTTATAATGAACATTTTTAGATGGTAATTTTAAAATGTAGGAACAAATACATAGTTTCTCAAAATTCTTTACGGGAATAAGTGAACAAAAGATTTGAACTAAAAAGTCCTATGTGCCCCTTCTCAATGAATTACCATCTCACAAAGGTGACAATTACTTGAATTTTATGTTAAGTATGTACTTGCTTCTTTTTGTAACTTTGCCATGTATGTATATATCTCTAAGCATAATTGTTAGGGTTAGCTGGTTTTGACCTCTGTACAAGAATTCCCCATTCCTTGTGGGGTTTTTTTTTTAACACTCAAAAGGTTTTTGCAATTCATCCATACAGGGATGTGGTTAAAATACCTTAATCATTTTCACTGCTGTGTGGTATTCCTTTATATAAACTATATCACAATTTAACAATTATTTAACAATTAATTATCACAAGTTAACCATTAGCAGTGGTTAAGAATCCACCTGCCAATGCAGGGGACATGGGTTTGAGCCTTGGTCCAGGAAGCTCCCACATGCCACAGAGCAACTAAGCCTGTGCACCACAACTACTGGGCCTGCACCCTAGGGCCCATGGGCCACAACTGCTGAAGCCCGCATGCCACAACTACTGAGCCCAGGTGCCTAGAGCCCGTGCTCCACAACACGAGAAGCCACTGCAATGAGAAGCCCGCATGCCACAACTAGAGAAAGCCCACACGCAGCAACGAAGACCCAAAGCAGCCAAAAATAAATAAATTAATTAACAATTATCTGGTTCGTTTGATATCTGGAAACAATGGATTCTAGATTTTTGCTTTTAAAAACACTAACATAAAATCATAACAATGCTGACGTAAATATTCTCAACCCCTGGTAAACATAGATAAGAATTTCTTTGTGGTAAAGATTTAGGAGTGAATATTGCTGGATCATAAGCTAAATGCACATTCAGCATTTCAAGATGAGACCAAATTGTTTCCCAAAGTGGTTGTACCAAGCTGCCCTCCCCCAGCAGTGTATGAAACTCCCAGTTGCCACATCCTCACTCACACTTGGTATTTTTTTAATCTTTATTGGAGTAAAATTGCTTTATAGTGCTGTCTTAGTTTCTGCTGTATAACAAAGTGAATCAGCTATATGCATACATATATCCCCATATCCCCCACCTGTGCCTCCCTCCCACCCTCCCTATCCCACCCCGTAGGTCCTCACAAAGCACCGAGCTGATCTCCCTGTGCTATGTGGCTGCTTCCCACTAGCTGTCTATTTTACATTTGGTAGTGTATATATGTCCATGCTACTCTCTCACTTCGTCTCAGCTTCCCCTTCCCCACCGTGTCCTCAAGTCTGTTCTCTATGTCTGCGTCTTTATTCCTGCCCTGCCACTAGGTTCATCAGTACCATTTTTTTAGATTCCATATGTATGTGTTAGCACATAGTATTTGTTTTTGTCTTTCTTACTTACTTCACTCTGTATGACAGACTCTAGATCGATCCACCTCATTACAAATAACTCAGTTTTGTTCCTTTTCATGGCTGAGTAATATTCCATTGTATATATGTGCCACATCTTCACTCAACATCACTAATCATTAGAGAAATACAAATCAAAACCACAGTGAGGTATCTATCACCTCACACCATTCAGAATGGCCATCATCAAAAAATCTACAAACAGGGCTTCCCTGGTGGCGCAGTGGTTGGGGGTCCGCCTGCCGATGCAGGGGACATGGGTTCATGCCCCGGTCCGGGAGGATCCCACATGCCGCGGAGCGGCTGGGCCCTTGAGCCATGGCCGCTGAGCCTGCGCGTCCGGCGCCTGTGCTCTGCAGCGGGAGAGGCCGCAGCAGTGACAGACCCGCGTACCGCAAAAAAAAAAAAAAAAAAAAAAAAAAAAAATCTACAAACAATACATGCTGGAGAGGGTGTGGAGAAAAGGGAACTCTCCTGCACTGTTGGTGGGAATGTAAATAGATACAGTCACTATGGAGAACAGTATGGAGGTTCCTTAAAAAGCTAAAAAAAAAAAAAACAACACTAAAAACACACTTGGTATTTATAGCATTTTAAGCTTTTGTCAGACTGGTGAAGTTTAGGTCCTTTTATTATTTTTTCTTATTAGTAATGAAGTTTAGCGTCTTTCTATTTGTCTAGGGACCATTCATGTGTCCTTTTCTCTGAAATATCTATTCATGTTTTTTGCCTATCTTTCTATAACTCGTTTTGTGTATTATCTATTTCTGTTTTATTTTTAGGAGTATTTTATATGTTCTGGATACCAGTACTAAACATTTATCAGTCATAATTATTGCAAATATCTTCTCCCAGGCTGTAGCTTGAGTTTCACTCTCTTCATGGTGTTTTTAAGTAAATGATCTTAATTTAAATTTAGTCACATATTCAACCTTTTTCTTTTTTGTTGCATCTTATTTAAGAAATCTATCTTCACAGATAATAATTCATAATTCACAGATAAGCTTATTTTCTGTTATCTCCTAAATTTTTAATTAATAGGGTTTTTTTTGTTTTTGTTTTTGTGGTACGCGGTCCTCTCACTGCTGTGGCCTCTCCCGTTGCGGAGCAAAGGCTCCAGACGCGCAGGCCCAGTGGTCACGGCTCACGGGCCCAGCTGCTCCGCGGCATGCGGGATCGTCCCGGACTGGGGCACAAACCCGCGTCCCGTGCATCGGCAGGCGGACTCTCAACCACCGCGCCACCAGGGAAGCCCAATTAATAGATTTTTGAAGAGCAATTTTAGGTTTACAGAAAAATTGATTGGAAAGTACAAAGAGTTACCACAAACCCCTCTCTTCCCACCCACCCAGTTTTCTCTATTATTTACATCTTGCATTAGTGTGATACATTTGTTACAATTAATGAACAAATACTGATACATTATTATTAACGGGAATCCATAGTTCACCTTAGAGTTCACTCTTTGTGTTGTACATTCTGTATGTTTTGAAATGTGTATAATGACATGTATCCATCACTACTGTATCAAACAATATGGTTTCACTGCTCTCGATATATTCTGTGCTCCACCTACTTATCCTTCCCTCCCCCATCTCCACCTCTGTAGATCTGCCTTCTCCAGAATGTCATAGAGTAGAGATCCCACAGTTTGTAGTCTTTTCAGATTGGCTCTTTTCATTTAACAACATGCTTTTAAGGTTCCTCCCTGTTTTTTCATGGCTTGACAACTCGTTTCTTTTCATCACTGTGTAATATTCCATTGTATGGCTGCACCACAGTTGTTTATCCATTTACCTACTGAAAGACATCTTGGTCGACTAAAGCTTTTTAAAATTTTGTTTTATACTTAAGTCTCATCTAGAATGAATTCTTGGGTATGATGTGAGATAGAATTCAGGTTTCATTTTCTACACATGGATTGTTAGATGTTTCAGAAACTTTGATCAACCTGTTCCTATTTTTCCCACCGATCCAGCTCTGTCATATATCAAATTCTCATTTTTGTGCTGATCTGTTTCTAAGCTCACTATTTTATTCCACTGGCCTCTGTGTCTACTCTGGGCCAATACCACAACGTCATAATTACAGTTGGTGTATGAAAGTCTTGGTAGCTGGTATGATGTGTTCCACCACATAGGTCTTCAGGAGCATCTTGACAGTGTGGGACCTTCTTCTTCCATATAAATTTTAGAACCAGCTTGTTAGTTTCATGAAAAACTCTTGGGCTTTGACTGGAATTGTATTGAATTTCTTTCTCAATTTGTGGAGAAATTCTCATTTGTGGAGAACTGAAATCTTTATGATATATGGAATCTTGTGCTCTATGAGTATTGTATTTCTCTCAATTTATTCAGATCTTGATGTTTTCAATAAAGTCTTATTGAAATACCTTGATCATTTTTATTAGATTTGTTCCAGGTACTTTACATTTTCTTTTGCACTTGTAAATGTTCTCTCTCTCTCTCTCTTTTTTTTTACACTACATATTCTGTTTGTTGCAATTTACTTTTGAAATTGATCTATTATATATAGCAACCTTTTAAATTTTTATTCATTTTATTTATTTGTATATAGATTCAATTTTTCTAAGTAGAAAATCATATCTTCTTTTAAAAGTTATAGTTTATGTCCTCCTCTCTAATCTTTATATTCTTATTTCTTTTTTTTTTTTAATCCTATTGAGCTGGCTAGAACCTCCAGTACTTTCATATGGAATCTGAGAAGACATAGTCCTTCTCCTTGAAGTGCTTTATTGAGGGAAGTAAACTCATCAATATGATACATCGTGACAGGACATAGGAATAGTTTGTATAAATTATATGGAAATTGAGTATGGCTACATTTAATTCCTCCCTAGAAGACAGAGGTCAGGTCCTACTATGTATTGGGTTGGCCAAAAAGTTCATTTGGGCAACATGTTACAAAAAAACCTGAACAAACTTTTTGGCCCATGCAATACTTATCATTGTAGCTTAGAAGTATACATTAATATTTTGCTAACCAAAGTCAATGATATAATCATTCACAAAGTCTTAAGACAGGTAGAACATTGTTTTTGAAATGAGAAGATGGATTTTAAAAAACAATTATTTTATTCATACATGTATTGAACATATATTTATAACACCCTTACCCAACATTGTCCCTGACCATACAGTATACTGATGCACAGACAAACACAGTCTGCTCTCAGTTTTTAACTGGGGAAGGGGAGGGACTCTGTTTAAACAGTGAAACATTTTTGTGTCAATTTGTTCTTCCAAGAAAATAACAAATATATGGGGCTCATATGTAACCCATGACAGTCACTGTGGGAAAAGCATATTGGTTAAAAATTTTGCTCATATTGAGTTAAACTCTGCTGTCCCAAAACTCTTAACCACTATTCCTAGTTCTGCCAAATGAAATAAAAAATATTTTCTTCCAATTGACTGCAGTCAAAATCTGTGAAAAGAGCCTTTTTTTTCTTTTCTCTTCTAAGCCTTCCTTTCCATTGGCTAAACTAGTCCTTCAATAATGGTGTGATTTTAAGATCCCATACTATTTTAGTTACCCCCCTCCTGAGAAACTATTATATGTCCCTGTCTCTCTTAAAAACCATTACACAAAACTGAAAATAATTTTCCAAGGAAGAAATTACCAGTGCATTGTAGATGGAGACTATAAAATTGCTGTTTCTAGAAGTTAAAAATATCCCTGCCATATAGAAGTAAATTTACATTATTTCTTTTGGTCCCTCAGTATAGAACTCAGACCTATTGTCATCTAATCCAAGAAAACAATTTTAAATTAATATGAATAAGAATTTCTCCTAAGAGCCTCTTCCATACAAATAACTATTAGGCCATATCTCCCCAATCCTATCCTTATCTATTAGCTTTTGATCACATTTTCATTGTTTCCTTTAGTTGTAAATGACAGAAATCCCATTGCAAGCATCCTTAGGCAATTAAAAAACAAAACAAAAAAACAGGGTGATGATTTATTGGCTAATAAAGTGATTAGTCAAATAACTGAAAAGTCCAAGTGTGTTCACACTTCAGACACATCTATATCCCAGGTCTCAGTGATTTCAGGATTGGTCTTTTGTCATCTCTGGATTTTGTTTTCCTCTATGATGTTCCATTCTTATGCAATACTCCCCTTAAAATGGCAAGACGGCTGCCTGCAGTTCCAGGCTATTATCCTATCCTCCCAAGGGGAATCCCAGGATTGAGTCTCATTGGCTCTGGATGGGTCACATGCCCATCTCTGAACCAAATAAAGAATGTACCACTCTGACTGGTCAGGCCTGGGTCACACGCCCATCTGTGGAGCTGGAGACTGAATTAGCACAACTCAACCTTTTAACTGAAAGTGGGGGAAGAGTAATTTTCTAAGAAAAAAAAATAGAGTTCTGTTACCCAAAGAAGGAGGAGGAGTGGATTTCAGGCTTTCAATAAAAACAAATGTCCACTTTAGCTTTACAGTTCAGATATATTTATCTCTATTAAATTGAACCCATATTTCTATATTCTAATGTTGATGTCTTCACTAGCTAGCTGCATGCTTTTGGTTTAATAATTTAACCCCTTTAACTTAGTTAATTCATTGTAAAATGAAGGCAGAGAAGGAGGGGAAATAGTCATTAAAGCTATTTCCACTTTTAATTCCCTCATTTCATGGTATATATGTTAAGTAAATGGACTTTAAAATGTATTCTCAAATGTGAAATTCTGCCATTTGTAGCAATGTGGATGGACCTAGAGAGTATTATGATGAGTAAAATAAGTCAGAGTGACAAAGACAAATACTGTATATCATCACTTATATGTAGAGTCTCAAAAATAATGCAAATGAATGTATATAACCAAACAGAAACAAACTCACAGATACAGAAAACAAACTAGTGGTTACCAGTGGGGAGAGGGAAGGGGGAGGGGCAAATTAGGGTATAGGATTAAGAGATACAAACTACCATGTATAAAATAGATAAGCGGACTTACATTCTTCAAGATGGCGGAGTAGAAGGACATGCTGTCACTCCCTCTTGCCAGAGCACGAGAATCACAACTAACTGCTGAACAATCATTAACAGGAAGACACTGGAACTCACCAAAAAAATACTCCCCATCCAAAGACAAAGGAGAAGCCACAGTGAGACGGTAGGAGGGGCACAATCACAATAAAATCAAATCCCATAACTGCTGGGTGGGTGACTTACAAACTGGAGAACACTTATACCACAGAAGTCCACCCACTGGAGTGAAGGTTCTGAGCCCCACGTCAGGCTTCCCAATCTGGGAGTCCGGCAATGGGAGGAGGAATTCCTAGAGAATCAGACTTTGAAGGTTAGTGGGATTTGATTACAGGACTTCCGACAGGACTGGGGGAAACAGAGACTCCACTCTTGGAGGGCACACACAAAGTAGTGTGTGCATCAAGACCCAGGGGAAGGAGCAGTGACCCCATAGGAGACTGAACCAGACCTACCTGCTAGTGTTGGAGGGTCTCCTCCAGAGGCATGGGGTGGCTGTGTCTCACCATGAGGACAAAGACACTGGCAGCAGGTTCTGGGAAATACTCCTTGGTGTGAGCCCTCCCAGAATCTGCCATTAGCCCCATGAAAGAGCCCAGGTAGGCTCCAGTATTGGGTTGCCTCAGGCCAAACAACCAACAGGGAGGGAACTCAGCCCCACCCATCAGCAGTAAAGAGGATTAAAGTTTTACTGAGCTCTGCCCACCAGAGCAACAGCCAGCTCTACCCACCACCAGTCCCTCCCATCAGGAAACCTGCACAAGCCTCTTAGATAGCCTCATCCACCAGAGGGCAGACAGCAGAAGCAAGAAGAACTACAGTCCTGCAGTCGTGTAACAAAAACCACATTCACAGAAAGACAAGATGAAAAGGCAGAGGGCTATGTACCAGATGAAGGAACAAAATAAAACCCCAGAAAAACAACTAAATGAAGTGGAGATAGGCAACCTTCCAGAAAAAGAATTCAGAATAATGATAGTGAAGATGATCCAGGACCTCAGAAAAAGAATGGAGGCAAAGGTCGAGAAGATGGGGCTTCCCTAGTGGCGCAGTGGTTGAGAGTCCGCCTGCCAATGCAGAGGACAGGGGTTCGTGCCCGGGTCCGGGAAGATCCCACATGCCGCGGAGTGGCTAGGCCTGTGAGCCATGGCCACTGAGCCTGCGCCTCTGGAGCCTGTGCTCCGCAACAGGAGAGGCCACAACAGTGAGAGGCCTGCCTACCACAGGAAAAAAAAAAAGATCAAGGAGATGCAAGAAATGTTTAACAAAGACCTAGAAGAAGTAAAGAACAAACAAACAGAGATGAACAATACAAAAACTGAAATGAAAACTACACTAGAAGGAATCAATAGCAGAGTAACTGAGAAAGAAGAATGGATGAGTGACCTGGAAGACAAAATGGTGGAATTCACTGCTGCGGAACAGAATAAAGAGAAAAGAATGGAAAGAAATGAAGACAGCCTAAGAGACCTCTAGGACAACATTAAATGCAACAACATTCGCATTATAGGGGTCCCAGAAGGAGAAGAGAGAGAAAGGACCAGAGAAAATATTTGAAGAGATTATAGTTGAAAACTTCCCTAATATGGGAAAGAAAACAGTCATTAAAGTCCAGGAAGTGCAGAGAGTCCCACACAGGATAAACCTAAGGAGAAACACGTCGAGACACATAGTAATCAAATTGGCAAAAATTAAAGACACAAAAATTATTGAAAGCAGCAAGGGAAAAATGACAAATAACATACAAGGGAACTCGCATAAGGTTAACACTTGATTTCTCAGCAGAAACTCTACAAGCCAGAAGGGAGTGGCATGACATATTTAAAGTGATGAAAGGGAAGACCCTAAAACCAATATTACGCTACCTGGCAAGGATCTCATTCAGATTCAATGGAGAAATCAAAGCTTTACAGACAAGCAAAAGCTAAGACAATTCAGCACCACCAAACCAGCTCTACAGCAAACGCTAAAGGAACTTCTCTAGGTGGGAAACACAAGAGAAGAAAAGGACCTACAGAAACAAACACAAAACAATTAAGAAAATGGTCATAGGAACATACATATTGATAATTACCTTAAACGTGAATGGATTAAATGTTCCAACCAAAAGACACAGGCTGGCTGAATGGATACAAAAACAAGACCCATATATATGCTACAAGAGACCCACTTCAGACCTAGGGACACATGCAAACTGAAAGTGCAGGGATGGAAAAAGATATTCCATGCAAATGTAAACCAAAAGAAAGCTGGAGTAGCAATACTCATATCAGATAAAATAGACTTTAAAATAAAGAATGTTACAAGAGACAAGGAAGGACACTACATAATGATCAAGGGATCAATCCAAGAAGAAGATATAACAATTATAAATATATATGCACCCAACATAGGAGCACCTCACTACATAAGGCAACTGCTAACAGCTATAAAAGAGGAAATCGACAGTAACACGATAATAGTGGGGGACTTTAACACCTCACTTACACCAATGGACAGATCATTCAAACAGAAAATTAATAAGGAAACACAAGCTTTAAATGACATAATAGACCAGACAGATTTCATTGATATTTATAGGACATTCCATCCAAAAACAGCAGATTACACTTTCTTCTCAAGTGCGCACAAAACATTCTCCAGGATAGATCACATCTTGGGTCACAAATCAGGCCTCAGTAAATTTAAGAAAATTTAAATCATATCAAGCATCTTTTCTGACCACAACACTATGAGATTAGAAATCAATTACAGGGAAAAAAATGTAAAAACCACGAACACATGAATGCTAAACAATATGTTACTAAATAACCAAGAGATCACTGACGAAATCAAAGAGGAAATCAAAAAATACCTAGAGACAAATGACAATGAAAACACCATGATCCAAAACCTATGGGATGCAGCAAAAGCAGTTCTAAGAGGGAAGTTTGTAGCAATACAATCCTACCTCAAGAAACAACAAACAACTCAAATAAACAATCTAACCTTACACCTAAAAGAGCTAGAGAAAGAAGAACAAACAAAACCCAAAGTTAGTAGAAGGAAAGAAATCATAAAGATCAGAGCAGAAATAAATGAAATAGAAACAAAGAAAACAATAGCAAAGATCAATAAAACTAAAGGCTGGTTCTTTGAGAAGATAAACAAAATTGATAAACCATTAACCAGACTCAGCAAGAAAAAGAAGGAGAGGACTCAAATCATTATAATTAGAAATGAAAAAGGAGAAGTTACAACAGACAACGCAGAAATACAAAACATCCAAAGAGACTACTACAAGCAACTCTATGCCAATAAAATGGACAACCTGGAAGAAATGGACAAATTCTGAGAAAGGTATAACCTTCCAAGACTGAACCAGGAAGAAACAGAAAATATGAACAGACCAATCACAAGTAATGAAATTGAAACTATGATTAAAAATCTTCCAACAAACAAAAGTCCAGGACCTGATGGCTTCACAGGTGAATTCTATCAAACATTTCGAGAAGAGCTAACACCCATCCTTCTCAAATTCTTCCAAAAAATTGCAGAGGAAGGAACACTCCCAAACTCATTCTATGAGACCACCATCTCCCTGATACCAAAACCAGACAAAGATACCAGAAAAAAAAAAAATTACAGACCAATATCACTGATGAATATAGATGTAAAAATTCTCAACAAAATACTAGCAAACAGAATCCAACAACACATTTAAAGGATCATACACCATGATCAAGCGAGATTTATCCCAGGGATGCAAGGATTCTTCAATATATGCAAATCAATCAATGTGATACACCATATTAACAAATTGAAGAATAAAACCCATATGATCATCTCAATAGATGCAGAAAAAGCTTTTGACAAAATTCAACACCCATTTATGATAAAAACTCTCCAGAAAGTGGGATAAAAACTCTCCAGAAGGGAACCTACTTCAAAATAATAAAGGCTATATATGACAAACCCACAGCAAACATCATTCTCAATGGTGAAAAACTGAAAGCATTTCCTCTAAGATCAGGAACAAGACAAGGATGTCCACTCTCACCACTATTATTCAACATATTTTTGTTGTCCTAGCCACGGCAATCAGAGAAGAAAAAGAAATAAAAGGAATACAAATTGGAAAAGAAGAAGTAAAACTGTCACTGTTTGCAGATGACAAGATACTATACATAGAGAGTCCTAAAAATGCCACCAGAAAACTACTAGAACTAATCAATGAATTTGGTAAAGTAGCATGATACAAAATTAATGCACAGAAATCCCTTTCATTCCTATACACTAATGATGGAAGTCCGAAAGAGAAACTGGAAACACTCCCATTTACCATTTTAACAAAAAGAATAAAATACCTAGGAATAAACCTACCTAGGGAGACAAAAGACCTATATGCAGAAAACTGTAAGACACTGATGAAAGAAATTAAAGATGATACAAATGGATGAAGAGATATACCATGTATTTTGGTTGGAAGAATCGATATTGTGAAAATGACTATACTACCCAGAGCAATCTACCGATTCAGTGCAATCCCTATCAAATTACCAATGGCATTTTTTATGGAACTAGAACAAAAAATCTTAAAATTTGAGACACAGACGACCCCAAATAGCCAAAGCGGTCTTGAGGGGAAAAAAAGGAGCTGGAGGAATCAAGCTCCCTGACTTCAGACTATACTACAAAGCTACAGTAATCAATACAATATGGTACTGGAACAAAAACAGAAATACAGAGCAATGGAACAGGATAGAAAGGCAAAGCCCAGAGATAACCCAGGCACCTATGGTCAACTAATCTATGACAGAGGAAGCAAGGATATACAATGGAGAAAAGACAGTCTCTTCAATAAGTGGTGCTGGGAGAACTGGACAGCTACATGTAAAAGAATGAAATTAGAACACTCCCTAACACCATACACGAAAATAAACTCAAAATGGATTAGAGACCTAAATGTAAGACTGGATACTATAAAACTCTTAGAGGAAAACATAGGAAGAACGTTCTTTTACATAAATGACAGCAAGATCCTTTCTGACCCACCCCCTAGAGTAATAGAAATAAAAACAAAAAGAAACAAATGGGACCTAATGAAACTTAAAAGCTTTTGCACAGCAAGGGAAACTACAAACAAGATGAAAAGACAACCCTCAGAATGGGAGAAAATATTTGCAAACAAATCAATGGACACAGGATTAATCTCCAAAATATATAAACAGGTCATCCAGCTCAAATAGGAAAGAATCAAACAACCCAATCCAAAAATGTGCAGAAGACCTAAATAGACATTTCTCCAAAGAGGACATACAGATGGCCAAGAAGCACATGAAAAGCTGCTCAACATCACTAATTATTAGAGAAATGCAAATCAAAACTACAATGAGGTATCACCTCACACCAGTTAGAATGGGCATCATCAGAAAATCTACAAACAACAAATGCTAGAGAGGGTGTGGAGAAAAGGGAACCCTCTTTCACTGTTGGTGGGAATGTAAATTGAAACAGCCACTGTGGAGAACAGTATGGAGGTTCCTTAAAAAACTAAAAATCGAATTACCATATGACCCAGCAATCCCACTACTGGGCATATACCCAGAGAAAACCATAATTCAAAAAGACATATGCACCCCAATGTTCATTGCAGCACTATTTACAATAGCCTGGACATGGAAGCATCCTAAATGCCCATCGACACATGAATGGATAAAGAAGATGTGGTACATATATACAATGGAATATTACTCAGCTATAAAAAGGAACGAAATTGGGTCATTTGTAGAGACGTGGATGGATCTAGAGACTGTCATACAGAGTGAAGTAAGTCAGAAAGAGAAAAACAAATATCGTATATTAACGCATATATGTGCAACCTAGAAAAATGGTACAGATGAACTGGTTTGCAGGGCAGAAATTGAGACACAGATGCAGAGAAAAAATGTATGGACACCAAGGGGGGAAAGTGACGGGGGGGGCGGTGGGCAGTGGAGTGGTGTGATGAATTGGGAGATTGGGATTGACATATATACACTAATATGTATAAAATGGATAATAAATAAATAAAACAGATAAGGAGCGAGGATGTTTTGCACAGCACAGGGAATTATAGCCATTATCTTATAGTAATAGAGTATTATCTGTAAAAATACTGAATCTCTATGCTGTACACCTGAAATGAATATAGTATTGTAAATCAACTATACTTCAGTTTAGAAAACAGACAAAAACAAAAAACAATTAAAAAGTAAAATGTATTCTCAAATGTAAGCAACAATAAGATTAAAATTCCTGTGGCTGTAAGGTTTATCAAGTATGCTAGCTCCCTGGGAATCCTTAAATTCAGTTCTAAAAATCTTCACTGAGTGCCTACTATCAATTAATCAGCAAGTAGTCCTCTACGTGGAAGAAGACTCTTCGGAAGTATTCAAGAGAGGAATTCTAATTTCATAATTGCAAATATTCACCAAAGGGGGCAGGAGAGGTGTGTATCTTAAAAAAAAGTTACAATTGCAAGCTCTATTTAACTCTGATTTTTAAAATGATATTCAGGAAAGGTGGAAGGAGGGAGACAACAAAGCACCAGCAAAATATGATACTGACCTATAAGAAATAATAGGAAGTCCAAAATCCAGAACTATTTGAGGTTTGCCTTGTGCGACATGGAATGGTGTAAAGAAGCAAAACCGGGGTCTTGAACTCAGACAGAACTGGATATACAGGTCACCTCCGCACTTAACTATTTGATGGCTTTGGGAATTTGAGCAATTTACTAACCCATCTATCTCCTTATCTGTAAAATGGATATCATGACTTTTCTCAAGAGAATGGGATTATAGCAAATAAATTGCTGGCACGAAGTAGTCATTCAAAAGCCACCCTTCTTCCTCTAGCAGGCCTGACCTTAGGAACATTGTTATCGATGACTTGACTGAAATCATGGAGACATTCACTTGATATCACAAATGATATGAAATTCCAGGAATAGGAATTATAATAAATGAAAGTCAAAGTTCAGAATGGTTTCCCATTTCCTTGCTCTGTGATCTTTGGCATGTGTTAAACAACTAGAGCCTCAGTTGCTTCATCTCTACAATTAAGACAATTATTCTTACGAATTTTACAGGATATGGTGAAGGCTAATTACATCACTTTCGTGAAAGCCTGTCTAAACCATAAGGCACTGTATGAATCAGTGGTCACTCAAGGGTGTCATGCTTAGATGCGCAAGTGGTGCACTGTGCAAAGGGCTACATTTAAAGGCAACATTCACTTCAGGAACATCATAGATTTGTATTCTAGGGCAACAATTTTCTAACTGGTGGCAACAAAATGCCTTGTACTACAAAACTGGTATATTATAATAATTTTCCAACAGAAACAGAAGAAGGTAAAGTACCTTGAAAGGGGGTGTATATGTTCTAATTTTTACAAAAATACTTTATAGGCTAGCAGTGTCCCTGTGGCTATTTATCCCAACTCCAAAAGACAGAATAAAACTAGTACATAAAAACTATGGAGAAGAGTCTTTGTAACAATCATAACTTTGAAAACAAAATGAATGGAGTGAGCTCCCTGTCCCTTGGGGTATTCAAGAAATGGCTGACACCATTAATGAAGGATATTATATTAAAAAAATCCATAGATCAAGTAAAAGTTAGAATTGGTCATCTCTATAGGAAAGAAAGTTAACATTTATTAAGCATTGACTATGTGTTGGGTATTGTGCAGGAGTTAACATACTGTTAATTCATGATAAGAGTTAATCCTGATAAGAGTCCTTCAGAGTTTGTAACATTATCCCTGTTTTGAAGACGAAGAGGTCAAGTAATTTGCAAAGATTCATACGAAGCTAACAAGTGGCAGAGAGAGATTGTCAGAGTCTGTATTCGTTTACTATGACTGCTGTAACAAATTACCACAAACTTTGCGGCTTCAAAGAACAGAAATTTTTTATCTTACAGTTCTGGAGGTCAGACATCCAAAATGGGTTTCACTGGGCTAAAATCAGGGTGTCATTCCTTTCTGGAGACTCCAGAGGAAAATCTATTTTCTTGCCTTTTCCATCTTCTAGAGTCTGCCCACATTCACTGGCCCGTAGACCCCCTCCATCTTCAAGTCAGCAATGGGCTGGTCAAGTCTTTCTCATGTCACATCACTTTGATACTGACCAACCTTCTTCCTCCAGCTTTCATCTTTGAGGACCCTTGTGATTATATTCAGCCCACCTGGGTAATATACCCACTTTCAGGTCAGCTGATTAGCAAACCTAGTTCCAACTGCAACCTTAATTCCAGCCCCCCCAACCCCGCCAAGACCTAACATATTCGCTGGTCCAGGAATCAATTAGTGGACGTCTTTGGGGCACCATGATTCTACCCACCGAGACTCCAAAGCCCATCCTCTTTTCTTTATATCATACTCCCTTCTCACTGCCTCTCCAACATTCTTTCCAATTCTCAGTGAAGCTTATGGAAAATGTGAAAAGAAAAAAAACAAAAGAAGAGAGAGAAGACATGATCCCTGCTGTTAAGGAGCCTCCAGTGAAGCTGAGGTGGCGAGAAGAATTCGTATAAAGTGTAACACCCAATTTGGGTTTGCAAGTGACACAGCCCATAATAGACATCACAGCTATACCTCAGCTTACAAACTCTCTGGCTGTGGAAACCTAGTACTAATGTTTAGTCCTCTCACTGCTGTGCTCGTGAAAACAATTTTCTAATTTCCTGTACGCAAAAAGGGAGGGTATGGAACCATTTGGGGCGTTGGACAACACAGAGAAAGTGATGTCCCAGAAGCAGGGGACGCAGTGGCATGTGCTGGGGTGAAGTCACAGGGGCAGGGAAGGCCCAGGGAGGGTGATGGAAGGAGAGGTACTGTGGAGGTTGCAGGAGAGGCAGCAAAAGGCTCTGGTCAGGGAAGAACCGTTTCTGAGCACAGATGCCTCCTGAGCAGGCCAGAGCCTGGACCCCTCCTCGTGAAACTCTGGACAAGAAGCACACCCTCAGAATGCTTCTGCTTTGTTCCTTGTGATGGTAGTAAGTCTAGAGAAGGGAGAGAGCCACGTGGACCAAAATAGTCAAATTCTCAATGAAGTCATGAGAACTGAAACAGAGGATCGTTATTGTGGTCGCTGAGAGAGAACAGAGGGCAGTCCATGGCAGAAGCGACTGGAGAGAAAAGGATCTGAAGAGAGAATGGACAACCAGGAGAGCCTCTCATGGAAGGCTCTTCCAGCCATGGTTGCCAACTTCATCCCCAAGCCAGGTGTACTTTAAAAGCATCTTTATCACAGCCAGCGCTCTGCTGCCGCAAGCCCCGAAGCAGGCTCAGACCCTACCAGTACCAGAACCCTCTGAGGTACTTGTCAAAAATGCAGATTTGAGGGCTTCGGGGAAGACCTTCCAGAGCAGAATGGCTAGCGCTGGGGACCAGGAATCTTCATGTTAACCAAAATTCCCCAAGGAGATGGAATTGAAAGCCAGGGAGGCAGGTGGCCCAAATCCTTCCCTGTAAGAAAGATCACTGAAAATAGATGAACACTTCACCATCAGGTGAAGGTCAATGAACTGGGCCAGTAGGAAGAAGGTGTAAAGGAAAGAAGCTTTCTGTCTCCCGGTACTGTGGCCACTGCAGAAAGCAGCCTTGAGAAACATAAACGGGATCGCTAACATTTAGACTCCTTAGATATCTGTTTTCAGACCCAAACTTTTGTGGTGCCAACTACTTGGTAATTTTAAAAATAGAAAAAGGACTGTATCTTGCTCTGAAATAGTATTACTTCAATCATTCTGTCTTTTCTATAACTATGGGGGAAATATGTATTAATTGCAGTTAGGGGAAGACTTTCAACAGCATTTAAAGGGAGAGATAGCCCCTCAAGAACGTAGTCATCTATTCACCAGTGGCAGCTATGAACTATAGGCAAATTGTAAGAAAAGTCATAACATTGATGCTCACTGAATACAGTTAAAAAGGCTTTCAGTTTAAAAAAGAAGAGAAAGAAAATAACAATAAATATATTACTATGTGTGCCATTTTTAATTTTAGTCCAGCGGGACTTCTGAATGTGGCTCAAATTCAAAATACCTTCTAAAATCCTTTAAAGTTTCAACACTTCTTTTTAGCACCATCTGCATAGAGGAAAAATGCCTTCACATTACTGGATTGTACCACCCCTATTTAGAGTATTTTGTCTCCAACAGGTGTGGCCTTAGCCACACCTAAATCTTTTTTGTGTTCCAGCCAAGTGAGAATTCTGTGGCTGGAGACCAATTCTTTCCATTTTTGGAGCTTCATCAAGATTCGTTGAGCTACTTTTTCAAACCTAGGCTTCCTCCCACATGGATGGGCATTTAATAGAGACTACTTTACAGGGTTGTAAAGAAATTTCTGTCTTTCTCTTTTCCTTTCACTTGTTTAAATTTCATTTCATGGTCCATTGTCTTAGAAGATCCCACCTGTTCTTCAAACTTTCAAGCCAAGGCTTGAGTCATCTATTCTCTACTGGCAATTTTTGTTTATGTGTTTTTTATGTTTATGTTTAAGCTTTATGTTTAAGCTTTAAACCAAAGTTCACAACCTTGGCTATACATCAGAACCACCTGGGGGTGGGTGATAAATTACTGATGCCAGGGCTGTATTCCAGGCCAATTAAAGTGAGGTGATCCCCAGCAAGACAAAGGCAAGCTTATTCTAAAATTGATATGGAAAAGCAAAGGACTTAGAATAACTAAGACAGTTTTCAAAAAGAGGAATAAAGTGGAAGGAATCACTCCAGTTGATATTAAGGCTTATATAGCTACAGTGATCCAGATAGTGTGGTAATAAAAAAAAAACATAATGTGGTACTGATGGAAGGATAGATACATAGATCAATGGAACAGAAAAAAACCTGTGAATAGACCCACATAAATATGCCCAACTTATTTTTGACAAAGATGGAAGAGTAATTCTAGTGAGAAAGAATAGACTTTTCAAGAGATGGTGCTGGAACAACTGGACATGCCTAGGCAAAAAATGAATCTCAGACTAAACCTCATGTCTTATACAAAAAAATTAACTTAAAATGGATCACAGACTTAAATATAAAATATAAAACTACAAACCTTTTAGAAAAAACGTAAGAGAAAATCTTCAGGACCGAGGGTTAGGTAAAGGAATCTTAGACTTGAGGCCCAAAGCATGATCCACTAAAAGTATTGAAAAATTGGATCTCATTGAAATTAAATTTTTTTACTCTGTGAAAGAACCGTATAAGAGAATAAAAAGACAAGCTACAGAGTGAGGGAAGATATTTACAAACCATATATCCTCCAAAAGAGTTGTTTCTAGAAAATATAAAGAACTCAAAACTCATGGTAAAAAGCCAACAATCCAATTTCTAAATGGGCAAAAGTCATGAAGGGACATTTCACCTAAGAGCATATACAGACGGTGAACAAGCACATGAAAAGATGTTCAACATCGTTAGCAATTGGGGAACTGCAAATCAAAATCGTGAAATATCATTACACACTTACTGGAATGGCTAATTTAAAAAAAAAATGTCACCATCTAATGCTGGCAAGGATGAGGACAAACTGGACCACTCATATGTTGCTGGTGGGTATGTAAAGTTGTACAGCAACTCTGGAAAATAGTTTGACAGCTTCTTATAAAACTAAGCATGTACTTACCATATGACCCAGGAATTCCACAGTTGGTCATTTATTCCAGAGAAATGAAAACGTAGGTTCACACGAAAACCTCTACATGATTGTTTATAGCAGCTTTCTTCATAACAGCCCCAAACTGGAAACAACCCAAATATCCCTCAGTGGGTAAATAGTAAAACAGACTGTGAAACACCCATCCCATGGATACTACACAACAATAAAAGGCAGCCAACTGCTGATACGTCAACAACTTAGATGGATCTCAAGGGAATTATGCTGAGTGAAAAAAGCCAACCTCAAAACATCACATACTGTGTGATTCCATCCACATAACATTCTTGAAATACCAAATTATAGGGATGGAGAACAGATCAGTGATTGCCAGGGGTTAGAGGTGGAAGAATAACATGAGGTAGCCTTGTGGTGACGGCACAGCTCTGTATGTCGATTGTGATGGTGGTTACACAACTCTACAGGTGCTAAAATTGCATAGAAACACACACACATGCACACACAGGAGCATACTAGCACTGGTGAAATCTGAATAAGCTCTTGTAGACTGTACCAATGTCGTTTTTCTGGAGTTGATATTGTACTATACTTAATGCAAGATTATCATCGGGGGAAACTGGGTGAAGAGTACACAGAATCTCCCTGTACCTTTTTTCCAATTTCCTGTGAATTTATAACTATTTCAAAGTAAAACTTTTAAGCAAAAAAAAAAAAAAAAAAAGAAGTACATTAATAAAATGCTGATGCTTGACCCCTATTCCAGACAAATTAGATGAAAATTTCCTGAGGTAAGACAGGACACTAATATTTTTTAAACTCTTTCCAGATTATTCTATGGTGCATTCAAGGTTGAATCACTGTTTTAAGCAAGCATGGATTTCCAAAAATATGTAAATTACAGAGATGATAACTTGCTTTATTAAAAGAATCTTTGCTCTACGATGCTAAATTGATCACAAGCAGTCTTTCAAGAATTGACCCCTCTAAATCACTTAAGAAATCTAATTTACACATTACCTTTTAGGAACACATATTCTAGTGTTCATGCTGAAACACACGAGCAGTCATAAGTAGCTATTGCTATAAAGGAAAAAAACAAAATTCAAAAGGATATATGCACCCCTATGTTCATAACAGCACTATTTACAACAGCCAAGACATGGAAGCAACCTAAATGTCCATCAACAGATGAATGAATAAAGAAGATGTGGTATATACACAATGGAATAGTACTCAGCCATGAAAAAGAATGAAATAATGCTATTTGCAGCAACATGGATGGACCTAGAGATTAACATACTAAGTGAAGTAAGTCAGACAGAGAAAGACAAATATCAAATGATATCACTTACATGTGAAATCTAAAAAAATGATACAAGTCAATTTATATACAAAATGGAAATAGACCCACAGACATAGAAAACAAACTTACAGCTACCAAAGGGGATAGTTGGAGTGGAGGGTAAATTAGGATCTTGGGATTAACGTATACACTACTCTGTATAAAACAGATAACCAACAAGGACCTACTGTATAGCACAGGGAACTATACTCAGTATCTTGTAATAACCTATAATGGAAAAGAATATATATGTGTATGAATCACAGTGCTGTACACTGAAACTAACACAACATTGTAAATCGACTATACTTCAATTTTTTAAAAAATCTATTGCATTCAGCTCTCTGAGAAAATGTATTGACTAGATTATTAATTTCTCTTTATGTCTACTGCTTGAAACTGCCTGTCTCTCCAAATCAGTGTCAGCAGAGTATCACTTGACAACATTTAAACATTTGCCTTTTGTTTCAAGAATCTCAAGGGAGATTGAGAAGTAGCCCCCTGGGGCTTCAACAGTGTTAATCACGAGGGCAGATATTTTAAGGATATGAGTTGTACTGACCGGCACTAGACCCTGAGTGATAGAGCCTCCACGGATTTTTACTTTTTAGTGCATTCGTGTTATATGCAGGGCCCTCTAAATTATGGGCCCAATATCCAGGCTCCTCTTACCCCGGACTAAGGTCAGTCTGGCACACATCCCATAAAATAAGTCTCATTTTATTGTCTGTATCTCAGTTGTGCATGTGACCTGTTTGATAACCAACTTTATTTGCCATCCTGGGATCAAGGTAACTTTTGTTCGAAAAATTATGTCTGTCCACAAATGATGATATTTTATCATTGAAAGATCTCCAAAGAATATGCCAGAGACTCAAAAGGGGAATCCAAAACAATTTGAAGAGTGGCAGCACCCCTGGAATATCAGTGTAGATTCTCAAGGTAAACTGTTACCAAATAAAAATACGGATTTGTTTGTTACATGTCTTGTCATTTTTAAATCCTGCCTTGAAAACTCAGGGGTGCCTGGCCACTACCCTGCAGCAACTAGGTGAGGCTCAGAAAGCTACTGTGTTCTCTGGTTTTATGTGGGGATTCGGAAATTCACACACTTTGCCACTGCTGCCATCTTGCCCCTCTTGCATTCTTTCCATTATTTTTCTGTCAACATTATTTCACATAATTATGGTCATCAATATATACATAAAAATTGTATATTCTAACCATCAACAAACAACGTGAGAAGATAATCTACAGAATGGGAAAAAATTTTTGCAAATCTTGTATCTAATAAGGGGTTAATATCCGAAACACATAAATAACTCATACAACTCAATAGCAAAAAAAACAAATAACCCAATTAAAAAATAGGCAAAGGGGCCTTCCTGGTGGCGCAGTGGTTGAGAGTCCGCCTGCCGATGCAGGGGACACGGGTTTGTGCCCCGGTCCGGGAGGATCCCACATGCCGCGGAGCGGCTGGGCCCGTGAGCCATGGCCGCTGAGCCTGCGCGTCCGGAGCCTGTGCTCCGCAACGGGAGAGGCCACAGCAGTGAGAGGCCCACGTACCGCAAAAAACAAAACAAAACAAAAAAAATTGAAGTATAGTTGATTTACAATATTGTGTTACTTTCACGTGTACAGCAAAGTGATTCAGTTATATATATATATTTTTTTCAGATTATATTCCATTATAGGTTATTACAAGATGTTGAATATTGTTTCCTATGTTATACATAAATTCTTGTTGCTTATTGATTTTATGTATGATAGTTTGTATCTGTTAATCCCATACTCCTAATTTATCCCTTCCCCCAAACTTCCCCCTTTGATAACCATAAGTTTGTTTTCTGTCTGTGAGTCTATTTCTGCTTTGTACATAGATTCATTTGCATTATTTTTTAGATTCCACATATAAGTAATATTATATAATATTTGTCTTTTCTCTGTCTGACTCAGTATGATAATCTCTAGATCCATCCACGTTGATGCAAATGGCAATGTTTCATTCTTTTTATGGCTCAGTAATATTCCATTGTATATAAACCAATCATCTGTTGATGTGCATTTGGGTTATTTCTATGTCTTGGCTATTGTAAACAGTGCTGCTATGAACATAGGGGTTCATGTATCTTTTCAATTAGAGTTTTCATCTTTTCCAGATATATGCCCAGGAGTGGGATTGCTGGATCATATGATAGCTCTATTTTTAGTTTTTTAAGAAACATCCGTATTCTTTTCCATAGCGCTGAGCCTATGATTAAAATAGGGAAACTCCTTATCTCAAAGAATGGTGTGAGGATCAAATAAGGTAATGCACACAAAGAAATGCTTAGCACGGTCACCATCTCATTGGAAGCCCTCAATCTTCCACATCAGGTGGTAAGAACACCCCTCACGCATTTCACAAATTTGCCTGAAACTGTATCTGATAGCTATGAGGAGCCCCAAGGCTAACATGTACTAAATTGTACTTGGCAGAGCTGTCAAATCAAAGAATACTAGTGAGAAATCTGGACCTTTTCTAAAGTGCTTTCCCTTACCTACCATCCTTTTCCGTAAGGCCTTCTGCAGCTAAATCTCCTGCCCTCTCATCCAAAGCATACTATGAGACAGGAGGAAAAGCTAGTAGTAAAAGATGGCCAGGCATCCTAGTTGGGTATCATATACTTGGCCTTTCTTCCCTGTATCTTTGAAAATCTAAACTCGATGTGATATTTCACAAAATATTTGAGAGGTTCTTCCCAGTTTTGTGGGTAGGACACCTTTCCCAGACTCTTGGAAAAGACATTATTTAGTCCTCCAATAGCCAAACCACCTCAGAAGGGGCCTAGCCAAACCTACTGGTAAGGGAAACTGCTCTGAGGGAAGCTGACTCAGATCCCTCCCTGCCCGGCACCTGCCACGCACAATGACATCAACAGCGCATCAAGAAGCTTTGGCGATGCTAAAGAATAGACAAGTTCTTGCCCCTCCAAATTCCCCACTCCTCTTCCAGCCACTTTCCCTGCCTCCACTAATTGGTTGGAAGTTCTCATCACTCTATACTGTCATTTTTGTGGTGTAATTTCCCAGTGGTAAGTCAAAATGCTGATAGAAGAGTGGGTGTGCAGAATGATTTGATGACTTATAAAAATGATCAAGGCTTCATGAAGCCTGTGTACAGGTGTTCTATTACGAGGTATTTCAAACAGACAATAAACAAGGAGAACAAGATAATAGACTCTTAGTCACCACCGTCCAGATTGTTCTCATTTTCCCCATGTTTACTTCAGATGTTTTTGAGGGGATAAAATATCACAGATGTACTTGAAGTCCACTTTATACCTCTTTTGGAAGTTGCAGTTATTATTATTCTTTAAACTTTATAAATACTAGGTTGGGAGCATGGTGGTAATAAATCTGAAAACTGCATTCAAAGGTAAAGTGAAATTTTCCTTCTGTTGCTATGGGATTTAACTAGTCTCAGGGCATGTTTTCCTTCTCACTTATAGGGCCTTTTTCTTCTTCATTTTTTCAAAGAATCTCAAACCCAGAATTCGGATTCATTGTGCTATTAGGTTGTAAACAAAAAACAGATCTAAATGTGCTTTGAAATTTTTATCTGCCTTCAATCTAAGTTATTAAAGTTTAAGATGCCCAAAGACATGCTGAAAATCTTGTGTAATTTCACAAGTTAAGATATTTGATTTTTTATTTTATTTCCCCATAGTGTAGCCATTAGAATTGTGAATTTCCTGCAAAAATAACTGATTGCTGCTCTTGCCCAATTGAATCTCTTCTTTTTCAACTTTTTGTTCATTTCTATCAAAATCTGAATGTTTACTTATCCACAAATTTCATAACTCAGGGTGAGAGTCCTGCAAATGTCATAACTATGTATTTTTAGTTACTAACTAAATTTTAGTTAGCATCTAAATTTTCACGTACTAGAAGACTAGACTGTCTAGAAGTTTAGAAGCTTTCTTGTTACTTTTCCAAGGACCCATCTGGAAAATCCAAACTTCCTCATCTTCCCCTTAAGTTCATTAATCAAATTATTTTTCGATGAAGTTTTATGCGCATTCTTTCAGGAGGAAATCTCCATAGACATGCACTCCCTCTCTTTCGCCACCTAGAGGTCAAAGCATAAAACAACTCATAATCTTTCCAAGATATTTCCTTCCCAACTGTACAAAATTATCTATTTTTCCTCCAACACAGGAATTTCTGTAATACTTTCTACCACTTTTAATTTGTTCATACATTCTACCTTATACAATAGTTATTTGTGAACAAGTCTTATGTCCCCTTACAGACATTGGATATCTTAAGGGGCAGGTCTATATGTTACCCATTTCTTTTCATCTCCCATAGCACCTAACTCAATGCTTTACAAGGAGAATAATGAATGAAAGAATGAATGAACAAATAAGCAAACATATCGGTTTGGGGACAGAATCTCATTCATCTCCATTCAGTCTTGGGTATATAAGAAAAGGCGACAACCATAAGAAGACACTCCCTGGCAGCATGATGTAGGGTAGAGTGGTGCTGAAATATAAAAAGAATATGACCTTGGGAATTAGATTCTTGCCTTCTCGAGTCCTAGCTCTGTCACCAGCCAATCAGGAAATTTTTGGTTAAATAACATTTTCTCTTAGACTTGCTCTCCCTTTCTCTGAAGTAAAGAGAGTAATACCTATTTTGCAATGATGTATGACTATTAAGTAATACAGCATAAGAGAAGGTGCCTTGCTCTCATAATAAATAAACAATAAAGTATACATGATTGTTCCTGGAGAGGGTGCTCGCTCACAGAAAGATGCAAGATCTTTCTGGGCCCAGCTCTGCCACAGGCTGACCAGCTGTGCCACCTTGAGGAAGTCATTCACCCTCTCTGGGACTCCCTCTTCTCATTAGTGAAATTGAAAAGTTGTGTGCATAATCCTTGAGGTCTCTCCCAGCTCTGTGATTAGAAAATAAATGTTTAATGTATCAACTCATTATCACAGTATGTCTGGGTTGAGGAACTCCATAATTCCTCTCTTTTTTTAAACAACAACAACACAGTTGACAAATTTATAGTAACCACTACTTCTAAATTTTGTTTCCCTCATGAGAAGAATAAGAATCCAACTTTAAAAACCTATGCATCTGGACATATATACACTACCAAAGTAAGGTAGATAGCTAGTGGGAAGCAGCTGCATAGCACAGGGAGATCAGCTCTGTGCTTTGTGACCTCCTGGAGGGGTGGGATAGGGAGGGTGGGAGGGAGGGAGATGCAAGAGGGAAGAGATATGGGAACATATGTATAACTGATTCACTTTGTTATAAAGCAGAAACTAACACACCATTGTAAAGCAATTATACTCCAATAAAGATGTAAAAAAAAAAACCTATGCATCTTTCAGAAAAGAATATTTAGTTGCTTTTATATATGACACCATCCATTGAGCATATTTTTGCTTCAACATATTTTTGCTGAATGAAGGAATGAATAATACTTTAGTGGGTGTTTGCCAGAAGTTCCAAGAATGATAGTTCATCTTCTCTACTAGGCTTGATTCTTTATAAACAGCCAGCTTAGCTCTTTTTTCTCCCCAAATTGGCTTTGAGTCACTGATATGATTCACAACTTTAAAAATATAGGTTGAACCTGAAATTGCCCTGGCAGGAAATGAGCTAAGGAACACAGTACAGGTGAAAGGGAGATGCCCTCCCCCCAGAAAAAAAGATCGTTCTTCTTTTTATTTTCTAGTTCCCAATATGAAATGAGGAAATGTCAACACGTAGCTTTATTCCCATCTCTCTAATCACATTGGTTGAAATGGTAAAATCAAAGGTGAAGTACAAAGCAATTAAATCTCTAGGATTTAAATCTCTAGGCACATTTTTTTTCAGGTGTGGCTGGCCTTCCCACTGCACCCCAGATGAGTCACTTAACAGGAGCTAAGCAGAGGAAGATGAATTGACATTCTGTCAGAGAAAAGGTACGTACCAGGTCAGGTCTTGACCCACAAAGAAATCATTGATGTCACACAGAAAGATACAGATGGCAAGAGCTAAGAGATGACTACCAGAGAGAGGTGAGGATGCCCTAGCACAGCTAGCCCTGCTGGCATCCTTTAAAAGGGAAGAGATGTCAGAGAGCAAGCAGCACAGGTGCCACTGGGAAGGAGGTCTGACTGACAGAAAGAATCAATGCACTTGTTTGTTTTAGAAAGTTTGCCTTGTTTGAAGAAGGATCCTGAAAGGTAAGAGGATGGTTTCAGTTCCCTGTTTTCAATATCCTCTCTGCAACTCAAACTTCCAGTATTATCCAGAAGCCACTTTGCCTTCTCCTGTCCTGTCTTCCCATGGATAATGGCATATTGTCATGTTTGTCCAGAAGCTTATAAAAGCAATTATCTTAGGGAAATAAACGAGACACACTGGAAGAATAGAACACTGCTAAATAGGAGTAGGGTGGTTTCAGCCCTTAGGCAAGTGCCAGGAAGTTACCTAGTGCCCACCCTATGACGTGGGCAAGAAAGGCTCCTTCCCTGGACTGCATGCTGACTCCCGCGCTTCTCGGCCCATGCCCTCCCTTCATGGCCAAAAGGACACACCAATCTGGAGCTCGTAACCTCTCTCTAGATGACACTACAGGCACCCAAAACCTTGGAATTCCCTTCCCAAATGACCCTGAGCCCTTTTTCATGTCCTGCACTGGTCTCTTCTCTGGGTCTGGCCCAAAGGCAGACAGAACAGTTAGAATACCCACTCCTAGCCCTGCGGGACAGCTGTTCGGGGGGATGGTAGAAGGTAGACAGAGCTTGTATGCAAGACTAGGGTGTCCACATGTGCCTCGTGCCACAAGGCCCTACAGTACAGGATGGAGCTAGTGATGAGAAGAGAAGAGGGGTGGCTGGGGGACGGCAGACGTTCAACACTAAGTGGTCTAGGAATTCTAACTTTGACCTTGACTTCCAATCATGAAAGCACGTTAGTCAATGTACGTGGATAGAACATATTTTATTTAGCAAGTTGTTAGCTTGGTTTAAACCTATGACTTGTGGGCTTCCGTTTGTGCTCTTGCCTGGGCCCTGTGAATATTGGGGGTTTCAATCAAAGGTTGGTTATTTATTGCTTTTATTATGACGAGTGATTTGCAGTTTGGTCAGTAGTGAAGGATTCTTTCTTTGATACAAGTCAATTTTTCATTCTGTTAAAGGGATTGTTATGCTCTGCATCCTAGAGTAATTTGTAACCTAAGGTCAATAATTCATAACAACACCAGAAGAGGGGCTATAGTTTTTAATGTAAAAGCAAATGAAGTTGTAAGTTTGGATTATGGTTTCAAGAAGTAATTCTAGCGACAGCTGCCCTTTTTCTTTACATTTCTAGACACTTTTTTCCTAAGTGTCTTTATGAAAGGACTTTGTGAGGTCTGAGTAGTTAGTAAATTAATGAATTTTCTGTATTTTAGTTTATTTTAAAGAGAGAGCACTACCAAAATACTTAAACATCTTTAATACTAAAAAATGTTTAGTAGATCTCAAAATTTGCACTTATTATTGCTATAGTAACTATCTTGGTACCATGCTCACTTGCCTTGCTGTTCTACAAGTCATAAAAATACCAAATAGACACCAAAGTCTTGTTAAATACATCCTGGCAGAGTACAGAATTCTCTTTTACAGTCTGTCTCTAACACTGTTTAAGGGACTTAGTTCCCAGGGAACCTCATTATCATAGGATCTTGCCTGTGCTCTAGTCCTAACAGCAGTCTTGGGGAACGGCATCATTGTAAACTGCCAATGACCATGAATCCAGATGTTTTGAAAGTCTTTGTGAAAAGGGGATAGGATATTTTTTACTTTTCTCAAGCTTCCTCACCATATTATTTAGGCTTTGTGTATTTAATTAATTATTTGAACTAGATAATAAATTCCATCATCTTATTGGTTTGGTCACACAATGTATAGTGGTAAAAGAATGTCCTGAAGAGGATAGAAGTTCACTCACCACCCAGATGAAACCCAACGCTATAAGGCTAATTCCCTTTCCAGTAACAAACGCCCGTAGCCCAATCCAAAGTCTTCAGGAAAAGGGGACAGATTCTCCCTCATTTCTCCCCTTCCAAAGGAGCACAGGTACCTCAGGTAAATCCTTTTACAAACCCCAGGTATCGTTCAGGCTGCTCTTCCTTGCCCTCGGGTGCCGTGTTGCTTTCAGTCTCTCAGCAGCATCTCTTGGCCGCTAATTGCCTTGTCAGTATAACGCCATACTGGCATTTACTCCCTGACTGCTGGAACACAGTCATGGCTGTCACAGCTAGCATCCCAGACATTCCCCTGCCAATGACATTCCTCACTCTGACCCCTGCCAGCCATCACTGACTCTACCACCACTGGCTCTGTTGACCCATACTAGTTCCTTGGAGAAGCTGAGAAAAGAAGGGACATCTGGGCTATAGACTTTCTGTTGCCCAACGCAGATCCTTGACATTGCTCTTTCACTGGAGAGGTATGAGTCAAGCCAGCTACCTACCCTTTTATACAGAAAGGTCAGACAGTTCCATTCATTTTCTTTGATTAGCAGGCTGTGCAATATCCTCTCCTCCAGGATGGTCTTTTACCATCTTATAAGTCCCTTATCATAACACTTGTCTGTATCTCCTTGTATTTACTTATCCACAAGCGCTATGAGGGCAGGGATTGTATCTACCTTGCAAACTGTTACATCTCTAGCACCTGGTCCTACCACACCCTACAAATCTTCCTTAAACTGAACCTCAAAAACTTAGGGCAAAAACTGTACAGGCATCTATCAACACTATAGTGTATGCCTCCAGAACTTCTTCCCCAGCCATCACCTACCTTCCCAGTCCAACCACCACAAATTATGATCAAAGAGAAACCCCCTCGGTCTTCAGGCCCAGCCTCCCAGGGTCTATGCAGGTTATTTTAGATTGCTGGGTTGAATTTTTGTCTTGAGGTTTCAAAACAACTACTCAAAATTAGGGTTGTGACTAGGAGACGAGGGGAAAGCATGTTTCTGTTTGGATCTGCAAGAGACAAAGCATAATCTCCCTGCTGTGGAAACCATTCTCGTCATTGAAAGGGCTTCAGCCTTCAAACCATGGCCCCACCATGGCTACCCACCTGTCTTGGTTGGGTGGTGAAAATGGCATCAGGAGAAATGTATATATAGAAATGGAATAGGAGAACAAGACATAGAAAAGGTACACCTACATGTTCATTCTTAACTCTTAGTCCAATAAAGTCATAATTAACTAAATTATAATTTCATTGCCCTCTAACAGGAGATAATTCTGACCTCTCTTCTGGCGTTTGGCATTTGTAAGTGACACTACTCAGCACAATTCTTATCTGAGTGTGGGATGTGACCATACCCATCGAGACAAGCCCAACCATATTACCACTCTGAGGAGATGTAAAGATTGTTCCTTGGTTTGGGACCACAGCTGTCATTTACAGAATCATAGTGACTGCATATAAATCAGCCTCTTTGACAAAGAACCTTTGTGGGTCAAGCTGTCCCCTCCTAACCACCTCGGGCATGGCTTTGGTGACAGTTCTTAGTAATCAAAAAGTAGCACTATTTAAAATTCTTCTTCAGAGGGTACTTAACAGTTTTTCTTTTTTGTCTTTCAACTTAGTGTGCTATAGTTCACAAGATGGAAAATAATGATATTTTCTTACTGATAATTCATTTCAGAATAATTCAGTATCGTGATGATAGCAGGAGAGAATGGAGGAGAGTCTATTGATATAAGACCGACAGATACTGACCCCCAATGTATCATTCAACAAGCACAAATGTCTAACCAGGGTGGTGCTAGGTGGTAAGACTGTAGGAAGACACAGTCCTTGGTCTCAGGTAGCTAATAGTTTAATGTGGAGGAAAGGCTCAGGTAAACCAGCAATTGCAGCAAGTTTACTCGGTGAATGTTATGGTAGAGTTATATCTGGGTCAGGAAGAATATTTGGAATACAAAAAAAGGGCATCCAATCAGACTGGGGGAGGTGTTATCAGGAAATGCTTCCAAGGTTCATGTTTAAACTGAATCTTTTTTTTTTTTTTTTTAGGCTGTGCCACGCGGCATGCAGGATCTTAAGTTTCCCGACCAGGGATCAAACCCGTCCCCCTGCATTGGGAGCTCGGAGTTTTAACCACTGGACCGCCAGGGAAGTCCCTAAACTGAATATTAAAGGCCAAGTATGACATGGAGAAGATGAGGAGGGAGGAAGAGAGTAAGGGCATTCTGGGGAGAGGCCTTACTACATGCAAAAGCATGGAGGTACAAAATCTTTGTGTGTCCTGGGAACTACAAACATGGCTAGAGAAAAAGGCATGTTGCAGAATGTTGCATGATCTGGAGCCAGACCATGTAGAAGCTACTATGCTAAGCTCAGTTTAGAGGACCACAGATTGACTTAGGCTGTTCACTGTACTGTAAATGCTGCCAAGGGCAGAGAACATACCTTCCTTCTACATTTCTGTATCCTCTGTGTCTAGTACATGGTAGCCTCTCAACAGATGTGTGTTGGATAATTATATTAATTTATTAGTTAAACCCTATCACTGGAAGGAGAATACTTTTTAAATCAATTACAGGAAGGACAACTTTTATTTATAGTAGCATACAGTTACTACAAAATGAAAAAAATGTAAAATACAAAAGATACTTTAAGTTAAGATAATAAATTTTTTTGTTTTTTGTTTTGTAAAGATAAAATTGCCAAGAAGGTAGACTCACTAAGAAAAAGAGAGAATTCAAATAAATAAAATCAGAAATGAAAGAGGGGACATTACAACTGATACCACAAAAGTACAAAGGATGATAAGAGACTACCATGAATAACTACATGCCAACAAATTGGACAACCTAGAAGAAATAGATAAACTCCTAGAAATATACAACCTACCAAGACTGAATCATGAGGAAACAGAAAATCTGAACAGACAATTACTAGTAAGAAGATTGAATCAGTAATCAAAAATCTCCCCCCTCAAAAAAAGTCCAGAAGCAGATAGCTTCACTGGAGAATTCTACCTAATATTTAAAGAAAAATTAATACCAATCTTTCTCAAGAAATTGAACTCATTTTACAAGGCCAGTATTACTCTGTTATCAAAACTAGACAAGCACACCACAAGAAAAGAAAATTACAGGCCAATATCCCTAATGACCACAGATGCAAAAATTCTCAACAAAATCTTTGTAAGCCAAAATTAATAATACATTAAAAAGGATTATACACCATGATCAAGTGGGATTTATCCCAGGGATGCAAGGATGGTTTGACATCTACAAATCAATCAATGTGATATAACACATTAACAAAATGAAGGATAAAAATCATATGATCATCTCAACAGATGCAGAAAAAACATTTGACAAAATTCAACATGTGTTTATGATAAAAACTTTCAACAAAATGGGTTGTTCTTAAGTGAATAGACATTTTTCCAAAGCAGACATGTAGATGACCAACAGGTGCATGAAAAGATGCTCAAAATCACCAGTCATCAGAGAAATGCAAATCAAAACCACACTGAGATATCACCTTACACCTGTTAGAAGGCCATAGTCAAAAAGAAATAACAAGTATTGCTAAGGATGTGGAGAAAAGGGAAATTTTGTGCATAGTTGGTGGGAATTAAATTGGTGCAGCCACCTGGGAAAACAGTATGGAGGTTCCTCACAAAATTAAAAATAGAATTACCATATGATCCAGCAATCCCATTTATGGGTATTCAGCCAAAGAAAACAAAAACATTAACTTGAAAAGATTATGTATCCCCATGTTCATTGCAGCATTACAGTTGACCCTTGAGCTACCTGACGGTTAGGGGTGCTGGCCCCTACTCAGTCAAAAATTTACATTATAACTTTATAGCCAACCCTCCACATCCAAGGTTCTGCAATGGCAGATTCAACCATCTGCTGATCATGCAGTACCATAGTACATATCTGTTGAAAAAAATCCAGTACAAGTGGATCTGTGCAGTTCAAACCCATGTTGTTCGAGGGTCAACTGTATTTACAACAGCCAAGACATGGAAGCAATTTAAGTGTCCACTGATGGATGAATGGATGAAGAAAACATGGCATATATATACAATGGAACATTCTTCAGCCACAAAAAGAAGGAAATCTTGCCATCTGCAACAACATGGATGGACCTTGAGGGCATTATGCTAAGTGAAATAAGTCAGACAGAGAAAAGTAAATACCATATGATCCTGCTTATATGTGGAATCAAAAAACCAAACTCATAGATACAGAGAACAAATTGGGGAGGGGAGCAGAAGTGGGTGAAGGTGGTCGAAAGGTACAGACTTTCAGTTATAAAATAAATGTCATGAGGATGTAGTGTGTAACATGGTGCATGGTGACTGTAGTTAATAATACCGTATTGTATATTTGAAAGTTACTGAAAGAGGAGACTTTAAAGTTCTTATCACACACACAAAAAGATAACAAGAATCAGTACCTACCACAATTATTATAAAGAGTTTTAAATTCCATGAAACAGATCTCTTAAGGATGCATGGAGTTCTGGTGAGTGGCATCCTTTTCTTGTCTCATTAGTACCACAGAAAATATCTTTGCTGTGTTGTCCCATTAGCAATATCTTTGAAGTTTAAAGTGCTGTCCAAGTGTTCCTCAGAATTCTATTATTAATTTCACATAGTATGTTCCATGCACTATCTCTTAATTCGTGGCTTATCTAAAAATTCAACTTTAAACTGGATGTCCAGAATTTCATCTGTCAAATCTATATTATGGCCACATAAAAATACCGACTTAAGTTAAACAAATATCTTTTATGCTGGTCTTCACAGAGCCACTAATAAATTCTGGTAAATAATGTTTCTCTGAGAGGGAACTGAATGTGCAGTTTTTCTCAACTTTATCTGAACAAAAATTCCTTTTTTAAATTACCATTCCCAAAAAGCTACTCTGAAGGGCAATTACTTAATTATCTCTGTAGTTTCAGTGTCCTATTCACTAAGTATTTCTACAGTTTCTTATTGGATTCTGAGCAAATCATTTCTCCATTTAATATCAGTAAATCATTCTTTCCAAGGGAGAGTGTGAAATCCTTAGCATGAAACACAGGGTCTTCTGCAATCTGTTATTTACCTTTCCAGCTTCACTCCCAGGTTTTCCTCATACACAATCCTACCCACGTGTCTCACTGAGCTCCCCTCCACTCTCTGAACATACCACACTCTTTCAGACCTCAGTAGTCTTTGCATGTGTTTCGTCTTCCGGAAGTGCCCTTCTCTAGGTCCCTACCTTCTCAATGAACCATTAATCTCTTAAATGAATAAAGATGTTGCTGACCCCCCACCGAGCAGTTAGTCATTCACTCCTTCCTCTTCTCACAACACTGGATGCATTTGTCTGTTAGTACTTACCTTCCTGTGCTATAATTATTCATTTACAGGGTTGCCCACTTCCCCCAGTAGACAGGAAACTTTTCAAAGGCATTGCTTTATGTTATTCATCTTTGAGTCCTCAGCTCAAAGCATGGGATTTGACACATATATGCTCGATAAATGACTGGTGAATTAATGAATGAATGTAAATGTGATTTTTAAATAGAAGATTGAGGTTGTGGACCCTTCCCCTTTTTCCTCAATCCTCTCTGTTCTGCTTCTGCAGAAGACCTAGAATGTCTTCCAAGAAGATAACTATTTAACAAATAGGTACCATTTTATAGAAATTGACTCAGACTTCTAATGCTTTCTCTGAAAAGAATGAGAGACAATGAAATTAGGTAAATGTCTTAAAACATAGTATTTATCTGTGGATCCTTGCCTTCCCATGGGTTATGATTATATGATAAATTATTTAAAACATGTTTTTCTCTAGTTACATAGTAACATATTCAAAGAGGCTTACTGGCATTCAATTAACCCTTTATCTTCCATACATGAGGTATTATTATTTTCACTTTAAGAGGCATGAAAGTATAAGAAGCCACGCCCACATGAGAGTAAACCCTCTTTGGGCATTAGTCTAAAGTTTTTGACTGATTTAACCACCTTCAGCAACCAATTAGAGACCATAAGTGTTGATAGATCTATCTGATTCAGGTACCTCTCTTAAAAGTATAGTGGAAAAAGAAGATGTGGTACATATATACAATGGAACATTACTCATCCATGAAAAAGAATGAAATAATGCCATTTGCAGCAACATGGATGGACTTAGAGACTCTCATACTGAGTGAAGTAAGTCAGACAGAGAAGGACAAATATTGTATGATATCACTTATATGTGGAATCTGAAAAATGGTACAAATGAACTTATTTACAAAACAGAAATAGAGTTACAGATGTAGAAAACAATCTTATGGTTCCCAGGGAGGAAGTGGGGGAGGGATAAATGGGAGACTGGGATCAACACTACTATATATAAAATAGATAATATATTATATAGATAATAAGGACCTACTGTATAGCACAGGGAACTCTTCTCAATACTCTGTAATGACCTATCTGGGAAAAGAATCTGAAAAACAGGGGATTTATGTGTATGTATAACTGATTCACTTTGCCGTATGGCAGAAAGTAACACAACATTGTAAATCAACTATACACCAGTGGAGATTTTTTAAAAATAAAAATAAATTTTAAAAAAGTATATGAAGAATGACTTCAAAACTCAGGACTTTATAAATTCAACAAAAAGATGAACTGAGACTAATGAACCCATTATATGGAATAAACTATATACAATTTACCAACTACAGACATGTAGATAGAAGAAACAGGTGTATGTAACCTCTTCCCGACTGGAATTTGCTCTCACACCAAGTTCTAATATATGAAGATTAATTTTCCAATATATCTTCAACAACTAGGAGAATTTTACTTCAAGTATTAAAAAGTTGTGTATTCAAAGTTGGGATTCCCTCCATGAAGGAAACTGAAAGAGAGAGAATTAAAGGCAGAGAAAAGAAAAAGCAAGTAAATGGAGTAATACAAGCACAGTTATTGGTAAATAATATTTGCTGACTTGAGTTGGATCAAGATAAAGACATAGAGGCTTGAGTAATAAAGTGAAGAGAAAGATGTATTTAAAACAAAAACAAAGAAGCTGAGGGAAAGTAAACCCAGGCCTTAGAAACACACTATTAGGAATGAGAAGACTATGATGGGTAAAAGAGTGTCTGATAGTGAATTGATTGACATGAAGCCACCAAAGCCAGTAGGAAGCAGAGTGAGCAGAGTCGGGAGGCTGCTCAGAAACCTGGGCCTGACCGGGGGAAGCAAGCTAAGCAAGGGGGACAGAGCTCTGCTCACTGGCAGCTTGCAGTGATGCTTTATCTCTGAGGCCTCATAGGGACCCTATAATAAAAGTGTATTTAGTTGAGAAATAAACTGTCTGGGATCATAAAATGAGAAAGACACCCTGGGATGGAGGCCCAGAAAGACACTGGACAGCCTCAGAGCCCCACTGATCATCTGGCAGGCACAGCCTTCACAGCTGCTGGTGAGCAAACAATGATAAATGGAAAGTAACTCCACGGACCTCACAGTCTGTAACGGGCATGGACAGGATCGTGAAAAGTGTCCTTATTTAGTGTGTTGTCTTTATGGTTTTATTCTTAGTCATAGTGACAACTAAGCCTTCGTATTCCAGATTGTTCAAGGAACTTTACGTATAAGTCATTTAATCCTATTAACGACCCCATGGAGTTGGTACGATTATTATTTTCTTTTTATAAACAAGGAAACTGATACATAGAAAGATCACTTGGCAAGTAAGTGGTGGAGGGAGGAGCCATTGGAATCTAGTCGGTCTGACTACACACATGCACACATGTACCCCCAGGGTGAAGTTCTCATAGTAACTGTCCAGCCATCCTCCTTGGAAGGGTGCTAGGAATGACCAGGGCGGTAACTGTCAGGGCCGCCTTGTAGGGGCCGTCCCACACAAACAAGTGTCTCATGGTCATGTCTGTGCTAAGCCATCACCCGGTATAGAAGCTATGCACTCTGGCCCAAAGAAGGAACATGACCCAGGCTAGGTCAACAGAGGGCCCACGCCCTGGCCACAGTATAGTCCAATAATCCAAGTGGTGGGCATAAGAATCCCATCTGAACAGTCTGAGTCCTTCCCTAGGATCTTTCCAACTGAAATTCAGGGATAAATAGACATCTCTGGCTGCAAATCTTTCAGGATGTGACTTTGACTGTTGCTGAAGGCCACTTTTCCTACTGGGCAGAGAATGTCCATCTCTATTAACAGAGAAGGAAGCGTAAGTGGAACAGATGAGAGAGAGACAGACAGACAGACAGGGAGAGCGAGCTAACAATTTTTGGGTTCCTGGTTCCAGTCTGTGGGACCCCAGAATGACTCTAGGTCCTGTGATGGTCCTTTGAGCTACTTCCATGCTCTTCAGATAAACCACTCATTTTGTTTAACCTAGTTTGGATTGGTTTTCTGTCACTTGCTGTTCAAAGTGTCCTGGCTAAAGACTCTTCTCTCATTTTGCATCTCCATCATCTCATCCTGGTTTCTAATCAGCTGTTGAGGTGCTTCTGAATCCCACGTGGACCACATGCCATGGCAGTCCACCTCCTGTGCAGATTCCCATCTGTCCACACCACACGCTCTGTGATCTGATCCGTGGATCGCAGAGGAGATTTTGGTCATGTATACGTACAATTTTCAAAGTTTAGCTTTCGGGAACATATGTATAATACTCATATTTCCATTTCTCTAGATATCCCCATTTTAATTGTTATTGCACAAATCTATTAAAAATGCAGAAATGCCCCAAAATTTGGGTACTTTTTCTTTCCGATGATGAAAAGCTTTAATCCTTGTCTTTAAGCAGAAAACGAGTAACTTACAGGTAAAGTGTAGACTGGAAAATTTTTTTCTAGAAGTCTGTCCCACTCTGATGATAGTCTCTGGTTGTGACAGCTGGGGTTAAAAACTGGCCGCCTCCTTCCTCTTAGGAGTTCTGTTATTTAACTATTTCATCCCTACCATATGAGCCACAGTATGACTAAATATTTTGCCTACAGTACAGTTGATTAATAGATAAGCAGCTCTTCTCTCCCTCAGTTTATATTTGAGGAGACCACACTGTCTCTACATATACACACAAAAATTGACGTACTTGAAAGTATAAATAAGTGAGTCGAAGATGACAACGAAGAAAAGTTGAGATTTAATTCACCTGTATTATTTCTTCCCACAGTTTTGAATTAAGAGATAAATCTTGGATTCCAGCCATCTCAGTTGGTTCTGAGTTTCTTAGATGGCTTTGTACATGATAAACCAATAGAAGTCTTTTTAAAAATTTTATTTTATTATAGTTGATTTACAATGTTGTATTAATTTCAGGTGTACAACAAAGTGATTCAGTTATATATATATATTCTTTTTCATATTCTTTTCCGTTATGGTTTATCACAGGATATTGACTACAATTCCCTGTGCTATATAGTAGGACCTTGTTGTTTATCCATTCTATATATAACAGTGTGCATCTGCTAATCCCAAACTCCCAGTCTGTCCCTCCCCCTCCACCCCCTCCCTCTTGGCAACCACAAGTCTGTTCTCTATGTCTGTGAGTCTGTTTCTGTTTTGTAGGTAAGTTCATTTTGTCATATTTTATATTCCACATATAAGTGATATTATATGATATTTGTCTTTGTCTGGCTTACTTCACTTAGTGATCATCTCTACATCCATCCATGATGCTGCAAATGGCATTATTTCACTCATTTTTATGGCTGAGTAGTATTCCATTGTATATACGTACCACATCTTCTTTATCCATTCATCTGTCAATGAACATTTAGGTTGTTTCTATGTCGTGGCTGTTGTGAATAGTGCTGCAATGAATATTGGGGTACACGTATCTTTTTGAATTAGAATTTTCTCTGAATATATGCCAAGGAGTAGGATTGCATAGCGGTTGCACCAATTCACATTCCCACCAACAGTGTAGGGGGATTCCCTGTTCTCCACACCCTCTCCAGCATTTGTTATTTGTAGACTTTTAAATGATGGCCATTCTGATGGCCAGTGTGAAGGGGTACCTCACTGTAGATTTGATTTGCATTTCTCTAATAATTAGCAATGCTGAACATCTTTTCATGTGCCTACTGCCCATCTGTATGTCTTCTTTGGAGAAATGTCTAAGTCTCCTGCCCATTTTTCCATTGGGTTATTCGTTAGGAGAAGTCTTCTCCTAACAAAGGCCATGTGTCCTTGAAGTCAACTTTCAGCATTCTCAACACGAGCACAGGAAGCTCCTGGTCCATCCCTCTCCTAGTAGATCTGAGGGCAAGCCTGCCCACCAAAGCAATCTGAAAGCTGATTCCATTTTCTGAGTGATGCAGGGGAAAAACTCTTATAATAACTTAATTAAGCTGTCAATCAATAAGTCTTTATCGAGAGCCACCTTAAGGACATTCAGGAAGGAAACTAATGTCCAAGGCAATAGCAGAGGCCAGTGATAAGGGGGTCAGCTATCCCAAAGGCTCTAAGTAAAATCGCAAAGTGGGAGAAATTTATCGGCCCTCTTCCTTTCTTTATGATCTCTTCGCCCCTCTGTACCTATTCTTTTTCTAATATAACCAGTATTTTATGCTGACCCACCCACACCTAGACCTGCCATTCATTCATTCCTACGTGCATGCATTTATTTATTCAATAAATATATATTGGGCAGTATGTACTTGGCACTGTTCTGGGCAGTAGTGAAACAGCAGTGAATAAACACCATTCCTGAGCCTCAGGGAGCTTATATCCTAGTGGTGGTAAACAGTGAGAAAGAAACATACAGCAGATCAGATGTTAAGTGCAGTGGAGAAAAATTAATTAGGTTAGGAGAGACAGAGAGTAGGACTGTGTGTGCTGTTTCTTATTTTATTTTTCTTATTTTAATTTTAATGTTTAACTTCATTTTTGGTCAAAGCAGGACCTACTGCCAACTGTGCTATTTGGGCAGAGACACGACAGAAGTGAGGGGGTCAGACTGTGGGGATATGGGACCCTGGGCTGGGAAACCACAAATGCGAAGACCCTGAGGCCAGTGATTGCTTAGAATGTTGTAGAAACTGTTGGGAATTGGTGTGGCCGGGGTCCCAGGAGTGCGGGAGTGAAAGGAGAGCGGCCATAGCCCAAGGGCACGGATGGGGGTGGGGTGTTCAGCTTCTCCCCTGTGTGAGATGGGAGCCGCTGAGGGGTTCTGAGCGGAAGAGTGTTCAGAAGCTGGTTTACACTTTAGCAGAATCACTTTGGCGGTGGTGTTGAGAAGAGATTGGTGGGTGTGACAAAGGCAGGGGCAGGCAGATTAACTGGAGGCTATTACATAATCCAGCAGAAGATTACGCCTTTGAGGTTGTTTTAAAAATCTTGAGGAGTCATCATACTTTGGTTATATTTTGAAGGCAGAGTCAATGGGATTGGCTGATGGAGGAGAAAACCATGCATAAATTATTCTATTAAGATAATAATTACTGTGGTGGAGGTTTATAGCATATAGTGGAACCACAGGGGAATCTGTGCCTCGATCTGGCTAAAATCTATGTTCTCTAATGAAATATAAATGCTATTCAACACTGTGTCCTAAGCTTCTAGGAAAGGGCCAGGTATATAAAAGGTGCTCAATAAATGTATGTTGAACTGAATTCCATTGGGATGGTTAGTAAAGGCCTCACGGAGGAGAGAGTTTTAGGCTGACATTCTAAGGGTAAAAGGATTTTTACAGGTGACAAATGGCCCATAGGCTAAATATATCAGCCATCCTGACACCCCTTCCTCCTCCAAATAAAATGATCTTTCCTTACTTAGTACAAACTTGGGGAAGGGGAGGAGAATTTAAATCAAAGATTTCCAAGATCTAAGATCTCTACAGCAGGAAGTATTCGAGATAGGTGTTAAGAGAAATGGGAGAATATATTTTTGATTTCGGAGTTAGAAAGAAGTCCATAAACAAAACCCAAAAGCACAAACCAAAAAGGAAAAGACTGGTTAATCTCTTGGGTATATTGAACAAAGTGGCATGACACAGAAGGGGAAAAGATAGTTAGAATATAACTGAAAAGAGATATATAAAGATATCTAATAAATCAATGAGAAAAAGACAACTATATCTAAAATGAGCAAGGGATATAAATTGTCAGTACCCAAAAAGGAATTCCAAAGGACGAATAAATGTGGAAAAGGCTTGATTACTGCTAATCAGGTAGGTACAAATTTAAACAATAGGCAGATGAGAAGCCTATCAGTTTCATTTACTTTTTCTTAGAACACGTCTTTGTGGAGCCCTTACATCACTGGTTCCAGTCTGCAAAGGTTGCTTTCTGGCAGCACATATACTGTCTTAGATTTCCCTTCCCCACGGTTCTGGGAAACCCCTTTACTTCTGTTTCGATCTTATTTCCAGGGTCTTCTGCCTACCGACTTGCTGACTGACTTTGCCTTGACAAACACAGGTTCCGTCATTAGGTTTTGAGACTCAGTGAAAGAAAAAACTCTCTGTGTTTCTCTACTCAACACACTACTCTTCATTCTCCCCAGCACACTTCTGACACCAGATGTGTGGGTTCTTTCCCCACACCAAGCAGTTCTCTAATCTTGTCTACAGCTGAGTGTCCTACAAGTTATTCAACTCTGGCACTGTCTACCTGGGGTTAGCGAAGACCCCATAGGTCAAGGGCTCAGTTTTACAAGACTCCCCCCTCCCACTTCAGATGCCAATCTCAAGTCCAGGTGGTTTCCCGTTCTTCTAACTGACCAGCTACAGATGGGAGGTTCCCATGACCCCCCTCCTTGGGTTCAACAATTTGCTGGAGCAGCTCACTTAGGAACACAGTTTACCTACCATATTATTGGTTTATTATAAAGGATACAACTCAGGAACACTAACAAAAAAATGTAAAAACAACACACAAATGGTAGAAAATATTTGCAAATCATATATCTAACAAGGAACATGTTATCTAGAATATATAAAGAACACTTACAACTCAACAATAAAAAGGCAAGTAAGCCAATTAAAATATTGGACAATGGATCTGAATAGACATTTCTCCAAGAAAGATATATAAATGGCCAATAAGCACAGGAAAAGCTGTTTGACATCATTTGTCAAAAGGGAAATGCAAATCAAAACCACAATGAGGGACTTCCCTGGTGGTGCAGTGGTTAAGAATCCTCCTGCCAGTGCAGGGGTGACGGGTTTGAGCCCTGGTCCGGGAAGACCCCACATGCTGCGGAGCAACTAAGCCTGTGCACCACAACTACTGAAGTCCGCGTACCTAGAGCCCATGGTCTGCAACAAGAGAAGCCACTGCAATGAGAAGCCCACGTACTGCAATGAAGAGTAGCCCACGCTCACCACAACTAGAGAAAGCCTGTGCGCAGCAACAAAGACCCAACACAGCCAAAAATTAATTAATTAAAAAACACACACACACACAATGAGATACCACTTTACAACCATTAATATGGCTAGAATCAAAAATTCAGATAGTAACACATATCGATGAGAATGTGTAGAAATTGGAACCCTTATACACTGCTGGTGGGAATGTAAAATGCTGCAGCCACTTTGGAAAACAGTCTGGCACTTCACCAAATGATTGAACACAGAGTTACCATATGACCCAGCAATTCCACTCCTACCTATACACCCAAGAGTAATGAAAGCACATGTCCACACAAAAACTTGTACACAAATGTTTATAGCAGCATTATTCATAATAGCCGAAAGGTGAAAACAACCCAAATGTTAATCAACTGATGAATGGGTAAACAAAATGGGTATAACCTTACAATGGAATATTAGTTGGCCACTAAACACAATGAAGTATTGATACATGTTACAACATAGATGGCCCTTGAAAACACTAAGTTAAAGAAGGCAGATACAAAGTACCACATTTTTATGATTCCATTTCTATGAAATGTTCAGAATAGGCAAATCCATACAGACAGAAACTAGCTTAGTGGTGGCCGAGGGCTGGAGAAAGGGGGAATGGGAACTGTATTAGTTTCCTAGGGCTGCCATAACAAATTACCACAAACTGCATGGCTTAAAACCACAGAAATGTATTCTCTCACAGTACTAGAGGCTAGAAGTCAGAAATCTTAAGCGTTAGCTGGGCCATACTCCCTCTGAAGGTTCTAGGGAAGAATGTGTCCTTGCCTCTTTCTGGATGCTGATGGCTCCCAGCAACACTTGGCATTGCTTGGCTTGTAGCCGCATCACTCTATCTCCGTCTCCCTCTTCACACAGCTTTCTTCTCTGTAGCTCTGTGTGCCCTTGTGTCTTCTGTAAGAACACTGGTTATTGAATTTAGGGCCCATGCTAATTCAGTATGATGTCATCTTAACTAATTACATATGCAAAACCTTATTTCCAAATATAGTCACATTCCAAGGTTCCAGGTAGACATGAAGTTTAAGGAGACACTATTCAACCCACTATAGGAAGTGACTGCTAACAGGTATACTGTTTCTTTTTGAGGTTATGAAAATGTCCTAAAATTGACTATGGTGATGACTGCACATATCTACAAATATACTAAAAACCATTTAACTATATACTTTAAATGAGAGAATTGTATGGTTGTGAATTATATCTCAAAAATAAAAACTATCTTTGGGGGCTTCCCTGGTGGCGCAGTGGTTGAGAGTCCGCCTGCCGATGCAGGGGACACGGGTTCGTGCCCCAGTCCGGGAAGATCCCACATGCTGCGGAGCAGCTGGGCCCATGAGCCACGGCTGCTGAGCCTGCGCGTCCGGAGCCTGTGCTCCGCAATGGGAGAGGCCACAACAGTGAGAGGCCCGCGTACTGCAAAAAAATAAAATAAAATAAAAGCTATCTTAAAAAGTAAAAAGCATTAAGATTCAACAAGCTCCCAGTAATGGAACTTCCAGAAGATGTACAGGAAGAAGAAAAATGATCTCAGCAAAAAGATATGAGGTGTAGGATGGAACAGTTACTGTGAGCTGGAAATTAAGTCCCTGAAGGTCAGAGACTTTGTTTTGTTTACTGGCTGAGTCCCTAGTTTGGAATAGATGTTCAAAAATTACACATTGGATAAATGGCTGAATTGGTAAATAGGGGCATAAATCTAAATAAATGTTTTCATTAAACAATAAATTCTAATTTTTATGATTAAAAACAAAAAAAGAAGATAAACCAAAAATCGTTGACAATAGCATGTAAGCTGGGAGAGTGTGATCAGAATTAGAGCAATGAAATGCCTTGGAATTTCTGAGGCATGGGCTAAAGATATTGATTGATTACAGCTTCGTAAATTAAATATGCACGAAAATATTTCAAAAGGAACCATTAAGAGAATAAAGAGGTTATAACTTCCTAGCTAATTGAGCAAACACTTAATAAAAAGAGAAAGGAAGCTCACTTAATCCAATAGAATGTTGGAAAGAAGGAAAGTACAGATAACGTGGGACAATTAGAAAGCAAAAAAGCGAGAGGACAGAAAAAAATCCAAATACATCAGAAATAGATGTACGTAGACTAAACCTTCCATTTAAAAGACAGATTGTTAGATTAAAAATAAATCCAGCTAAATGCTGCTTAAAGATACATATCTAAAACATGGGGAAAATATATATATATAATATATTTTTTATGTATTATATATGTAATTATATAGAATATATAGTACATATATTTTATAATTTATAAATATACATATTTTATATATTTTAGTATGTTACATATGTAACACATATAATGTGTATTATATATTTTATATTATGTATGCTATATAGTTTTTATATATTTTATATATCATAAGTATTTTGTCATATAAAAAATGTATATATATATATATACATATATATATATATACACACACACACACATACACACAAGTCCTTAACCCAAACCCTAGAACAAAATGTGTTTCAAATTCACATTAATTTTAACTTATTTTAAGAAATGAATACAGGTATATGTTACATCTGCATAACATCCCTAGTGGGGTTTGATGCAGCACTTCATAACCAAGCAGAGTAATATTTCTGAAAGAAACATTAATATTCACACTAAGTAGAATAAATAAAGACTAAACAGATTCACATCAGCACAGATCAGGTTTTGCTGCCAAATGAATTATGAAAAAAAAAAAACCCTCTTTTTTCAGAGCTTTTTGGTCTTCGGAACTGCAGATATGGAATTACAGACTTGAAGCAGCAAATATAGCCAAAAGAACTGGGATACCTGCAGTAATATCAAACCAAATAGGTTCTGAGGCAAACAACATTATTAGGGGTTACCAAATAATATTTCTAAAGTCTTCAGTTCGCCAGTAAGGTACAACAATTCTAAATTTATCTATTCTTATTGAGATAGCCTCCAAACACAAAGAAAAATGGATAGTACAATAAGGAAACTTTCGTGTACATGCAAAATAATTTCAATGTGTTATATACTCTGTTCGGTATTTCAATGTGTCTTGTCATCCCAACTAGATTACAATAAATCAGTGATGAGTGGGTGTTTTCCTTCCAAGTGAAAGGTCCTTTACACTCATGACCTCCTTTGAGCTTCATGTGCCTATGAAGTAGGAAGGGGTGTGCCCTTACTGCAACAAGGGAGATTAAGTAATTTGCCCAAAGTCTCCCTGATAAGTATCAGAGTTTGGATTTAAATTTAGTTCTGCTTGACTCCAAAGATCCAAGACCTTTTCAGTGGATCCTGAAATAAGCATAAGACATCATCCCCTGAGTTAGTGAAATTAAAATGGCAGCCATTATATAGCAGAATTTAAATCGCGATGGGTGATCTATACATAATATCTATCATTTTCCAGGAGGCATATTATCAAGTGTCCATGCACAGGAGACACGTTCTAAAGGCTAATACAGTCATCATCCCCCTTCATCTCCCGGAATACTGCCATTTTCTCCCTGACCTTCAGACAGCTTTGAAACGAGATGAACTCACAGTCCCAAGACATTCTGAGATTTCTCAGCCTCTAACTCACATAATTCCTGTAACACAAAAATGCAGAGTTGTTTGGGTAACGAATGAATTTATAGTTTAAAATGTAAAGCCTTTTAAAACCTGTTTATAATGGGTTTTCTACTTTCATTCACCAATTATCCTCCATGAAATAGAAAGAGAAAATAGTAACTAAAACCGGTGACGGGAACAGCAGTAGGCAGAAAAAGATACAGAGAAAAATAAAGTTTAGAAATAAAAACAACATATTTGTCCTTATGTTTCAAGAACACCAGAGACTACTCAAGACCGGGCGTGCTTCTCTTCACCAGGGGTATCGGAGGAAGCTCAAGACAACCCACTGCTCGTCCTGTGTCACAAAGAACGTTGGAGCAAGATGGAGACGTGCATACTCACAATCCACCACAAGAGGGCGCCCATCAAAAGGGAGTGAAAGGTCATCCTGCCCTAAATATGCACCGGAAGAGTAAATCCCTGTCTGAAAAGCTTGAGAATATTTTTATCATCAGGCGCTGCTGCTAGAATTGGTAAAACAACGATCCAAATTAAGATTTTTTCCTCCAATACTATTTTTGTGTTGTCAATCCCATTTCTGTAAAGAATTCTTAGAGACACTCTATAAAGAATGAAAACACATTTTCCTGTCTGTATGGTAAAACAGAAACCAAATGAATTGCTCAGATGAAACAATTCCAGTAAGCGTCAGTGAAAAAAATAAGTGAATTTTATTTTAGGTAGACTTTACTAAAAACTGGAGACTAAAAGGGATTCAGCCTGCCTTTCCCTTTTAGAAAGGAAGGAAGGGAAGATGTGAATTTCAATTTCAATTTCTTATGAACTATTGAAGAGTGAAAAACTCGAGTTCAAATTCCAGTTTTATCTTTCAAAAGTGCTGTTAGCAGCTGTCTCAGCCTCACTGTCTCCATATCACTGGTACAGGGTTTGTCTTGGATAACTCTTTTCTTCTAATGGCTTCCACTAACAAATCCATCCTATAGATCTAATCTGTCAACCAAGAATCTGTTAGGTGGCCAGGTGCCCAGGAGCCAAGAGGTGGTGTGTGTCCTAGAGGCCAAAAGAGTCTCTGGGATCAGGCATTTCTGTGTTTGAACACGGGCTCCACTTCTTGCTAGGTATATGTAACTTTGGATTAGTCTTTCAATATGCCTCAGCCTCTGTTTCCTTACCTGTAAAATGCAAATAATAATAGAGCATAGATAGGGATAGGGGATTAAGAGGTACAAACTACTATGCATAAAATAAATAAGCTACAAGGGTGTATTGTACAACACAGAAATACAGCCAATAGTTTATAATAACTATAAATGAAGGATACCTTTAAAAATTGTGAATCACTGGGTTGTATACCTGAAACTTAAATAATATTACACATCAACTATACCTCAATAAAAAAAAGAGGAACAGTTGTAAGGACTCAATGAGATTAAATAATATAAAGCATATAGTAAAGTGCTTAGTCTAAGAATGTGCTCAATAAATGTCTGTTAAAATAATTCATTAATATTTATTGATCACCTATGCTGTGCCAGGTACCATTTTGGGTGCTCGAGACGCATCCCTGAACAAAATTCCGAATGATCCCTGACATTGGGAGTTTGCATTCTAGAGAGGAAAGGCAGATGGTAAACAACAGGCATAACGAATAAATAAAGTATGCTAGAAGGCAAGAAGGTAATCAGTGCTGTGCAAAAGAGAAGTAGAGCAAAGTATAGAGACTGGAGAGGGCAGTACAGTTTTAAACAGGGAGCTGGGTAGGCCTCATTTAGAAGGTGGGGCTTGAGAAAAGAATTGGAGGTGTGGGAGATACCATGTAGCAATGGTGGGAGGAGGCACATTTCAGGTGAAGGTAACGAGACAAAACATGGCATCTTCCCCCTTCAAACCTTCTGTCATATTTTCCCTCTTTATCAATGTTAAATTCTTCCAAGATCATAACTTGGAAATCATGTTTTAAACTCCTTTTTTGGCTCATTCTTTGTGTTCTAGCTTTTTTTCTTTTCTTTTTTTCTTTTTGGAGTCTTTGGATTTACTTTTTTCTGTCTCTGCTGTCACGACACGAACACAGATTAAGACCTGGCCCTAAGACCAAAAAAATGCCTGGTGCCCTTTTTTATAAGTTGCAAAGGTCTGTAAAGCTTCATGAAAACTGAAGATTTCTCATTTTTAGGGGCCCCTCTTTTGTCCCTGGGTATGTGCTTAATCTGCCTCTCAGATATCCAAAACGACCATCCCCCTGTGTGCATTCTTATCACCCACCTCACTTGTAGGTTAGTTCCATTGTTTTTATTTATTTCTTAGATTTTACTGAAGTATAGTTGATTTACAGTGTTGTATTAATTTCTTCTGTACAGCAAAGTGACTCAGTTATACATATATGTATTCTTTTTCGTATTGTTTTCCATTATGGTTTGTCACAGGATGGATAAACAACAAGGTCCTACTGTATAGCACAGGGAACTGTATTCAATATCCTGTGACAAACCATTGTTTCTTAACTGGTCTCCCCCTGCAGTTCCTCCCAACATAATCTAGACCACACAAAGCTTTCTGATTGACCTTTCTAAGATGTTGCATTCATTTGTCATCTCTGTACTTAAGAACTTATAAAGTCTAAATTGCAACACCTGGGACTTCCCTGGTGGTCCAATGGTTAAGACTCCGTGCTTCCAGTGCAGGGGGCCCAGGTTCGATCCTTGGTCAGGGAACTAGATCCCGCATGCCGCAACTAAAAATAAAAGATCCCGCATGCCACAACTAAAGACCCAACGTGTGGCAACAAAGATCCCGCGTGTTGCAACTAAGACCCAGCACAACAAAATAAATAAATATATTTATTTATTTATTTATTTAAATAAATAAAGAAATAAACTGCAACGCCTGTCCTTGTAATTATGAATAACTTGAGGTTGGAATCCTAGTTCGAAACTTCTGTTGTCGTCCCAGAAATGCTTAGCCTGGTGGATGCTACATGGAAACACTCAACACTTGTTCAATCGATTTGAAAAGAAAATTGAAAGAAAAGAAAGAGTGAAACTCACATAGCTTCAAGTCTTCCAGCTCCGAGGACCATCTTGCTTTTTTTTAAGTCTGGTTTACTGAAGCATAATTTACGTACAGTAAGATTTACTCTGCATCGCGTACAATTCTCTGCGTTTTGACAAATGCGTATGGTTACATAGCCACTGTCATCCTCAAGATACAGAACAGTTAGGACACTCCACTAAAACACTCCCTGTGTCCCTTTGTAGTCAACCCCTCTCTCCGCCCCCAGCGATCATTGATCTGTTTCCTGTTCCTATAGTTTTTTTCTTTTCTACATGTCATATAAATGAAATCATCCAGTATATGACCTTTTGAGCCTGGCTTCTTTCACTTGGCATAATGTATTTGAGATTCATCCATTTTGCTTCATATACCAGTAGTCTGTTCCTTTTTCTATTGTATGGGTGGACTACAGTTTGAAGAACATTTAAACTGTTTCCAGTTTGGGGCAATTATGAATAAAGTCACTGAAATCAGTCATGTATAGGTTTTTGTGTGAACATATGTTTTCATTTTTTCTTGGATAAACATTTAGAAGTGGAATTGCTGGAGCGTGTAGTATGCTTTTAAAGGAAATGCCAAACTGTTTTCCAAAGTGGCTGTAACCATTTTCCATCCCCACCAACAATACAGGACAGTTCCAGTTGCTCCAGATTCTTAACAGCACTTGGTATTAGCCGCTTTTTCTTTATTATTTTACCAATTCTAATAGGTATATTTCATTGTGGGGGTTTTTTGTTGGTTTTTTGTGTTTCTTTTGCAGTACACGGGCCTCTCACCGTTGTGGCCTCTCCCGTTGCAGAGCACAGGCTCCGGACACGCAGGCTCAGCGGCCATGGCTCATGGGCCCAGCCGCTCCGCGGCATGTGGGATCTTCCCGGACCCGGGCACGAACCTGTGTCCCCTGCATCGGCAGGCGGACTCTCAACCTCTGCGCCACCAGGGAAGCCCTCTCATTGTGTTTTAATATGCGTTAATGAAACTGTTGAGCATCTTTTCCCATGCTTACTTACCACCCATATATATTCCTTGGTGAAATATCTATTCAAACCTTTTGCTATTTTTAATTGCTTTGTTTGTTTTATTATTAAATTTTGAGACTTCTTTATAATACTGAATGCAAGGCCATTAACCAATATGCTTTGCAAATATTTTCTCCTAGTCTCTGGTTTGTCTTTTTGAAAAATGTTCATACAGTAGAGTTCACGTGGGTGTACAATTCTATGCGTTTAACACATGCATGGATTCTTCTAACAATCACAAATAGGATATGGAACATGCCAGCACCCTAAAGAATTCACTTATGTCCCACTTTTGGTCAGACTCTCTCCCCACCCCAACCTCTGGCAACTTGTTCTCTGTTCCTATAGTTTTTTGGGGGGATTTTTGGTTTTTTTTTTTGCGGTACGCGGGCCTCTCGCTCTTGCGGCCTCTCCCGTTGTGGAGCACAGGCTCCGGATGCGCAGGCTCAGCGGCCATGGCTCACGAGCCCAGCCGCTCCGCGGCATTGTGGGATCTTCCCGGACCCGGGCACGAACCCGTGTCCCCCGCATCGGCAGGCGGATTCTCAATCACTGCGCCACCAGGGAAGCCCTGTTCCTATAGTTTTATCTTTTCCAGTCTCCCAAGGAAATGAAATCATATAGTATGCAATCTTTTGGGACTGGCTTCTTTCACATGGCATAATGCTGAGCGATGGTCTATGGTATGGATACACCACAGCTTATTTGCCCACTAAAGGACATTTAAGTTGTTTCCAGTTTTTGGCAATGAGGATTTTTGGAAAATCAGTGCATTATTCTCATGATGAATAAACACAAAATATTAGACATTGCTGAAGAAAACAGATTCAAGCAACACTGTTGGAAAAGTCGGTGAAGAAGGGGTATCAGGAAAGTGGAAAGAAAGGCCACCATGGGACCAGCTCAACTAGGATAATATACCCACGGGGAATAAGAGAAACTAAAATCAGTGTGAGAAGCAGTGTGGCTCAGAAAGGCAGCCCAGGGCAACACAACTCTGCCTTGCACTTGAATGCAAGAAATGCAACTGAATGCAGAACAACTACTGATAACATTATGAAGCTATATCCATATTCAATATTTTACCTATATTTTTATAATTTTTCCTCCCTACTTCTTAGAAAATATTATAATAATTTAAAAGCCATTTGCACCAGAACAGCTAAAACCTAAATCAGAGAGAATGTTTAGAAGCCATATTGAGGAAGATGTAAGGAAAAAAATTCAGCTGCGAGCCTGCAATGAGATGCTTATTTGTTCTCTGAGCTTCCTATACATCTTTCAGGCAGGAAAATCAGTTTTTCAGGAGAGGAAAACATTTTCCTGTTACTGAATTCTCAGATAAATTTGTCACATAATTCCTTATATAGAAGACCCATGAGCAATATTGAACAGCATCATGAAAACAACAGTTTTGCCAGAGATGCAAAAATTTCTTCATAGGAAATTGCACTGTATTCCGTCTTCCACATAATCTCTCAGAACATAGTAGGTAGGAAAATTTGATGTATTCACATCTAGTTTCTCAAACATAGTCAGTGGTACCCCCGGGTCAAAATCACTTAGTGCTACTTGATACACATTCAAATTCCTAAGCTTTCTCCCAGTCCAACTAAATCAAAATTTGGATAGACAAGGCCCAGGAATCTGATACATTAAAGTTGGAAAACCACCGCTACAGAAAAGTATGGCTGGTTTTGGGTTATGTAGAATGCAGAAACAGAAACGGGAGAATTTGGGGAAATGAATAATTAACATGTCCTTTAAACCATCTCTCTTGATATTAATTGCTTCCACTGTGTTTTGGCAGCCAATTAAGTGCTGCGTTCTTTGGTAGGTGCCTGGGGTGCAAACCTTCAATATTATTGACTGAACCTTGGTCATTTAAATACTTTGAAGTGTGTAAGTCTACAAAAGAAGCCGTACTATTGCTCATCTCTTGAAAAAAAAAGTCTTGATAAGCACTTTAATTTAAAAAAAAGAGGTTGATCGTATTTTAATTTCTATTTGCCCAAACTATCTGCTGTAAGCATGTTAGCACACTGCGTGTTAGTGTCTGCACTGTCTGTCACAAATGAGACAGAAACACAAACCAGGAGGCCCTTAACTTGAAAACACCTCGCCTGAGGCGTTAGTTCATGTATGTGCCAGAAAGTCATAAACTACAGTTCTCTGAAAATATTCTCGAGTTTAGATTGTGCTCCCACATTTAGTTGAGGATACTGAAGTGTTACAGTCTATGTTTCATGAACCTCCTTATTCTTACTTCAGTAAGCCACTAGAGGATTTGTCAATTTTCTCTTTAAAAGCAGGATAAACAGAAGAGGTGATCCAGTGAGAAATAAGTGGAAATTGCAAGTCAAGAAAACATACTGCGTTTATTTTATAACCCCATTTATACTTCGATTTAGCGCATGCCCAGAAGACCTTGATACACATTTATTTCCTTGGGAGAAGATGCCAGCCTTTATAACAATATCCACAGTCATTATCTGTGTCTGGCAGCAAATCACACTTGTTAAGCCCTTGTGGGCATGTGTGAATGCTTGGTGAGTTACAACACCTCTATAAGTGTTTACATTTTAGGGGTAAAAATCCCACCATGTTCAGATTGAAAGACATATTGGAATGCCTTGGATTTCTAAAACCCAAGTAAAAAAATAGGAAGACGACTCCCACTGAAAATAACACGATATTGAACTTTAAATCCATACAATTAAAAACACCATTTTGCCTATCAGAGTATGCAGAGAAAACCAATTACCACAACCATTGTTTGCTTTGGAACGATTAGAAAAACAAAATATGTGAACATTATACTTGACTTATGAGTAGATTTAACTTTCATTTCTATTTAACCCAATCCTTTTTGTCTCATGGGCTGAAAAGTTCTGTTTCTCATTCAGTACAGACCATCCTTTCTTCTCCCCACCCCTAACCTTCAACTCTCAAAGAATGCATTTCCTAGAGGAATGTTATGTATGGTCCATGTTCTCATTTCTGCCCTGTACACTGTATTATGTATACACATAAATATATACCTTGTGCTGTTTACCCATAAAGACCTTTGATTTGGCCAGTTACCCTAACACTCGATTCCTTTTCAATCATGTAGTTGATATTAGCTGGAAGTTCCCTTAGAGTACCCCAATTGTTAAACATTAAATCTTTTAGAGTCATTCCAGGCCATTTCCTTTTCTAGTCCTTGACCCTTTCTTGAAATGACCCCTTTTAGTTCAGCCAAATGTAAACAGAACTAAATTTTAGCTCTGCTCTTACAAGACCTGTGTTTAGACTATGATTTGCTCCAGGCCAATGCTTTTCAAAGGGGGAGATTTTGATCTCTAGGAATCCTTGAAGGTAAATGATGACAAAGATCGGGAAGGCAAGATTAAAATTATATATGTACATGTATTTGTTCATCATACTTATGTTAAAGGGAAAAAAAGATTTAGATGCAAGTAAAAGGCATCTAAGCATGAAGGGCCGCTTATGTAATTCAAAAATGCAAAATTATCCTATAACTCATTAAATAACTTTTGAAATATTATTTCAAAATGGATTTTATTATATGGTTCTATTTCTATGAAATGCCCCAAATAAGCAAATTCATAGAGACAGAAAGGAGATTGGCGGTTGCCTGGGGCTGGAGGGTGGAGACCGGGAGAAGTGGGGAGAGGCTGCTCAGGGTACAGGCCTTCTTTGGGGGATGATAAAAATGTTCTAAAACGGGGTAGTGGTGATGGTTGCACAAGTCTGTGCATATACTAAAAACCACTGAATTGTACACTCTAAAAGGGTGAATTTTATGGCTATGTGCACTGTATCCCAATAAAGTTGTTATTTTAAAACTGGATTTACATGGTTCCCATCTGACAATAAGAAGATAATAAATAATCCAATAGAAAATGGGCAAAGGATATGTATTGGAAACTCTCAGAAGAGGAACCACGATTTGGCAAATAAGAGGTTTCCCCACAAGGGGTTGGGGAAAATGCAGAACAAAACGACAATGAGATATTTAAACCCATTATAATGGCAAAAATTATAACAATTCCAAATGGTAGCAGGATGTGAAAGTGAGATTCTCATACATAGCTGATGGGAATGTAAATTGGTACAAGAGCTTTGGAGGGCAATTTGGCAACATCTCAAAGTTAAAAATAAGCATACCCTCCCACCTGGCAGTTTGGTTTCTCAGCACACTCTCACACAACAGGGTGAAGATATATGTACAGGGACATCCATTAGTATTGTTTGTAATTGGGAAAAATGGAAACAACTCAAAGACCTACCAATAAAGGGATGGGGAATTTAACTATAGTACATACATACAATGGAATACCATAGAGCACTAAAATAAATAAATTAGATTCACTAGGGGAAATAATGCATTTACAAAACATGCCACAGAATTTTTTTAAAGAGAGATAAGATAGGAAAAATAAGATTAAGCTAAGGGTTTAATGCACAAAATGAGGTTTGGTTTACCTGTTAGTGCTGGATCACATTTGGCTCTAAAATTTTAGCAGCCAGTGCGAAAGGAAAATCTGATCAATTACAGAATCAGACCGTGATGGAAAAACACACAACCCTTCCTGACACTAAGATCAGAGGGAAATTTCCCCCAGGGTTTTCAGAAAGAGGCCACCAGGTAAGGTGGGTAATTAACATCCTCAATGTCATTCACCCATCCATAGAATGACCCGTATTTCCACAAAGACACATCTCCGTGCTTCAGTGTCCAAGTGTCTGGCTTTATCAGAAGATTCATTGTTGAGATCAGGGGTTAGAAACCGAGGTGCCAAAGTACTTTGCTTGGCCAGCACCATATTTAAGATTTTTTAATTTGAACGCCTTCAGGTGGCACATACATTCCTTAGAATAGCACGGTCAAATAGAACTTTCTGCAATAATGAACATGTTCTGTATCTGCACTGTCCAGTGTGGTAGCTGACAACCCTATGCAGCTACTTACTGAGTATGTGAAATGTGGCTGGTTTGACTGAGGAACAGAATTTAAATTTTATTTAATTTTAAGTAACTTTAATGTAAATAGTCACGTGTGGCTAGTGGAGACCCTATTGGGCAGTACAGCTCTAGAAAACCACGGGTCCCACCGTTCTCTACTTTATTAAACCCCACCTCAAAATCACACATTTAGGTTATCTGGCCCCTAGAGGTGTTTCTGTTTGTAACTCATGTTTTAAAGTACCATGTCTCTACGGCTATATTTAAAATAGATAACCAACAAGGATCTACTGTATAGCACAGTGAACTCTGCTCAGTATTCTGTAATAACCTAAATGGGAAAAGAATTTGAAAGAAAAGAAAGAAAAAAGGAAAAAAAAGGAAGGAAGGAAGAAAGAAAGGAAGAAAAGAAAGAAGGAAGGAAGGAAGGGAGGGAGGACCGTGTCTCGAGGAAGGACAGATTGTCGTTTTATGGTATATCCTCTTTTGTTCATTTATTCAATAAATACTCTTTCTACATGTGCCAGGTCTGTTACAGACACAGCACTTACCATCTCAAGGGCAGCAGAGACCAATCAATCTATGACAGCCCCGCAAGGATGGGTGATGCATATGGTGGGGGGAAAGCAAGGTCCAGGGAGCACACAGGATAGTGGCATTTAACACCTAACCTGAATTTGGTGGGACAGAGAGGTGCCCTGTAAGGGAGAACTAAGAATAAGTACAAGTCGGCTGGAGTGAGGGGCAGCTCTCAGAAGAGGAAACAGCAGGACCTACTCTATGGCTTCAAAAAAGTTCACTAGAATTTAGAATGTGGGGACAGATGACAGTGGAAGATTGGCAAAGGGTGAGATCATGCAGGATGTTAGAAGTGGCTTTGGACTTTGTCCTGAAGGCAATAGAAAAACCACTGAAAAATTTTAAGCGGAGGAGTAGATTTCTGCCTTCTCTACATTCAGAATAAACCCACAAGTATTACCACATGATCCAAAAATTCTACTTCTGTAGATACCCAAAAGAAATGAAAGCAGGGACTTGAACAGATACTTGTACACCCATGTTCATAGCACCATATTTAAAATAGCCAAAAGGTGGAAACAACCCAAGTGTCCATCAACAGATGAATGGATAAACAAAGTGTGGTCTATACATAAATGGAATATTATTCATCCTTAAAAAGGAACGAAATTCTGACTCATGCTACTACATGGATGAATCTTGAAGACGTTATGCTAAGTGAACAAGTCAGAGATAAAAGGACAAATATTATATGATTCCACTTATATGAGGTAACTAGAATAGTCAAATTCATAGAGACAGAAAGTAAAATGGTTGTTGCCAGGGACTTGGGGGAGGAGGGAATGGGGAGTTATTGTTTAATGGGTACAGAGATTCAGTTTGGAAAGATGCAAACGTTCTAGAGATAGATGGTGGTGATGGTCGCACAGCAATGTGAATGTATTTAATGCCACTGAACTGTATACTTAAAAGGGGTTAAAATGGTAAATTGTATGTTATGTATATTTTATCACAATAAAGATTAAATGAATAAAATAAAATAAACCCTTCATTAGTTCTTGCCAAAACTATGTAAAAGCCTCCTAACTGTTCTCCCTGTGACTCTTCTTGATCCCTTATATGTAGTCTATTTTCTGTTCAACAGAGAGAGTGATGGATGAAACAGGAGTCAGGTCACCTGACTCCCCTGCTGAACACCTTTCAGTGGCTGGACTGGCCTCTCGTGATCTGGACCCTCGTCACCTCCCTGGCCTCTTCTCCTCCAATCTCTGATGGCTGACTCTACTCCAGCCTCACTGGCCTCTTTGAACTCACTAAGAAATCTCCCACTTTCGGGCTTTCTCATTCTGGAACATTCTTTCCTCTGATATTCACCTAGTTTGCTTCCTCACTTCCTTATGAAGGTAATATCACCCCTCAGACACCTTTCTTGATCACCGTATCTAAAAACATCCCTACCCTGCTTTCCTTGATAGAACTTACCCCCGCCCATCATTTTAGTATATATCCATCTGTTAACTTGCTTATTGCCAGTCTCTCTTGCAATGTAAGTTCCGTGAAGGCCAGGACTTAGTTTTGTGTGCTACTGAATCCCAGTCATTGGAACAGTGCTGGTCATGGAGGAAACATTCAATAAAAATCTGGCGAATAAAAGAATAATTATATTTGTGTTTTAGAAAGATTGTGAGGATAGACTGCAGTGTGGACTAGAATGGGAGATACCAGCTTGGGTGGCTGTTTCTTAATCACACAAGCAGTTACGATGGCCCAGATAGTGGCAGGGGGTCACCGGGAGATTTGGGGAGACAGAGATATTTAGAAGAGTGAATCAACAGGCAGGCTGGAAGGTTCATTCAAAGAAGTAGAAGACACAGAAAGACACAGCAGGTGTGAGGGAGAAGTGAGCTCCATTTTAAATTCAGTGAGTGGACTTTCTTCATAGACATGCTCAGTGGGCAGTTGTATTTCTTCAACAGAGGGATCTGGGCTAGAAACGCAGATTTGGCAGTTCATAAATATAATCTCAGTGGAAATTTTGATAACCGTTGAGCAGCAGTTAGTTGGAGGTTATACTTTTTGAATAAGTACTTAAATGTACATATTCAATGGTGCCAATTAGCTTCAGACGCATGTGCTCTCATAGTCATCCGAGTTGGTCATATTTTTTAAACTGTAAGGAAGGAATGCAGAAAATGAAATTTCTATTTTTAAAAAAAAGTGGAGTAATGCTACTCTTTTTTTTTTTTTTTACTGTAACAGGGTCAATTTTAATGGATTATATCCAAACCTCAAGCCATATATTCTGTAATCCACCTAATTAAATATACAGATTAATGTTTGACCTTTACGGGAACATCATTATCCTTTATATTTAAAAGCGATCTCCTAATCCAACTCCGTCATTTCAAGTATGTGGAAATAATAGCCCTTGGACAGTAATGACCCACCCACCTAAGGTCACACAGTTGGACGTAACAGAATCAGAACTAGAATCCAGAGTTCTTACTCTGTGTCTAAGTAGTTCATAACGGTGGGCACATTGTTTAGATTTCTGTTTTGGTTTATCTTTGGAAAGATTCCTTCAAAATTGCTCATCATGAATGCATGCAGTTTACCAAGACCAAAGCTACCTGGATATCCTTCAGTGACCCACTTGTCCCACCCAGGGAACCTGTTGTCAGACACTGAGTCTTCACTCTTTATTACCTTTGTGCAAAGTTCAATACGTAGCAGGACTGCTTGAGAATAAAGATATGGGCTCCAAGGCATTCTCAGATTTCACATAACTAAAAAGTACAAGCCATTTCTGCCTTCTAGATTTAAAGTCTGGACTTTGCTACCACTCCAAGGCTTTTCTCGAATGAGTTTCTCGCTTCATGGAAAAGCATTATTAGATGATGTCCCTAGGAACCAAAATGTAGTGACCGCTTGCAGCAATGAAATCTTACATTAACTGGCACAAAAACAGAAATATAGTTCAATGGAACAGGATAGAAAGCCCAGAGATAAACCCACGCACATATGTTCACCTTATCTTTGATAAAGGAGGCAAGAATATACAGTGGAGAAAAGACAGCCTCTTCAATAAGTGGTTCTGGGAAAACTGGAAAGCTTCAGGTAAAAGAATGAAATTAGAACTCTCCCTAACACCATACAGAAAAATAAACTCAAAATGGATTAAAGACCGAAATGTAAGGCCAGACACTATCAAACTCTTAGAGGAAAACATAGGCAGAACACTCTATGACATAAATCACAGCAAGATCCTTTTTGACCCACCTCCTAGAGAAATGGAAATAAAAACAAAAATAAACAAATGGGACCTAATGAAACTTCAAACCTTTTGCACAGCAAAGGAAATCATAAACAAGACGAAAAGACAACCCTCAGAATGGGAGAAAATATTTGCCAATGAAGCAACTGACAAAGGATTAATCTCCAAAATTTACAAGCAGCTCATGCAGCTCAATATCAAAAAAACAAACAACCCAATCCAGAAATGGGCAGAAGACCTAAATAGACATTTCTCCAAAGAAGATATACAGATTGCCAACAAACACATGAAAGGATGCTCAACATCACTAATCATTAGAGAAATACAAATCAAAACTACAATGAGATATCATCTCACACTGGTCAGAATGGCCATCATCAAAAAGTCTACAAAGAATAAATGCTGGAGAGGGTGTGGAGAAAAGGGAACCCTCTTGCACTGTTGGTGGGAGTGTAAATTGATACAGCCACTATGGAGAATGGAGGTTCCTTAAAAAACTACAAATAGAACTACCATATGACCCAGCAATCCCACTACTGGGCATATACCCTGAGAAAACCATAATTGAAAAAGTGTCATGTACCAAAATATTCATTGCAGCTCTATTTACAATAGCCAGGACATGGAAGCAACCTAAGTGTCCATCAACAGATGAATGGGTAAAGAAGATGTGGCACATATATACAATGGAATGTTACTCAACCATAAAAAGAAACAAAATTGAGTTATTTGCAGTGAGGTGCATGGACCTAGAGTCTGTCATACAGAGTGAAGTAAGTCAGAAAGGGCAAAACAAATACCGTATGCTAACACATATGTATGGAATCTAAGGAAAAAAAAAAAGGTCAGAAGAACCTAGGGGTAAGATGTGAATAAAGACACAGACCTACTAGAGAATGGACTTGAGGATATGGGGAGGGGGAAGGGTAAGCTGGGACAGAGTGAGAGAGTGGCATGGACATGTATACACTACCAAACATAAAATAGATAGCTAGTGGGAAGCAGCCGCATAGCAGAGGGAGATCAGCTCGGTGCTTTGTGACCACCTAGAGGGGTGGGATAGGGAGGGTGGGAGGGAGGGATACGCAAGAGGGAAGAGATATGGGAACATATTTATATGTATAACTGATGCACTTTGTTATAAAGCAGAAACTAACACACCATTGTAAAGCAATTATACTCCAATAAAGATGTTTAAAAAAAAAGAGAAATCTTACATTAGAGGCAGAATTAAGAACCATCTCAACTGTGATGGCCAGTCAGTCAGAGCTGGTAATTTTTCTGACCATAGTGGAAACTACTTGTGGCAGATTCTTTAAATGGCTACCCCGAAGCCTCTCCGACCTCTTCTCCTTGCCCCGTCCTACTATAAATTCCTCCCTGAAGTGCAGATGGCCAAGTGAGCCCATTCGGAACCATGAGACATAAGCAGAAGTCTTCCCAGGCCGCTGCTGCAAAGTCAGCATGACCCTCTCCCCATTTCCCTTCCCTCCTTATGGACAGGATGGCTTGAGTTACAGCAGCTTTCTTGCATTTATGAAGGAAAAGGCCAAGGGAATCACACAACAGAGGTCCTGCCATTGTCTGACTGCTGAACCAAAACCCACCCACGCCAGATTTCTCATGTGAGAAAAAGTATTCTCTTTTTGTTTAAGCCACTGTAGATGTATGTTCTGTTTCCCACATCTAAATACAGTTGTATTAGATTATTCAGTCTAATTATGGAGGGGGTAAGGGGGTAAGAGAAATGGGAGAATTGGGTTGTTTTAGTTTAACTAAATTGTTTTATTATTTTAATTTTTAAAAATAAATAAATACAAAAAATAATAATAATAATAAATAAATACAATTGTGGCCAAAACGCTAATGAAATAACTCAAATTGAAAGGGTTGGGGATGGGACGGGGACTACCAGAATATTTGTGGGCGGAACCTAGTGTGTATATATGGACACACACGATATATATATATGGTCCCCAACGCCTCCTCTCCCAATTGGGAATTATCTGTATATCATGTTTTCTTTACTAGGTGCAGTTTTATGTCTTTATACCACGAAAATCAAGCATGAAAAAGAAATGACCTAGAAAGTTGGTATCCAAAGACAACATTCGTGCACATAGGAACTTTTCTAATTTGCTAAACTCTGAATATTGCCAGTGAATTTCAGAAAATATCCTAGGAGCATGAAATTATATAAACCATTACAGACACTCTTAGACCATTTGTGAAGCTCTATAGGGCTGCACCCCCATGACCACATGCTGAGGAGATTAGGGAAAATCTGCTTTGCCCAGTCCGGGAGTCAGGCTCCACTCTTGTCCTGACACGACCCTGTGACAGCCCACTCCCTCGTCTGTGCGGTATGCAGAGCCTCAGCTGACTAAGCAATTGCAAGCTCTGGACTCTGTTGCTATTAGTGCCTTGGCCGCATTGCTGCAAACCATCTGCCGACTTTCCCCGAATCCATCACTCTGCAAAGATCATGGTTCAATCTATTCTACCACGGCGGGGCCAAAGCTCCCTGATTGACAATGCTAGTCAATTCAAAACTCAAGATCTTGCCAACAGGGGGTTGTTTCTTAGATCCTTTGTGGGTTTCCCCCCAGTCCTACAAATAACAGTGATAGTAGGCCTGTGAAATCCAGAGGCATTTTCTGACTTTGTAGGAAACAGCTGGGCAGATGTCTCAACAATATTTTGTCATCCTTGATTTGACCACCAGCCTGGGAAACACTGAAACGGCTGAAGTCGGCCTGTCCTGGCTCTTTTAGAACACCCCTTAGTACCCTCAGAGCTTCTTCTTCTCCCAGCTTCCTCCTGGTGACTCTCTGCCCCCCCCCCCCCCCCCCCGCAGAACCATCCCCTGGAAAGTCCATACACATGTGTCCCCAGCCAATCACCTGCCACACTGGGGAGAGAGGCCCTTCATGAATAACTTAGCCTAGACTTAAGGTGTTATGCCATCTGGGCACTGGCTCTTTAATAAGCACCTCAAATCCAAAGGAACGAATCTGGTGGTACTGTTTTGGGCACCAGTGACAGGCTGCTGGGAAACATTCTGCGGCAACACCAACCCCAAGCATGTCTACATCCCGCCTGCCTGCGTTAGGAAGCCTCTGCATTCTCACTCTTGTGAGGCACTTTGAGTACTCTAGCACTTAAGAATAACAAAATAAAAATAAATACAGTCTGTACATGTTTTATTTGTCCTCTTCCTCTATCAGCTATTTCTTAAATCAAGTCATCTTTTTTCTAATGATAGGAGTTGGAAAACAGTGTCAATATTTCTGTAGTGGAAATCCTAGACGCTCACCAAACCAGCCGACCTGTACGTACCACGCCGCCGTAACCACACACAGGAAAAATTTGTCAAAGCAAGCCAGAAAAGCAGCCCATTGGGTCACTTTGCAGTGGCCACTAAGGGCATCTGGTTGGTCTCTCTGAGCATGAATGTTCCCTACTGTGACATAGTCTATATTTTTGTTTCATGAATTAATTTCTTTGTTTATTCTATTTAATACAAATGAAACATCACCTGATTGTTCTCTCATTAAGTGCAGCATTAGACTTCCCCACTAACTCTGCAAATTATTTTTTTCAGCGGTATGTGGAAGCTGGCAGAGTAAACGATCTGTTATTTGTCCTGTTGTAGTGGCTTATGAAGAAAAAAGCATGACAATTATAAGAGCAATGTTTTGGGCACTTAAGGTTGATGTCGTAACTAATTTCAAAAGTCCTTCTGATCACAATCTCCTCTCCTACCTTCTGCCAGACCTTTTGGGTCCTGTTAAAAGAGCCTCTAAAATCATGGGAAGAGTGTTCAAAGTAATTTAAGAAAACAAACTTCACACCTTGCAAAAATAGTTCACTGGGAATTATTGGTGTCAGTTCAGCAACCCCAGCAGACTGCCTGGTGTGAATTTCACCTGCCACTTGTCAGTATCCCAAGGCTTGATTCAGGACAGCCCCGGGAGTCAACAGGAGACTTGTGGTAATATAATTAGAAAGGGACCCTTTGTCCCACTAGTATTTTTCTATTTCTTCCTTGCCCTCTGTAGAATGGGCTCCAAGCCTAAAAATGTTACTTCTTAGAAGAAGCCTAACAAGCAACAGGCAAATGCATTCTTGTCTGTGATGCAAAGCAAGCCCGAGCTGCTCATTCTTACTGGGATAAAAACAAACCAACATGTAAACAAAATACATTATGAGGCGTTATGAGGTCATGGGTGGAAGATTGCATCTTAGAGGCTGCTTCTGTCACGTGATTGGCAGGTGCTTGAACACATCAGTTCTGTTAACCAGTCCTGCTGTGTGCCCTGCTCTCCCCCTTTTTCCCTGGGTGAGACGTCAAAGGAGGCCTCTCCTCCTCCAGGTGTGAAACAAGCACGATGATAATCTCACATGTTCGGTACATCGGTGAGGGCTGGCCTCACAGTCATGCTACTGTCTACGTCTGTGTCACTTTCCCTGCCTGCGCCCGCAAAACCCACATGGAAATCTGCAAGGGGAATTTACGTTTCTTTCTCTGTCTTGATCACAGCCTCTTTTCCTAATTCCCACTGCTGACACTGTCTCTCTAGTTCTACTCACTTCCATCTGGCTGCCAATTCCTTCCCACAAAGCCAGATGGAATTACAACCCAACACTGCACAGTTCGAATGTGGATTCCCTATTTGTCCTATACATCCTATCTGTACTTTGATAAAATGGGAATCTTTGAACATCATAAAATGATGATTATTTGGAGTGTTACAGGTTCAAAGGTCAAAAAGAAATACAGGAGAGAGAATCTTATCCTGTTTCTTTTTTAAACTGTATGCTTCCAGTCAATCTGATAGGATTACATAGTGAAATTTTACAAGAAGTAATTTTGCCTCTATTGCCTGCTAATCTGGAAAAAATGGGGAATGATAGTGCTATGATGCAATGAATTAGCTCAGTCTTAACAATTTCCTGCTACAACTGCTTTGTTAGGTAAATGATATCCTCAAATGCTTTAAGGATTAGAAAACCCCAGTGCTGGAGGGACAAAACAGATCCGTCAAACAACGTCAACCCTGTCAACCATTTTCCTTACCTTTGCATCTGAAGGGAATTGAATTAAGTATTAATTTCGTGACGACTTTTCTTAAAGCTAGGATCAAATCATTGCTCTTCAAAAAACTTTGAGAAGTAATACATTTAACAACATAATATTTAGAGGCAGGTTTACCTGATAGTATTTACAGGCTGATCAATGAAGCTTTAGACTGATGTAGGTTCAAATCCCAGCTCTTCTACTCACCAGCTGTATGAACTTGGACAGATTAGAAAGCCTTGGTTTCCTCGTCTGAAAAAGAGGAATGAGCATTTTTGTGAGATTTGTGGCACTGTGTATATAAAAGAGACTTAGCATAAACAGTAGAGTTTCTGACTTGGAATCAGATCCTGGCATTGTTGCTTATGAGTTATGTAACCTTGACCTTGCTATGTAAATATTATAGCATCATTATAGCTTAAGTGGTGCTATGATACGCGTCTTACAAGGCTACTGTAGAATTAAATGAGACTGTATTAAAGGGGTCAGCAAACTTTTTATAGAAGTGTAAGATAGTAAATATTTTAGGCTTTGCAGGCCATGTGGTCTTTGTCACAACTACTCAGCTCCGTCCTGGTCACACAAAAGCAGCCACAGGTAATGTTGAAATGAATGAGTACGGCTGTGTTCCCATAAAATTTTACTCACAAAAACAGGTCATGAGCCAGATTTTGTCCATAGGCCATAATTTGCCAATTCCTGCTCTAGGAGATAATCAATACATGATCAAACTCTAGTAAGCAACACAATCTTTTTAATTCATGTAATTGATCATAGATGAGACAGAAAGAGAAAGAATTGAAGATGCAATCTTTCCCTAGACATCTATATGTTTTTACATAATTACTCCATGTTAGATATCCATATGAATTCTATGAACAATAATAGTGCAATAAACAATAGAGATACATGCATTCCAATGTTCATTGCAGCACTATTTTTTAAATAAATAAATTTATTTATTTGTTTATTTATGGCTGCACTGGGTCTTCGTTGCTGCACACAGGCTTTCTCTAGTTGTGGTGAACGAGGGCTACTCTTCATTGAGGTGCGCGGGCTTCTCATTGCGGCGGCTTGTCTTTGTTGCAGAGCACGGGCTCTAGGCATGCTGGCTTCAGTAACTGTGGCACACGGGCTCAGTAGTTGTGACACATGGGCTTAGTTGCTCCGAGGCAAGTGGGATCTTCCTGGACCAGGGCTCGAATCCATGTCCCCTGAATTGGCAGGCAGATTCTTAACCACTACGCCACCAGGGAAGTTCCTGCAGCACTATTTACAACAGCCAAGGCATGGAAGCAAACTAAATGTCCACTGACAGATGAATGGATAAAGAAGATGTGATATATAATATTCCATTGTTATATATATATGTGTGTGTGTGTATATATATATATATAAAACAATGGAATATTACTCAGCCATACAAAAGAATGAAATATTGCCTTTTGCAGAAACATGGATGGACATAGAGATTATCATACTAAGTGAAGTAAGTCAGACAGAGAAAGACAAATATCATATGGTATCACTTATATGTGGAATCTTAAAAAATGATACAAATGAACTTATTTACCAAAAAAAAACAGACTCACAGATATAGAAAATAAACTTATGGTTACCAAAGGGGAAAGGTGGGGAGAGGGATAAATTAAGAGTTTGGGATTCATAGATACATACCACTATATATAAAGTAAACAGTAAGGCTTCACTGTATATAGCATGGGGAACTATATTCAATATCTTGTAATAACCTATAATGGAAATAATCTGAAAAAGAATATATCTATAATCAGCTCAGTGCTTTGTGACCGCCTGGAGGTGTGGGATAGGGAGGGTGGGAGGGAGGGAGACGCAAAAGGGAAGACATATGGGGACATATGTATATGTATAACTGATTTACTTTGCTATAAAGCAGAAACTAACACACCATTGTAAAGCAATTATACCCCAATAAAGGTGTTAAAAAAAAAGAATATATCTATACCTATATCTATATACCACTGAATAACTTTTCTGTACACCAGAAACTAGCACTATATTATAAATCAACTAAACTTCAATTAAAAAATGATTTAAAAATATGTTAATAGGCTGAGGCCAAATAAAGGGAGGTCATGTGGGTCGTTATAATGTATTTTTAGCCTTCATCCTGAGAGAAATGGAGACCTGCCATAGGGCTTTAAGCAGGACAGTGGCAGGATGAGATTTGTGTTCCAGAAGACACAGTGGCTACAGTGTGGAGAATGGACCTGTTAGGACTCTATTGCATGGTCCAGGCGTGACGTAATGGTGGTGGAGACAGGATTGGTCGTAGGAAGGGTGGGGAAGAGTGAATGGATTGGAGAAATATTTAGAAGGTGCAATTGACATTAATGATAGATTGGTTTCTGAGAACTGGAAGGCATGGGAAAGACTGGAGTGAAAAGAGGATAACAGTCTGGGAGAAGATAAGGAGTGGATAGAGGGTCACATCATCTACTGAACTAGGGAAGAAGAACAGGTATGATTTAGGGACAAGAAGCTTCCGTTTTGCACATGTGTTGGGTGGACCCATGACATATCCAGCTGGAGAGAGCTCTTTCCATGCCTCTTCAGCTACCCATCTCCTGCCCCTCCTCTGACCTGCTTCCCTCCTCTTTCCTTGTCCTCTCTCCCTCCTGAGTTTAAGGCCTCCCAACCTCAGGCCTTCAACTCCCATCAGAGGAAAAAAATAAAAACATACTTATGAGAAGGATTGATAATGGAATTCACCCTAGAGAAGATATTTAACAATTTCATATCAGAGTCTGAAGCATCTGCTTCTATTTGATGGTATCCACTGGTCTCAAATGTTTCCACAATGATGATTAGTTATTATGGTTCATCTTATATCTGCTGATTAAAAGTGGTCTCCAGTGGGCTCTTTCTCAGAAGACAGCAAGAAAATCACTGAAAGATGAATTCTAACTTCTTTCCTTAGAACCACCCGGGATTCTACTGACCCTGGTAGATGTATCACCATATTTCCATTAGATTGATGATTTTTACACAGTGTTTAGTTATGGAACCCTTTTGTCTAAGGACAGGTTCCCTAGAAACAGAAGCTGAGATGGAGATTCTTGCACAAGTGAATTGTGGAGGACGTGCTCCTGGAGGAGAGGGGCAAGCAGGATAGGGCAGGATGGAAATGCTGAACAAGGATGTGGTCTCAGCTGGAGCCCAGCTTCAGCCTGATCCCCAGGGAGCCAGGGAGCCAATCTACACTACAGACTCAATTACCTGCTAGGCAAGGGGTCAGCCTTTTGTATCCCATCAGGTGGTCTTTGGCTGAGGGCGGCTGAGTGGGGTTGTAACCTCCAGGCAGCCCCATGCTGAGGGCAATTCTTTGGACAAGAGGGCAGTGGTGGGTCACAAGCAGCCAATGTTCACAGCAGCTGGGGGATGGGTGCAGCAGACCTGGGAAAGGTAATCTAGACGGGGAACTAATGGCTTTCTTCAAACAAAATCTTACCTGGACGTCTAATAGATGTAAAGGAAAACACACACACACACACACACACACACACACACATGGTGCATGGCACCTTCACAGAAAAACTTTTGACTCCTCATAACCCCCAGAAGGAGAGAAAGCTCACCAGTTTCTATGAGAAATTTACAGGAGTAAATAGTAAATATTGTGTTTAAATATTTAATGTTTAAAAATGTTAGAAAAGTAACCAAATTAGATGATCATCATCATCTCAAAAAGGTATAAAGAGTTTAAAGTACACTTTTTTTTTTTTTTTTTTGCGGTACACGGGCCTCTCACTGCTGTGGCCTCTCCCATTGCGGAGCACAGGCTCCGGACACGCAGGCTCAGCAGCCATGGCTCACGGGCCCAGCCACTCCGCGGCACGTGGGATCCTCCCAGACCAGGGCACGAACCCGCGTCCCCTGCATCGGCAGGCGGACTCTCAACCACTGCGCCACCAGGGAAGCCCTAAAGCACACTTTAAAAGCCCTATGAATGAAAGAAGAAAGAACAGCAAAAATAAATATACATTTTACAAGGAGATACAAAAAAAGAAAAAGAAAAAAGAAAGAGTATGACTAGCTCAATTACTAGACCCAATCCACATTGGGTACAGATTTGCTGAATTGAATGGAATTGAATTGATTATCCCTCCAAAACATCATATACTGAATGTTTTAACTTTTCCAATTCATATGTTGAAGTCTTAACCTCCAGTACCTCAGAATGTGACCTTATTTGGAGACAGGCCTCTACAGAGATAATCAAGTTAAAATGAGGTCATTAGCGGGAACACTAATCCAGTATTACTGGTATCCTTATAAAGGGGAAATTTGAACATAGACACATAAAAGGAAAACAATATGAAGACACTGGGCGAAGATAGTTATCCACAAGCCAAGGAGAGAGGCCTGGAATAGCTCCTTCCCTCACAGCCCTCAGAAGGAACGGAGCCTGCCAACACCTTGATCTTGGACTCAGCCTCAAGAACTGTGAGATAATAAATTTCTGTTGTTTAAGCCACCCAGTCTGTGGTACTTTGTTAAGGCAGTTCCAGGAGACCAATATATATGCCAAGGAATACGTTTGGGGCAAACACTGAGGAAGCGGTTCACGAGGCTTGCCTGTTTGATTATAAGGAAAATAAGAGTTGCTATCTTACTGTTTGATTTCAAAGTGAAATAAAGTCATCATAGAATAGTAAAAGTTATAGTAAACAACAAAAGCCTAAGAACACTGGAACACCATGCAAGGAAAAAATAGGCGGAAACGGAATTGTACTTTGAAACGTCAGTGTTCCACATGACAAATCGGGAGAATGAAGATTTAATGAAGAAAGTGTGGGGTTGATTAGTATAATAAATTACGTACAATTAACAGATATGTCGAATCACAGAACTTAATACATTTTTTGCTAGTGTAATGAGTCATAAAAAATATCAATCAAATAAGGCGCAAAAAAATTTCTTCATTCAAACAACAGCAACAAAAAAGAGATTCTACGTACCACATTCCCAAAGTAAAATGAGTGCAACTTGAAATAATGAACAAAAGCAGAATTGATTAAAATTGTAAATTAATTTCTTAACTAATAACCTACATCAGAGAAGAAATCTGCTATACCATTCCAATATAATTTAAACTACATATTTATATTGTGTAATACCCACATATGATCACGATACATAAAGTTTATATATGGCTGTCACAAAATTATGTAAATGCGAGTAAATGCATCAAAATAAACATAGTTGTCTTTGGGTTGTGGGACTCAGCCCTAAATTTCCTTATTTAATGAATTTTCTAAATTATCTGTTTTTTAAAAAGAAAGAAAATCATCAAGAAAAACTAGAAAAAGGAGACCTAATAAACTAAGCACAAATAAAGAAGGCAAAAGCTATAGAATCGGTAACAGGAGGTTCTTGGACAATTTTTTTAAAGTGTTAATCATTGAAATAAAAGAAAGACCCGGATTAGTAACATTCTGTGCAAGAAAAAACTATCACAATTCAAACCCAAACTTTTTATTTCACTAAAATGGAGGACTATTATTTTCAACTGTACGTTAAACTTGATAACCAAAACAAAACGGACGACTTTTCAAAAATATAAAATATAAAAGCTAACAGAACTCGCAGAAATACAAGTTCTCATTTTGATCGGTGTAGCGTCCTGAAGAATATCTCATCAGGCTTTCTGAGAACATCTTTAAAGTACCTGTTATTCTACCCTTGAGTGAAAAATTAATAACAGGTGATTTATTATAACAGACTTATTATAGTAGAGAAAAAAAACCCAACAGAATTAAGCAGAAAAAAATAGGAAAAGCTGTTACAATATAATGAAAAGAAAGGAGGAGAAAAGGCACCTGGCCCTCACCCTGCTAAATTTGCAGAGCTTTCAAATAACAAATAATTTTTTCACATATTGTTTCAAAAACTGAGAAAAACAGTATGTTTCAGAACTGACTTTATAAGTTAAACATGGATTTGTGTCCCAAACCTGAAGCCAATATCAAAGAAGAAAATTGCAATTATCAGCATAGATGCAAAGGAAGAAAGGGGAAAGGGGAGAGAAAGAGGAGGGGAAAAGGTGGGAGGAAGTGCGGAAGCAGGAAGGGAAAAAAATGAGATCATCTAACAAACATCTAAATACAAATGATTGCTGATGACCAAGTTAGGTTTATTCTAGGAATGCAAGGGTAATATAACACATAAAACATGATCAAGACAATCATTATATTAACAGAAAAGAGTAAAGATCATATAATTATATGAATAGGTAAAAAGAAAGTATTTGATTAAGTACAAACCATTTTCTTGATTAAAACTCTAAGAATTTTTCGTTCTTAATTTGATAAAGAGTGCATACTTGGGACTTCCCCAGTGGTCCAGTGGTTAAGACCCCGACTTCCAATGCAGGGGCCGCGGGTTCAATCCCTGGTCAGGGAACTAAGATCCACTACGCCTGCGAGGTACGACCAAAAAAAAGAGTGCATACTTAAAACTGATAGTAGCTATCACACTTAGCACAGAACTTAGCATTAGAAATGTTCAGCTTCAAAATAGGAGTATATCAAATTTCCCTTTGTCATTAGTCCTACTAAATGTACTAGAAAAGTCATCCATTGTTATTCTAAATAAAAGAGATGCAAATATAGACAAAGGAAAAAATAATATATGACTTTTTACAAAATATTATAAATGAGTTTCACGAAGAAGCAGGTTATAAGATCCATGCGTCTTAATTGAATTGCCGTAAATTAGTGACATACTTTAAAAAGCAGCCAGTGAAGTAGATGTATTAGATGTTTGTTCTAGAAACCAGAAAACAATGATAATCAAAAAGAATAGAAATCAGGAAAAGAGTCACTATTCATGAATATTATTGGGACCAAGAATTATACCAGGGCTTCCCTGGTGGCGCAGTGGTTGAGAGTTCGTCTGCCGATGCAGGGGATGCGTGTTCGTGCCCGGTCCGGGAGGATCCCACATGCCGCGGAGCGGCTGGGCCCGTGAGCCATGGCCGCTGAGCCTGCGCATCCGGAGCCTGTGCTCCGCAACAGGAGAGGCCACAGCAGTGAGAAGCCCGCGTACCGCAAAAAAAAAAAAAAAAAAAAAAAAAAAAAAAAAATTATACCAATTACTACCTTATGTCATACAATGAAATAAAGCTTACTTTAAAAACTAGAAGTTATTAAGAGTCCTACAGCTTATGGATGGTTTGTCATCACTGTTGTCAATCAAAGGTGTCAAAAGAGATCAACAAGTATATGAGAAAATACAGCAAAACAATGTGGACAAAAGTCACGGGCTTACCATTCATTATGGCAATCAAAATTTAATAACTCTAGGATCCACCTTTTAAATTAGCTAAAATTGATTTATATCGTAAAAATCCAATACATTGGGACTGCATACAGACAGCTGTACTAACAGCTATCAAGTGGCATGTCTTTCCAGAAAGCAATTTGACAACATTTAAAAGCATTATTAAACTGTTTTGCATGTTGACAAAATAGTCAGAACTTGGAGATCTACTCTCACTCCCCTCAAAACTCCAAATTTTAAGAATAATAATTTATATAAGAATGCTCATGGCAGCAGTTTAATAGCAAGATATTACAAACAGCCCAAATGCTCAACTATGGGTAGATGCTTAAGGAGATGCCAGTAAATACTGTGCGGAGTGCTTCATACCCCCTCTCAGCGAATGACAGCAACACCCACACACGAACCCCACAGAGAAGCCCAAGACTTCCTTCTTTACCGTATTCCAGCCCTTCCCCCACCTATTAGCTTCCTAACTGGTCTCAGCCTCCAGTATCACACTCCTTCAGCTCATTTTCCGCAATGGTGCCAGAGTGCTAATTCTGAAACTCGAATCTACTTAAAAATCCTTTAGTGCCCATCCCTGTCTCCCCAACTGCCCATCAAAATAAAATCCAAACAGCGTGACATCCAAAGTTCTCCAAGACCTGACTCTACCTTCCAGTTTATTTCTTCACCCTGCCCCCCCAACCCCTACACACACACATCCTGTCCTCTAACCATTTGGACCATTTTCAGTTCAACAAGTGCATCACACTGTTGACAACCTACAATGCCTTTGCCTTTGCCTGGAATGCTCTCCCCTCCCCTCTTGTCCTCCTGACACACACACCTTATCTTTCGACCTTAACTGAAGCTTCACTTCCTTATAAGTCCTTCCTCATATAGCAGGGGTGAAATGCATGCACTTCATCTCAGATATGCAAAAATGTACTCCTACATTTATTTTCTCTCACTTATATTATTCCTGCCCATGATAGGGGCAGTGCCAAAACGTAATTTGGTCTCTTTGGGTTGAAAACTGTTGCTTTCAGGAAGACAGGGAAGGTTCCTGCACCTCACGAGACAATTTCTTCTCTTTCAAAGGAACTCATGCACCACCACTCCCAACAGTTCCCAAGATGACACCTGGATGCAGGGATATTACATATCTTCAATACTGTCTCAGTCTCTTCCCTGACCTTGCTGAGATATCACCTGCTTTGTCAGATCTCTGAACGTACTGAACTGGTAGCTGCTGAGATATGGTTTGTTGACCTGGTTTTTGGACATTGTGATAATAACAGGTGCAGAAATCCACGACCTCTGGCATCATCCCCATCTTCTGAAGCCTCCTCAGTCTGAGCCCAGGAGCCTTTCCAGTCTCCTGGCTGAACAGCCCTGCTCTGACATGTGTGGAGATTCTGGAATCCTCACGCCATGTGCAGGCTTTGGGCACCTGGTACCCTGCATCAGACTCATGAATTTAGATCCACCCTCTGCCAATGCCATCCTCCTGTTCCTGTATCATACAGGATGTGATGATGTGATAAGCTGCCCCCAAATAATACCCAAAGAAACAAGGGATCTGCCCCAATATTCTTGGTTGCCACAAAACTACCTGGCTGCTTCTATACCCTATCCCAACCCTGAAGAGTGAGTCCAACAGTTATAACTCAAGCCTTACCCTTCACCTCCTCTCTCCTGAGCACCTTCTCTTAGTGCTGGAATGAGTTTCTGATGTCTCTTCTTGACCTACAGGAGTTACTCACATCAATGCTTTTCAAACGTTGATGTGAACATAAATCACCTGGGGAATGCTATTAGAAAGCAGATTCTAATTCAATAGTTCTAGAATGGGGCCTGAGAGTCTGTATTTCTTACAAACTCCCAGGTGATGCCAGCCAAGCTGGTCAACCACCACTCTTTCAGGAGCCAGGCTGATCAATCCTCTTTCACTGGACTGTATTCGCTTCCCCCACTCCACTCCCCTGGGACAATAATAGCAGAGGTGGTGCATGGAAAAGAAATAGATGAGCAATGGGAAAATGTATCAGGGCGTGTTCCACAAATATCATCTCAATCACACCGACCACCATCACCTTCCCCTCTCCCACTGGAACCCTCCTGCTTCTCTGAGCGTCCTTATATGCTGTACAAATTTCAGACACTGCTCCTGTATCTGATTCTACGTGTGCCTTCCTAACTATACTATACGTTTCTTGAAAGTATAGAACAGAATTCCCCAGCTGGTGGCAAAAGGCTGCATATGGCCACACAGACATTTTGTTTTACCTCTGCAGTGCTTTTAAAATATATGACTTGCTTGCCAAAGGCAAAGCACTGATTCTCAACTGCAACTGCACATTAAAATCACCCAGAAAACTTTCACACTACGTCAGTGCCTGAGTCCTACCCTCTGAGCGATTCTGCCTTAGTTTAGTACAAATACATCAGTGTTTGTTTTTCAATAAACGTTTTTTTTTTGGCTGCACCGTGGGGCATGCGGAATCTTAGTTCCCCGACCAGGGATCAAATCCGTGCCTCCTGCAGTGGAAGTGTGGAGTCTTAACCACTGGACCACCAGGGAAGTCCCTTTAATAAACTTTTTATTCTAGAACAGTGTGAGACTTAGAGAATTCTTGGAGTAGTTTCCTACGCCCCACACCCAGTTTGACCTCTTATTAACAACATCTTATATTACCATGGTACATTTGTTACAATTGATGAACCATATTGATACGTTATTATCAACTAACGTCACACTTTATTCAGACTTCCTTGGCTTTTTTCCCTAATGATTCTCTTCTGTTCCAGGATCCCATCCAGGACACCACATTACATTTAGTTGTTATGTCTCTTTAGGCTCCTCTTGGTCGTCAGTTTCTCAGACTTACCTTGGTTTTGGAAACTTGACAGACCTCAAAAGCAGGGTCAGGGATTTGTAGAATGATCTTCCCCTGGGATTTGTTTGATGTTTTCCTCGTGGTTAGACTACAGTAGGCATTGATATTTTTTTAGTTAATTAATTATTTATTTTTATCGAAGTATAGTTGATTTACAGTGTTGTGTTAGTTTTAGGTGTGCAGAAAAGTGATTCAGTTATACATATATATGTGTGTGTGTGTGTGTATATATATATTCTTTTTCAGACTCTTTTCAATGATAAGTTATTACAAGATATTGAATAGAGTTCCCTGCGCTATACAGTAGGTCCTTGTTGTTTATCTATTTTATAAATAGCAGTGTCTATCTGTTAATCCCAAACTTCTAATTTATCCCCCCCTCCCTTTCCCCCTTGGTAACCGTAAGTTTGTTTTCTATGTCTGTGAGTCTATTTCCGTTTTGTAAATAAGTTCATTTGTATCACTTTTTTAGATGCCACATGTAAGTGATATCATATGATATGTGTCTTTCTTTGTCCGACTCACTTCACTTAGTATGATAACCTCTAGGTCCATCCATGTTGCCACAAATGGCCTTATTTCATTTTTTATGGCTGAGTAATATTCCATTGTATATATACACCACATCTTCTTTATCTATTCATCTGTCGATGACACGATAGCCAAGACACGGTTGCTTCCGTGTCTTGGCTATTGTAAACAGTGTTGCTATGAACACTGAGGTGCATGTATTGTTTTGAGTTAGAGTTTTCATCTTTTCCAGATATATAGACATCGGTATTTTTTAAAGATCCCTCAGTTATTCTAAGTCCAGCTAGTGCTAAAAAAAAATCATTGATTTTAAGAATGTGAAGAGTTCACATGAAAGTTCAGATCTGGCTTCTCTTGACACGTGGGGAGATATGACAACACTGAGTCTGCTATCCTTCAAGGAAACCCATTTGGCAGTGAGAGGTGGTTACTGCACCCTCCAGGTCTCTGCAAATCACTTCACTATGGGCCTCCTCTCCTCACCCCCCGGGGTAGACCTTCACTTCTTATTCTTTTATGCACTGCACCTAGCACGGTCCCTGACACAAAGCACATACTCGATAAACGTTTATTGAGTAAATGAGTGACAATGAATTTATAAGGGAAAGAACATATAGTTACTGAAAATGGCAAAGCTGTGTGTTATATGATCAGATTAAAATATTGGGGCAAGATGGCCAATTGACTTACTCAACATTCATTCTCACCTACTTTCTATATTATAGAGCCTATAGTTTTTATTATGGTCACAACTACATTTCCTAGACTCCCTCACAGCTGGGTTTCCTCAGGGGAGGGTGGTCCTGAGAAACTTACTTTGGTCAACTTGGAGGGAGGAATGAAGCCACAGAAGGAGGAAGCCATGCATAGGGAGAGGGGTTTTTCTGGCAAGCACAGCAGTGGGGACACTTGGTTATTCCAAGGCCAGCAGACCTGATTGGGGCCTGGAAGCAGCAGCCAATGGAGCAGGCCAGTCCTCAGCGTGGTTCCAGAAGTTGTCCCCCAAGCAGAGCGTCCTCAATCTGCTCTTGCATTTTCCCAACAATTTCTCCACAAATGTACAGTCTGGATTCTGTCATCTTCATCTATTCATCTTGAGTGATAGAATAATTGGTCAGAAACTGCAAATTGCCTACCCTGTATCCATTCTCTTCTTCACTAACTTCTATATTTGGGAGGTGTAAATATGTCATCCTTTACAAACATGTGCTCCATTTCCATATCCCTTTGAAGAATGGATGGCCAAGGAAATGAAATGGAAGAGTGTGGACAGAGCTTCTGGGAAAGACCTACAGGCAGACCTCCGAGATATTGCAGGTTTGGTGCTAGACCACTGCAGTAAAGCAAATAGCACAAAAAAGCAAGTCACACGAATTTTTGGTTTCCCAGGGCAGCTAAAAGTTATGTTTACACTATACTGTAGCTTATGTTTACACTAGACTGTAGCCTATTAAGTGTGCAATAGCATTATGTCTTTAAAAATGTATGTACCTTGGGCTTCCCTGGTGGCGCAGTGGTTGAGAGTCCGCCTGCTGATGTGGGGTACATGGGTTCGTGCCCCGGTCCGGGAAGATCCCACATGCCGTGGAGCGGCTGGGCCCGTGAGCCATGGCCGCTGAGCCTGCGCGTCCGGAGCCTGTGCTCCGCAACGGGAGAGGCCACAGCAGTGAGAGCCCCGCGTACCGCAAAAAAAAACCAAAACCAAAACCAAAAAAAAAGTATGTACCTTAATTTTAATATACTTGATTGCTAAAAAATGCTAACCATCATCTGAACCTTCAGCAAGTCGTAATCTTTTTGCAATAGTCTCATTAAGTCACTGATCACAGATTACCATAACCAATATAATCATAATGAAGAAGTTTGAAATCTTGCAAGAATTACCAAAATGTGACACAGAGACACGAAGTGAGTAAACGCTGTTGGAAAAACGGTGATGATAGAATTGCCACAAACCTTCAATTTGCAGGGGGGGTGGCAAAGAAGCCAATATCTGTGAAGGGCAATGAAGAGAATTGCAATAAAACGAGGTGTGCCTGTACTCGCTGGCAAGTCCTCATTTGTCCTCAGACCATCCTCCAACTTGGATGAGATGTTTTTAGCACCACCTCTTGTGAAGATGGAAGCCATGTGCTAAGGATGGCAGAGAAGAAAGCCAGGAGGAGGCTGGATATGGATGCCACTGTAGTGCCGTCACACCAGCCTTTGACTGCCTGCCTCTAGCCTCCTTGTTATGTGAGAGAGAAACAATAGTAGTAGCTTATAATAGTAGTAGCTTATAATAATAATAGTAGCTTGTCGTGTTTAAGCTACTATTATTGGGGGCAGAGTGTGGGGGGGTCTCAGTTCCTAAGCATTTAAAGCAGTTTCTTCATAATAAAAATATAATGTAACAAAATATCCCACTGCAAATGAAACATTATGAGTGTTTTTAGCTCTAGAGAAAGGGGAACTAGAAAATCAACTTGGCCTTTTCACCAGCCCAGTCTAATCCCCTTCGAGCCATCAAAAGGCTCTCCCTCCATCTGAGAGCCAGTTTAAGGTCTGGTTGTTTATCTGGGGGGTCAAGGCTGAGAAGGTGAGGGTCAAGGCTATTACCTGGCAAGGGGATTCTAATCAGCCCTTTATCCAGAGGAAGCCCTGGGGAGAAATTGACGAAGGGAAGGCGGTAGGGGCTCTGGATTCATCTGTTTATACAGAGCTTCCTAAATATTCATTGTGTGTCAACTGTATGCCAGACACGGTCTGGGAATTTAGTCCCAGCAATGAAAGAAAGATCAGGCTCTGCCCTCAGGGAGCGTGCACTCTGGTGGAGCGTCTGCCAGCACGCCGTGTTACAGAATCAGCTAAGTGGAGGTGTTTGTGCAGGTGAAAATGGAGAAGAGACCTCCGCCCAATACAGCTCTGCAGCCTGGAATAGAGCCCCTCTCCCTTTTAGGGAGGGCTTCTCTCTCAGACCAGCTGTCACTCTCTAGTCTGCTCTCTACACTGTGATCCCAGCTGGACACACAGCTCACCAGTTTCCCTGTTACTTTGTAAATTATGGATAGGAACTCTAGCCTTCATGCTCTGGGAATGGAAGAGAGTAAAAGCTGGGGTATAGTGAGCTTGGAGAAGGGGAAGTAGAGGTCTGGTTAGATAGTTATTAAATCTTGGTTTTTAGAAGCAGAATTTGAATAGAATATACACACTGATTATAACCATTTATTTTATAATGAATACAGAACGTGACCTGCAATGTGCAAGGCACTGGATCTCACTCAGTCTTCACAGAAACACGGAGAGTGATGCACTATTATCTTCATTTTACAAACGAGATCAATGCTCACAGAAGTTAATTATCTTGATTGGGTGCAGTAAGAAATCAAAATCGATCCATCAGACTCTAAGGTCACGTTCTTCCCACTTCACTGTTCTGGTTCCTCCATACCAGCCTACAACTAAAGACCTTGGGTCCTAGAGAATATTGCCAGTCTAAGTTTTGCCGAGCAAATCTTACAAATTCTAAACATAGCCACAGCAATCACCCTGCAGGAACTGACGCTGAAGCCTGAAGTAGGCTGTCCAGCTTGGATGAGAGCACAGGAGCCAGGAATCCAGGAATCTAGTGTTTCTCAGTAATCATCTTTCTCAAGAGTACATCCAGCCAGAAGAAACATTTGACAGTACAATACGTTGCTTTTTTTTTTTTTTTTGGTAATTTACATGACCTATTCTTGCTGTGGATGGGGGTTTAAGGCCAATTACTGCTGCCCTAAAGAGAGAAAAATATTTTCTCCTGCCATTTTCACCTTCTCAGTCTTTGATTAAGACTGTAGGGTCTTCAGCAATATACACTGGTTAACAGAAATGCACAGACAAGGGGAAACTGGAGAAGAAAAGGAGTTGCCAGAAATTTTTTTCCAGACCACTGGATCCTCCTCAAACTAATTAGCTTGAGGTATGTAGGAAGAGAGATTGTATGTCTTATGGTCAGTAGGAGTGTAGGTTAGTCACCAACTGTTACGCTCTCCAGGCTGGGGAAACTTACTCCGCCCCCGACAGAATCTGTGGCTCTAACCCCCTCACACTAGGAAGGTATCTCTAAATTTGTGCTAACCACACGTCTGCCACCTCAGTATCAGGAATGACGTTTTTCATCTATGTCTCTGTGTCAAAACTCTGAAGTGTTGGTGGCAAAGGACAAGAAATTAATTCAAACTGGCATAAGCTAAGGGAAAGGGTGTTTGAAAAAACGAAAAAGGAAATCTATAGGAACTTTTCTATAAAATTGAAAAGTTCAAGGCTAGTACCAGACTGATAAAGCCTGGATCCAGGGGCTCAAATGCTATCTTCAGAATTCCATTTTTATCCGTCTTAGATCTGCCTCCCACGGAGTGCGTTAGGTGCTGTGTGCTGGCTCCTGGCAACTCCAGGCTCGCTTCATTCTTACTGTTATGAATCCCAGGAGAAAGATATCTTCCCGGTGCTTCCCTCTTAAATTCTGGGTTCATTCTGATTGGAGGAATCGGAGTGATTCAGCCACTTCTGAACCAATCACTAGGTAGGGGAATGCAGTGCTGTGATTGGCCAGCCCTGAGGCACATGCTTCTTCTCTGAAGCTGGGGCTGGAGACCGGAATCTAAACCACGTGGACTGAGCAAGGATGGGTGGTAATAGTTCCCTAAAAGAAATCCATGGAGTTGTTACTTGACGAAAAGGTGGAATGGATAGTAACCAAAAGAACGCATATTCCTGCAGTATTCCCACTCCCTAACACAGTGCTTGGCACGTAGTTGGAGCTCAGAAGTCTTTATTCAATTTATTGTTGACGGAGAAGGTTCTGCCTAGTGTAGACCTGTGCTCGGAGCAGTGCCTTGACTCTGGTACCCTGTGGTGTTGGTAAGTGATGCCCACCTTGGCTTTCTTTACCCGCGGCTCCTCTCCTCTGAGTTCTGACTTGACCCACACTTGATCCTGGATAATTCCCTCTGCTTCACAACATGCCTTCTATTTCTAATCATGACCAGTCTACCCTCTTTCCACCGAGGTTGAGCTCTTCAGAAGGCAAGGTCCAAGTTGCCTCCCTCTCTGGTCTTCAGAACTCAACTGGACCTGAGCTGTTCTGGGTGAGGCGCGAACTGGGATGAGTGCACTGCTGCACAAGGCTGAAGGACAGGAAGTAAAAGAATGCCAGAACGGAAGTTCTGTTCTCGAGCTCCCCCATTGCATCCTCTTTCCAAGCAACCCAGGGCTTCTTTTCCACAGTTTATCTGGCTGATATCCTGAGAATAAGTCCAGGGGCCTTTCAAGATGCCAGCAGTTAGTGTCTAAATAGTTATAACTGCACTGGTAAAGTTCCATCTCAGAGTATTTTACTAATTGGCCGGGAAATATTGTGCCCTTGAAACAGTCGATAGTTAAGCCCTATATAGCATCTGTAAGAAGATACACTCATTTCCTGGCTGCTGTGATATTAGAGGCTACCTTCTACTCCAAAAGAACTTGGAGTTGACTGAATCTTCTTGTATTATGAAACTCACATGCTAAGTTAGCATAACAGGATGCTAGCAATCCTCTTTGTTTTCCTACAATAATTAATTTTTCTTAAATTTCGTCCTAATTGATGCACTCATTTAAAAAATTTACAATGTATATAACAATGACCTTTATCTTAAAAATTGTGCACCAGAAGGTAAACTATCCAATTTCCTATTTTCACCACCCATATTCTTTTAAATAAACCTGACATTTAAGACAGTAATTGTAGATATGTATTCCAGTTCAGGCATCATAGATGAACCTGGAGTAACTAATAAACTTTTGATTTCTCATGCATTCCAAATAAGAACTTGAAAAAAGGGAATCATCCAGGACAGGGGATTTTAACAGGTGCCTGAGAATTTGTCTTCAAGTATGTCTTTACAGTAAGAGGGAACTGAAAGTGAAATACAGCAGCGTAGCTTACGATAAGGGACATATTCTATATCTGTACAGTGCACTTCTCCATAGAATGTTATCTCAGTGTTCCTTGTGACCACACGGGGAGTTGAGTAGGCGGTCAATGACTCCATTTTACAGATAAAGAAACTGAGGCACAGAATAATTGAGTTTCTCAAAGTTGCATCCATTAGGGATAATGCTGGGAATAAAATCCACTCTTAATTATGAGTCTAGAACCTACTCATATTTTTAAAAGCTAAGACCCACCCAGCTTGGTTATTAACCTTTATTCCACATGCTGCTGTTCTGTCTCCCTTGAAATTCTTGTTTTCTTCTCAGATGTCAATTCTCTTCCTGGCACCAGAATCTTTTTTTTTTTTTTTTTTTTTTTCCTAATCCTTGGTTGTCTCTCAGTATGAATAGATTTCCTGTTTGTGTTCCTGAGGCTCATAAGTGCATTTATTTTACCAGCTGAGAGACATGAGCCAAAATCCTTGTGACATATGTTGAAATGCAGTTAAGCTGTTAAGTGGAGCACAAAATGTTGTAAAGTCAAAATACAAAGGTTTATGGGTGCAGAGTGTACAGGTTTTATGCTATTCAGCCCTGATTTCCAGGAGGCATGTGGCTGCCCTTCCCTGATGTAGGGCTAAATTTGACAAATTGATTTTTTTCAACCAGGGTTAAATAATGATTAATTTCCCAGGAGCATAACTTTCCTTAGGGGTTGTAGTAAAACGTCCTTGTCGTGCCCTTTCCTGGTTAGGTGACAGAAACGTTGAATCTTTGGTTTTTAAATATGCTTTTGACAGCAAATTTCAGAAAGCTTCCTAGGGCTTGCACTAAAAAACAAACTCTTCCTTAATCACATCACTTGTTCTTAAACATATCGCAGATTCTAAGAGGGGAAACGTTTATTCAGCATTAATCACCTTCTAGGTGTCAGGGTCTTCTAGACACTGTTTCCCTAATCAAAAATGTATCATTGAAAATTAAGTACAGAGAATAAAGGATCAATATTTGACTGGGCTTTTGATAGGAGGATAGAAAATTTTGATTAACAGCAATGGGTTTCAGAGAGATATGGATCCAGAGCTTAGCTCTCTGCTGCCTTGGGAAAGTCAGTTGATTTCCTCTGCCTGTCTCCTCACCTATGTAACGTTGCTAATGGTACCCAATTCCTAGCATCCAAGTGGAGCTGAACCGAGCATGTAAAGCATGCTTGTTGTACGCCATGAATAGCAACTATTTGAGGGTATGCTTAAAAATTGAAAAAGCCTGTTAATTGCACTTGTGTGTACGAGAATATTCAAGGCGATTTGTCACTGATGATTGGTGATAACTTGAGCTCAGCATCCCGTTCTGTTCATTTTGTATATATTGTATAGATGAGGCACGAGGTAGCATGTCGCCACGTGTCCACTTATAATTTGAACGAGTGCAGACCGTCCGGTTCTCTGATCCATGAGTGGTAGAGCTTTATGTTTCTATAGGAAATGAGAGAACTGATTTCTATCTTTACAAAGAGGGGGGAGACAAGAGTTCCTTCCATTCTCTCCAGCTCACAGAAAGGTAGTGGTATATTCCCGAAGATTAGACAACTGAGCTGGTTACCTTTCTATAAGTAGAAAATCTCTGTAGATGTGATGGAATTGAATTTTATTTTTGCAAATGATCTAATCTGAGGCTCCGGAGTTAAGGAAAAAAAAAAAAAAAGTCTCTCACTTACTAAAAACTGAACTAGAACTGGAACTTTCAATGCGTCTTGACACTGCTGTGGCCATAAGGTGGCTGAGCCATGAGGGCATGGATGAAACCCAAACTCAGTTTCTCTTTCATCTCTAGTTCTGTCTGGTGTATTCTGCAAATGTGCAGAAAAACCCTTTGGCCCACCTGCACCTTTTTGCAACCAGTGAGGCAGATGGAATCACCAGCAGCTCCCACTAGCAGAGCTTTACTCAGGAGTTTCCAAGTCTTCGCCTCAGGCTCGCTCTGCTACAGGTGTATAAAGCCCTGCAGATTCCCCGCTGATCAGATCGCTGGTGCTCACGGCATGGATGGAGCTCATCAGCGCTTTTCTGTGTGAATGGGGCCACGACCCTGGTGTTCTATTGGTCGAAGTCGGTTACCACAGTCAGACCAATAACCACCTATGAGCCACACGCACACACCTGCCACCAGCTGGCCTGCCTGTGAACGAGCAGCAGCATCACACCCCCATCACAAGGTCAACACCACCAGTAGGAAGCAAAACAACAGGACTCCTTCACGTTGGGGCAAGTGGGTGGTCCTACCAGAGGACTATCCTCAAACCATCATTATTGGGAACAGCAATGCTAAGTGTGTTTTAGGACGAAGGTAGGAAGAGTGAGGATGTTGAATGATTCAGGAAGCAGGAATCGGAGAGATAAGCATGAGGTCATGTTGGTTAGCTATTATTATGGTACTTTTTTTAAAAAAACCACAGAATGTACTTGTGTGTACATGACAGCCTAAAAGGTCAACTAGTATCCATTAAGCAACAGCAACAAAGTTGATCACAGTATTGAGTTGGATGAGGTTGGAAGTACCTTAGAAGTATATAAATTCCACCCATCTTTTAAGTCTTAACTTAAGTACCATGGCTTGTAAAAACCTACCAAGAGGAACCTCTCTCTCCTCTGACCTTCCATTCTATCTCTTGTCTACCAAAAGGTCTCATACTTTTTAAAGCTGTAAATATCTTTACTGAGGAAAAAAATTCTTCACAAGCCAATATGAAAACCAGATATAAGCAGAGGCTCTGACAGAAGTGGGGATGTGCTAGCCTGAGCATCTCTCCACCGATAGCCTGAGGAACCCTGGGGTACCCTGGAACACTGTTTGAGAAATACTCGCCTCTATCATTTACTTGGCAGTTAACTGGCATACACTGTCTTATGTTTCCGCCTGATTCTTGTAGATCTGCCAACTAGATTACAAATTTCTAAAGGGCAACGATTCAAATGAAAACAACAAAACCAGCAAGAGCTAGGAGCCAGGAGGTGGAGGTTCTGGGCCTCGTGCTGTCACTCGGCAGGCCTTGCATATGAGCCCACTCAGTGTGCTGGGCCTGTAAAGGCCAAACTAGATGGTATATAAGAAATGTGACCCTGATTCCCAGTTTCCCATGATAGTCCTGGTTTCCATGTGCTGTAGAACAATTAACTTAATTATTTTTAGGGCCGCTTTCACTCTCAGAAGTCTCCCAATTTGGGGTGATAACCCTATGCCTTCCCTCTATATACGGCCTCTTTTGGATTCATGACGCGATGCTTGTGCTTCACCTACACGCTCACACCCCATCCCCATGCCCACCAGCATAGGGCTTAGGACATAATAAGGACTCAATGTATATTCAATTAATCCAGAATAAGACATAGTTATTAACCTAAAGGGGCTTGAGAACTAACTGCGGTGATGACTTACACGTATGAAGTCTCTAGAAATCAACACAGACCAGTGTGCAGTGATGGCTGGTAAATTGAGAGACACATGAGAAGGCCCACAGCCAGGTCCCATGTTCTCAGTACCGCAGGTGGTCACTCTCATCCTAGCACGTAAGGTTTTGAACAGCAGAGCCAGGGAGAGAAGCCAGATGAGCAATGGCCAGGACCCAGACACGGGCAGACCGCCAAGTGGGAAACATGATTGGGACGACAGGGGTTACAAGGTAGTGACTTTCAGGGAAGCAGAGTGTGGGCCTGCTTAGCTGTCTGGCTGGCTGGCAGAGCTCCACAGAGTGAGGCAATCGGCAGCAATCCAGCGAGGTCCATGTGTGGATGGGCCGACAGCAGTGGGGTTACCGTGGTAGGGGAAAGCCAGGCATTGGGTCTGGACAACCCCATGCAACCACCAGCCCTGGAGAAGGGGAGTCCTGAGGCAGGAGCAGGGCATGGTGGTTTAGGCAGGAACTTTCTGAAAGTTGGGGGAAAGTGGATGCTATAATGTGGGCTGACTTGGCTAGGGGGCATGCTGGGATCTCAATGGTCGGTGAGAACTGAAAGAATGAGTTGAAAGCTGGCAGAGACCAAGCAAGAGGGATTAATTTGGTTTGGAGCATGACCCTGAGGAGAGGAGCCAGCTGTCCAAACCACAAACTAGGGTCTAACTTGCGTTGGTACCAGTGCTCGTATCTGGCAGCAGGAGCCCAATCCCTGCCTCTCCTGATAGGCAGAACCAGGCAAAATGACTGGGGCAAATCCCATGAGTTATGATAGGTTGCTGGGCAGAGCACGACTTCCCAGGGCGATGGTTACAGTGGGTGAGGCTGAAGGTAGAGGCTTTGAGTCATGTCAAATCTTAGTAATGTTCACAGCAGCATTACTTACAATAGGCAAGATATGGAAGTAACCTAAGTGTCCATCAACAGGTGAATGGATAGAGAAGATGTGGTGTATATGTACATATACACAATGGAATACAACTCAGCCATTAAAAAGAATGAAATTTTTCCATTTGCAACAACATGGATGGACCTGGAGGGTATTACACTAAGTGAAATAAGTCAGACAGAGAAAGACAAATACTCTATATGATATCACTTATACGTGGAATCTAAAAAATAAAATGAATGAATATAACAAAACAGAAACAGACTCGCAGATATAGAGATCAAGCTAGTGGTTACCAGTGGGGAGAGGGAAGGGAAGAGGGGCACAATAGGGGTAGCAGGTTAAGAGATACAAAACTACTATGTATAAAATAAAAATCTGCAAGGATATATTGTATAGCACAGGGAATAGAGCCAATATGTTATAATAACTTTAAATGGATTATAATCTATAAAAATTTTGAATCATTATGTTGTACACCTGAAACTAATACAATATTGTAAATTAACTATACCTCAATTAAAAAGTTAAAAAAAATAACAAATTTACACACACACAAAATTTTAGACAGCAAATACAAAACTAGGTCATAAAACAAGAGTTTGATTGAGAACAGATTTTGAGTTAAAGATCCCAATGGGAGATCAGGAAACTAGAGGAAAAGGTTGAAGAGTGGAGGGTCAGGGCACACAGGACAGCTTCCAGGGCAATTTCATGACAAAATGTGAGCCCTGATGGTGGCCTTATATGTAGCAGTCCCAACATGGGCTGACGTAGATGCACTTGAGCCACTGAAAGAGGAGCTGACGATACACGGCAACACCACCTCCAGGTAGAGGTCATGCATGCAGTCGCGCAGGAGAGGGGTTCATGGTTCTGGGAGAGCCTGGCCAGCTGAGCACAAGACTCCACCTAGCGGCTGGAGGGAAGAGGTGCAGCCCCCCAGGAGAAGAGGTAGGCGAGGCCCCAGGCAGGATGTGAGGGCCTCAGCAAAGCCTACTGGGAGTCAGGCTGGGGCTTCAGTCCCGGAGTAGAAGTCAGGACCCAGGACAGAAGCACAGGCACACACATTCAAGGTTAGATGTGTAGCTGGAGTGTGTTGGACCCGCCCACGGCCACCAGATATTGGCCAGGGGCAGCAAGACGGCAGGGTGGTGGAGTCTGGCCTCTGTCTCGACTCAGACTAATTGGGGTTTTAATCTTGAGTCTGCCATGAGCTGGCTGTGAGACCGTCAGCTAATTAACATCTCTGAATTGTGGTTGCCTCATCTTGAGGATGGGGATAACAGCATGTGCTTGGCACACGGTTGCTGTGAAGATTATGTGATGTAATGTGCGTGAAGCCCCAAGCTTGGTGCCTGGCGCCATTATAGACGCTCCGTACACAGAACTATTACTATCCTTAAGACTAAATCCAAACCACACCTGTTGGGAGGGAGGCAGATGGAGCTTTTAATACACTGCCGGGTTGGTCCAGATCACCAGAGGAAATGGATGAGGCCCCGAGGGACCAGGAGTGGGCTTGGTCCTACGGAAAAAGCAAGGGCTAAGTTTCTTAAAACAGGAGTTCAGGTTCAGAGAAGAATCAGCTATTGGGTACTCACTTACTGGCCTCTGTTTCCATCTCAAGGAGCACTGAGCCCACAGGCAGGGTCCAAACAACCCTTGCAGAAAGAGGGAAGGGATGTGGGATTAGGCAACCAAACAGTTCATCACTCTGGGAGCCAATGGGCCCTGTCATCCAAAAAATATCCCCTCTCCTTAATTCAGGACCAATGGTACCTAAAATTCCACAATTCTGTATTCATTTCTTTGCATTAAATATTCTTCTCCCTAGGCATAATTGTTCAAAACGTAGGCATTGCAAGATGTGGAACACACCGAGTCACTCATAGTTCATGCATCCAGACCTCAACCTGCTGGGATGCCTGCAACTCCCCCAGAGGATTCACGTGGGCACTGACCTTCTCCAGACCTGGGGCAGCCAGCTCCAGAGGAGGAGAGGAAGCATCTTTAGGACTGTGAAGACTTGGGAAGAAACTGGGAAAAGATGGAAGTTCACACAGCATTTGTTCTCTTCTTCCTGCTCACGTTGGGGTTTTATGAGACCTAGTTTCTAGATTCACTTCTCAACAGGAGGACTACAGGCATCTGGTCACGGGCAAGATGGTCTGGAAAGGTAAGGGGAGGAACATTGTCTCCACCATTTCCTTTTTCTGGGGCCCAAACCTCTGATGGGACCTTCTTCCTTTGGTCTCCAGACTTCCCCTGAGGACTCTAATACCTTTAAGCTTTGGGCATAATCTGGCTGAGGAGGCTTTCAATTTAGGCCCCAAAGCTACATGAGAAATGTATGAGTGTGGGAAAGGTGGGGGAGGGAGAGGGATAAATTAGGAGTTTGGGATTAACATATACACACTACTGTATATAAAGTAGATGATCAACAAGGACCTACTGTATAGCACAGGGAACTCTACTGAATATTCTGTAATAACCTAAATGGGAAAAGAATCTGAAAAAGAATAGGTATATGTATAACTGAATCACTTTGCTGTACACCTAAAACTAACACAACATTGTGAATCAACTATACTCCAGTACAAAATAAAATAAAAGTATGTGTATTGTTGGCTTGCAAAGGTAAGTTTTTGACCTGTGCTGAGCAACATACAATAACCCAAGCCACGCATGGCTCCTGAGCCCTTGAAATGTGGCTGGTCCGAACTGAGATGTGCTACAGGTATAAGATACGCACCAGACTTCCAAGACTCATTACAGAAAGAAAAAAGAACGTAAAATGCCTCTTTAATAATTTTGTACATTGATTCCATGTTGAAATGATATCAATAATACTCAGGATATGTTGGGTTAAATAAAATGTATTACTGAAATGGATTTTTTTTTAGCTTTTTTAATGTGACTACTAATTTTTTTTAATTCCATATGTGGCTTGCGTTATGTCCTATTGGACAGCACTGTTTTAGACAAATTGATGACTTAGTTTTGTCCAAAGAGTCCCAACCCGTGAAGGTCCAGCCACCCGCACTGTGATTAATCAGTCTGGTGAGTACCTGACCTCTGGTGATCACAGAGGGGCAGCTCATCTGGTGAGAGGGAGGGTGATGGCTCCAGGCAGGCAAAGATAACAACGTTCCCTACAGCAAAGGAAACCATCAACAAAACAAAAAGACAACCTGAATGCGAGAATATATTTGCAAGTGATATAACCAATAAAGAGTTAATATCCAAATATATAAACAGCTCATACAGCTCAATATCAAAAAAACAAACAACCCCACTTAAAAATGGGCAGAAGACCTGAATAGACAGTTTTCCAAAGAAGAAATACAGATGACCAAGACACATGGAAAGATGCTCATCACCATCAACCATCAGAGAAATGCAAATCAGAACCGCAGTGAGATATCCCCTCACACCAGTCAGAATGGCCATCATCAAAAAGACCACAAATAACAAATGTTGGGGAGGAAGTGGAGAAAAGGGAACCCTTCTATGCTGTTGGTGGTAGTGTAAATTGGTGCAGCTACGAAAACAGTATGGAGGTTCCTCAAAAATCTAAAAATAGAACTACCATATAATCTTGCAATTCCACTCCAGGGTGTATATCTGAGAAAATGAAAACATTAATTCGAAAAAAATATATTCACCCCAATGTTCATAGCAGCATTATTTACAATAGCCAAGATATGGAAGCAACCTAAGTATCCATCAACAGAGGAATGGATAAAGAAGATGTGGTGCATAGATAATAGAATAGTACTCAGCCATAAAAAAGAATGAAATCTTGCCATTTGAGACAACACGGATGGACCTAGGGAGTATTATGCTAAGTGAAATAAATCTGACAGAGAAAGGCAAACACCAAATGATTTCACTTATATGTGGAATGTAGAAAGCAAAGCAGATGAAGGAACGTACCAAACAGAAACAGACTCATAGATCCAGAGAACAAACAGGTGGTTACCTGCGAGGAGAAGGAAGGGGGAGGGGCGAGTTAAGGGTAGGGGATTAAGAGGTACAAACTACTAGGTATAAAATAAGTAAGCTACAAGGATATATTGTACAGCACAGGGAACATAGCCAATATTTTATAGCAACTATAAATGGAGCATAATCTTTTAAAATTGTGAATCACTATGTTGTACACCTGAACTTGTATAATATTGTAAATAACTATACCTCAAGGAAAAAAGATTTTTAAAAATAACTGAACATTCCCTTTATCCCTATTGTTGGGATCCATTAAGGAAGTGCTGTCTTGCTTCTTGTCAGACACAAAGACACTTAGGCAGCGGGAGAATCTCTTTTTCCACCATCACCACCTTACGGTTCCTGCCTATGTGTTGAGAAACAGAAACTCTTAACTCTCTATTTTTTCACCAGCTGGTGCCTTGGAGGACAGGATCTCCAGTAAAACGTCTTGTGCTTTTCTCTCTCAGGGAGCTCACGACTCTGTGTTAACACCCATCTACATCAAAAAACCTGCTTCTAGCTCCTCCTCTGAAGCTAGAAAATTAGACTTTTATTAAGACTACTAAGGACACAGACCTCACCTCATTTCTTTATTCATTCAACAAATATTTGTGTAATGTCTACTCCATGCCCAGCATTGAAGAGCTAACAAAACAGACCTCTGGCTCTGTCTACCAGCAACATTTGATGTGTCCATCTTGAAGTTTCCTTCTTGAAAAACTTGCTTCTTGTTGCCCCTAGACATCCCTTTTTCTTAGTTCTTCCTATTTCACTGTCCAGTCCATCTCCTTAACTAGTTCCTAACTGCCCAGATCTTTGAATCTTGGAGTTCGCTCAGCCTTCAGACCTCATCTTTTTTATCATCACAAACTCCCCAAATTATCACTCTCTTCCAATGGCTGTGAATCCAATGTGTGCTCCAACAACACCTCGTCTTCTCCATGACCAAATGCCAGGTCCCAACCTCTCTCTTGAATCCCAGACTCATATATCCAGCTCCCCCTTCAACATTTCCACTTGGATGTGTAGTAGCATCTCAAAGGTAACACATCTAAAGCTAAATTCTGGTTTCTCCCCTAGAATCTGCTCCAACTTGGTATATTGAAAACCCATTCTTCCAGTCGTTTAGGTTAAAAAAAAAATCTTGACACCGTCCTGACTCCTATTTCTCTCACATCCCATTTCTAATGTGTCAGCAAATCCTATCAGTTCTATTTCAAAATACATCCACTTTCTGACCATTCTCTCCAACCCAACCTCTATTCCCTTGGGGCAAGCCACAGTCGTCTCATATGGGAGATTATTACAATAGTTTCCTAATAGGTCTCTGTGCTATTATCCTTGCCTTCCTATATAGTCTATTCTTAAGTCAAAAGCCAGAATGGTCCTTGAAAAATGTAAGCAATAGCATATCATTCTCAGAACCCTCCAACACCTTCCATCTCTCTCTAAGTGAAATCCACAGTGTCTACTGCATCAACCAGGCCTACCATACTCTCCCCTGCGCTCTCCAACCCGGCCACCCTGGTCCCTGGCCCCCTTGCTTTCCTAAAACATACCAGCCAAGCTGCTCACGCTTCAGAGGCTTATTTGTTTATTTATTTATTTCTTATTTCTTTTTGGCTGCGTTGGGTCTTCTTTGCTGCATGCGGGCTTTCTCTAGTTGCAGCAAGCGGGGGCTACTCTTCGTTGCGGTTGCGCAGGCTTCTCATTGTGGTGGCTTCTCTTGTTGAGGAGCATGGGCTCTAGACACATGAGTTTTATTAGTTGTGGCACGAGGGTTCAGTAGTTGTGGCTCACAGGCTGTAGAGCACAGGTTCAGTAGTTGTGGCACGTGGGCTTATCTGCTCCGCAGCATGTGGGATCTTCCCGGACCAGGGCTCGAACCCGTGTCCCCTGCATTGGCAGGTGGATTCTTAACCACTGCGCCACCAGGGAAGTCCCTAGAGAGGCTTTAAATTTGCTGTTGCCTCTACCTAGAAAACTCTTCTCGCAGACATGTGCATGGTTTGCTTTCTTACTTCCTTCAAGTCTCTGCTCAGATGTCACCTTCTCCAGGAGGCTTTCCCTGACCACCTCTTATAAGTAGCACTCTGTACCTTGCTACCCCTTCTTCTGCTTGATTTTTCTTCCTGATGCTCGTCACCATCTGCCGTATGCTCACTTAAGTGTTAATCGCCTGCCTGCTATTAGGATGTGAGCTCTCTGACAACAGGGTGTGTATCATTTCGTTCACTGCTGTCTCACACCATCTGTTACAGCACCCAGCACGCTGTAAATGTTCATTCAATATTTGTTGAATACATGAAGGCGAAGAAATGGTTTCCTTCATGAAGATAATCATTAGAAGAGGCAGATAATAAACAAGTAAAAGAATAAACACATATAATTCCAAGTGGTGATGAGTGCGGTGAGGAAGCTAACAGGTACGGTGATGGAGAAACCACTTTAAATAGGGGGGGTCAAGAGGGATCTTCAAAAAGAATTGGGATTAGAAGAATGAGATAGGGCCAGCCCTGGAAATGGTGGTGGAGGACCATTCTACAAGGAAAAAATAACACATTCAAATACCTTGAAGCAGGAATGAGTTTGACATCTTCAAAGTTTTGAAAGTGGTCGGGGTAAAAGGAAAAATGACAAGAGATGATGCTAAAGAGGGATCCAGAGGCCAAATCATAAAGGACCTAATAGACTGCGTAAGGTTTAGTTTTTTGTTTTTTGTTTTTTTGCGGTACGTGGGCCTCGCACTGTTGTGGCCTCTCCTGTTGCGGAGCACAGGCTCCGGATGCGCAGGCTCAGCGGCCATGGCTCACGGGCCCAGCCACTCTGCGGCACGTGAGATCTTCCCGGACCGGGGCACGAACCCGAGTCCCCTGCATCGGCAGGCGGACTCTCAACCACTGCGCCACCAAGGAAGCCCTAGATTTTTTTTTTAATTTTACTTTTTATTGAAGTAGAGTTGACTGATTATATTAGTTTTGGTATGGGGCATACAGATTCAGTGTTTTTGCAGATCACACTCCATTATAAGTTATTACAAGATAATGACCGTAATGCCCTATGATATACAAAATATCCTTGTTGCTTATCTATTCTAGACATAATAGTTTGTATCTCTTAATCCCATACCTCTAATTTGTCCCTCCTCCTTTCCCTCTTCCCTTTGGTAACCACTAGCTTGTTCTGTATAACCGTGAGTCTGTTTCTCCCTTGCACATACATTCACTGGCATTACCTTTTAGACTCCACATACAAGGAACATCACGCACTATTTCTCTTTGGCTGACCCACTTCACCAAGCATAGTATTCTTGAGTCCATCTACATTGCTGCAAATGGCAGAGCTTCATTCTTATTTATGGCTGAATAATATTCCATTATACATACATGTACCACATCTTCTTTATCCACTTGTCTGTTGATGGGCACTTGGGTTGCCTCCAAGTACTGTTTATTGTAAATGGTGTTGCTGTGAACATTGGGTACATGTATCCCTTCAAATAAGTTCATTTTCTGAAGATATATATCCAGGTGTGGAACTGCTGGATCATATAGTTCTACTTTTGATTCTGGAGGAAACTCCATACTGCTCTCCATAGGGGCTGCACCAATCTACATCCCCACCAACAGTGTCCGAGGGCTCCATGTTTTCCAAACCCTTGCCAACATTTTTTCTCTCTGTTCTTTTTTTTTGTTTTTTTTAAGTAATTTTATATTATCTGTTTTTTTCTTTTTGGCTGCGTTGGGTCTTTGTTGCTGTGTGTGGGCTCTCTCTTTAGCTGCGGCGAACGGGGGCCACTCCTTGCTGCGGTGCACGGGCCTCTCACCGCGGTGGCCTCTCTTGCTGCAGAGCATGGGCTCCAGGCACGCGGGCCTCAGCAGTTGCCGCATGCAGCCTCAGTAGTTGTGGTTCTTGGGCTCTAGAGCGCAGGCTCAGCCGTTGTGGCACAGGGGCTTAGTTGCTCCATGGCATGTGAGATCCTCCCGGACCAGAGCTCAAACCCGTGTCCCCTGCACTGGGGGACCACTTAACTACTGTGCCACCAGGGAAGCCCCAATCTGTGTTCTTATGGTTATAGCCGTTTTGACAGTTGTGAGGTGATATCTCATTGTGGTTTTGATTTGCGTTTCTCTAACAATTAGTGACGTTGGGCATATTTTCATGTGCCTGTTAGCCATCTATATGTCTTCATTGGAAAAATGACTATTCAGTCCTTTTGATCAGTTTTTAATCGAGTTCTTTAATTTGTTGACTTGTATGTGTTCTTTGTATACATTGGATATTAATCTCTTCTCAGATATATCATTTGAAAATATCTTCTCTCATTTAGTATGTAGCCTTTTCATTTTGTTGATAGGTTCCTTTGCTGTGCAAAACTTTGAAGTTTGATGTAGTCCCTTTTGTTTATCTTTTCCCCTCTCCTGAGGAGATATATGCGAGAAAATATTGCTAAGGTCCTGTGGTGCAGAGCTGGACCAGGGCTTCAGCTCAAACAGGGCAGGGAAGCACAGCAAGGCAGTCAAAGGTGACCTTCAGAGTGGAAGTGAAACAGCAGCTCTCCTGAGAACTCAGCCCACTGGTTTCCTAAAGTTTAGATTTTATTCACCGTTTTGTCTAAGGCCACACCTGTCAGCAGCAAGTTGAGAGGAATATCTGAGATGGTGCCCAGAGATGGAATTTAGATTTCTGGCCCATTACCTTAAGCTTCTTAGTTAGGAATGGAGTGGCCTTCACAAGGAGAGTGCAGACCGGTCCTCCTACAACAAAACTTCCAAGATGCCATTTCCTGTGCAGGAAGCAACAGCATCCTCTCTCTCTATAAGAACCAGTCCCCACCTGCGCCAGCTCTTCTGTTATTTGGTCCCTCTTTAATGAAGTAGCCGGTTTCATCTCCCACTACAACAACATATCACGTATGACATTTCCAGTCCAGCTGGCCTAGTCCCTATTAACTTCTCTACATCCTCACAGCTGCCGCTAGGCCTTTACTTACGCTCTTTCCCTGGAAAGAAATACCCTGTGCCTCACCCACATCTCCAAATCCCAGCTCTAGTTCTGAGGCAACCAGGAGATCAGATTTATAGGCCTGGATCATGATTTCAAATGTACTTTATTAGTGTAGAAACCTGAATAATGCTCCCTTCTGCCCCGCCCCCCCCCCCAAAAAAAGAGATCCACATCTTAATCTCTGGAACCTGTGAATGTTATTTCCTGTGGCTAAAACAGGACTTTGCAGATGTGTCTAAATTAAAGATCTTGACATGGGGAAATTATCCTCCACTGTCTGGGCAGGTCCTAAATGCAATCACAGGTATTTTTACGAGAGAGAAGCAGAGAGAGGAAACCTAGACAAAAAAAGGGGAAGGCAATGTAACCATGGAGGCAGAGATTGGAGTAATGCGGCTACAAGCCACGGGACGCCAGCAGCCACCAGGAGATGCAAGAGGCAAGAAACGAGTCTCCCCTAGAGCCTCTGGAGAGTACGTCCCTTTGACACCTGATTTCAGCCAGGTGATGCTGAGTTCAGATTTCTGGGCCTCCAGAACTGTGAGAGAGTAAATTTCTGTTGCTCTAAGCTACCAAGTTTGTGGTAATATCTTACAGTAGCCATAGGAAACGAATACAATTATGCTACTCTCTACCTTGGCCTGTTGTCACTTTGGAAGGTCACATTGCTTCCCTGTCGGCTTTCCTGGTGAACTGCTAGGTAATTCCTGCTCTTCTGCCTTCCTTGATGCTATGCCCACTCATATTTATTGCATCCTAATTTCACAGGTTTATGTAGGTATGTTCTCCCTCCTGCTTTCTTCGTCATAAAGCCACATGTCCAGACTCCAGGCAAATACGTTTATGGTCTGGTGGCAGATCCAGGATGGATCGTGTTCAGCAGGCCTGGAGGCTAGTTCAGTAGTCCATGGGTGAGGTGATGGAGTATGGACCAGTAGGTGGTTTGAGATAGTTAGGCTGTCTTGTTTTCTTACTTTTGATAATACTGGCTGCCTGGAATTGTGATGACTAGAGACAGAAAACAAAGGTTCCAGGCATTACTGTATCCAAGGACTTGTGACCTGAAGTGAAAGGGAAGAACTAACAAAATGTAAGGGCTGAATGGCTCCAGGGCATGAAGAAAATAGAAACACAAGGTTTTAAACTTCAATCACTGGGAAGATGAATAGTAGTACTATTGACAGAAATGGAAATATTAGGACACAATGAGAGTTGGGGAGAGAAAATTATGAATTTTTTATTTGAAATGTTGAGTTTTAGGTAAGTGCAACTGGCCACTTGAAAGGTCATCTCCTACTGGGAAGTCTCCTCCTCAACTCTGGTGCTTCCAGAATCCTCTGGTTATGCCTTTATTGTACCCTGATGACCTATATCATGATTACTGGTTTTTCTGTCTCCCTAACAGTCTAACAGTCTGTGAATTCCTTAGGAGAAGAATGGGGTCTTCTTCTATCTCCAGCACCAAATAGATGCTCAATAAATAAATTTTAAATGAATTAACGAATGAGATGGAACTCAGACAAGAGGTTCTTGATGGAGCTGAAATCCTTGAAGTTTATAGCCCACTTTCATGGGTGAGAGTGGAAGCCATGAAAAATAGTACAGCTAGATCTGTCATCAGTTGGGTTCTACAATAACAGGAGGTAGTTCTAGCTAAGTAGTTTTTAAACTTTAACCCAATATTCAGGTGTCAGGGATCATAATAATCAAATAAGGAAGAAGACAGGAGTCTGAGACATTATCATCCGTCTAGGGCTTTCTCGAAACTAGAAGTAATTTTTCACTAGCCAGGCAGTTCAAAGTTCACTCACCCTTATCCCAGTTGTCATACGACCTTCTAATAAGCAGCCATCAGAGGCATAAAGATATTCTTTATGTGACGTGTCTGACTTCTGGGGACCGGTAATTATATTTTATGCCATATCAAAGATCTAGTCAGGCAGGAAGCTCTACAGGCAATATATCTTTTTGCTGGACATTTCTGCTCCTAAAAAGCGGCCAAAGGTATGGAGAATTCTTTAAAATGCATTTCAAGCACTACTGTAAAATGCTTTCCCTTATATGCCCAGCCAGATCCTTTTTGTACCTCTGTAGGCATCAATACATGGGGTCAACTTCTTCTGAATGCCAGAAGGGATAGATAATAATCCCAGCTGTTTTAGATACTGCTCTCAACCTTCATAGCCTGGGCCTATCATTGAATTTCCCTGGGCATTTTATGATATATTGACTGAACCTAATTAAGTCAAGAACTCGCTCTCTGTATCTGCCTTAGCAGCCTCTACACAGAGCTATTCAATTCAAACAACATTTACTAAGCTACTAATAAGTACAAAGCTCTGGGCCAGACACAAAGATAAATTAGACTTGGTGTTATGTACCTCAGTCACTTTCTTCATGAATAACCCAGACACATTCTTCCGGTAACCACGTTTGATGTTCCTCCATTTCTGGAGGACACGTTTAGACAGACACAAAAATATGTGGGATTGTCTCCTAGGAAAATGCGGGAACATTTTTAGGATGACCTTGGGGAGCTTTTGTTTCTTTAGCTGGAGAATCCCTTTTTCATGCTCTCATTACTTGATTTCCAGTTCCAATAGTTCCATGCCATATTACCTGGAAACTTTTGAGAACTAAGTTTCAACAACTGTGTGTGGACGCTCCTCTCCGTAGGACTCTCCCTGGTACCTTAGCAAAGACTATGTGATGCTGGGTTAACATCCTTCACAATTCTTTCCCACTCCTTTCTCCTGAGAGAGGCTAATGTTCTGACATGTCACCACCACTGCCAAGACTCCAAGACAGGCACTCAAGAATTGGATGAGCCCAAATCTTCAGGCAGACATTGCTGCACCCTAAATTTTGATAGAAAATTCTGTTCATGGAAAATCATAGCTATTTCTCTAGAATATTATTTTACATAATATTCAAGGTAAGTGGTACTTGATTATGTGTGTGTGTGTGTCCAGATAGATTAGATAAATAGATAGATAGATGGTGTGTGTGTATAAACTTGTAATTTCAAACTTCATGGTTATTTTCAGAAATTTGTACCTGCAATTAGAGCAGACGACAACTAGGCAGTAAGTGCTTTGATTGCATCCCACAGGCTTCCAGACTTCAAACGTACATGGGGTTAATTTAGAAAGAAATGACCATGCTTTTCCTACACATATTAGCTTGAGAAAGTCACATAACCTAAACCTTAGTCACTTTTTTACAAAACGGGAATGATGATATCTGCCCTTCTGAACTTTCAAAGTGGTTTTGAGGAACAAATAGGATATTGGTAAGGCTACTTTATATAGAACAAAGGGCTCGTGATTATTATCATTCAAAAGTGTCTTCTAGACTCTTGGGTTCTTTGCTATCTGTAGACCACTAGGCAATCTAGCTATTGTGGGCATTGAAGTTGGACTTCTTTGTCTTTCCATTAAAATTACTTATAATCTTGGACCCCAAATATCTAAGACTAGAAGTTTTTCTACTCAGAAAATTCTGGAACCTTACCTGTCATTTATTCAATGCATGCATTATTAATGTTCCTCTGTATCAGGAACAGAAATAGACCTTGGAGATGCTAAGACAAATAATTCAGAGTCCCTGCCTATAAAGGACTTAGAATATAACTGAAAGAAGCAAATAAATACAATAAAACTTTATAGGTACTATATAGAAGCATGTATCCTTCTCCCACACAGGAGGGAGAGGTTGAGTCTTGCCGTGGGCAGGGGTGTGTGACAAACCTTGCTTACTGCCTAGCTAACAGTCATGCTTCCCCCTTCCCCCAAACCACCACCCACTAGACAGACTTGAAGGTCAAATACTCCCTTTCTCATCTTCCCTAGCAACTAAGCATGTATGTGACACAGATGTGTCAGTGAGATACAAGAGTAAATTTGCCAGTGGTTTCTGGGGAAATGTTGCTTTCTTAATAAAAGGGCTCATGGAAGATTGTGTTTTTCACAGACGGCCACAACAATGGCTTCCACCCATGTGCTCTTCTTACAATGTGATCGTAAATCTTTTCCCATTAAGAGATGGGGGTCGATGTCCTCTCCCCTTGATCCTGGAGTGAGCTTTGTGATTGTCTTAGCCAACAGAGCGCAGAAGTGGCACTGTGACGTCTGAGGCTAGATCATAAAATTGCCACGTGTTTCCACCTTGCTCTGTTGAGAGACTTGCTTCTGGAAGCAAGGAAGCCCAGACTATGCCAAGAGACCACAGGGAGAGACCATGTCTAGATGCTCTGGACAATACAGCGGAGGTCCCAGCCCACAGTCAGCACCAACTATGACACCTGTGAGTGAGGACATCTCTCAATGACTGTAGCCCCCACCAGGGAATCATGCCCAGCCTTGAGGTCTTCCTAGCTGAGACCCCAGACATGGTGGAGCAGAGGCAACCTCTCCCCACTGTGCTCTGTACAAATTCCTATACCGCAGAATCTAAAAGCAAAATGAAATGGTTTTTTTTATGCTGCTTAGCTTTGGGGTGGTTTGCTTTACATCTGGAATGTGGATATAGCCAGCATGACCCTTTCTTTCTTCTTTCAGCCTTGATTCTAGGAGCTGAGCAGAGTGGGAGTGGCAGAAATCTTACAACCACTAGTGAAAGCATGACCTTGGCCTTGACATTGTTGAGCTGCTGAACCAACACCCACAACTATCTATCACCAGGCCTCTTGGAATGGGAGAAAAATCAATACACTCTTGTTTGTTTATGCTGCTATAAGCCAGATTATCTGTTACTTATAGTTAGAAGCACCCCTGACTCACACAAGTGACCCCTACTGGTAAGATTTGGTGGATTTATGGAGGATAAAATTTGATTGTAAAATATCAACGACTGTCTAATCAGAATAAAAGTGGAGATAGCAATTGTTATCTAGTCTTCTGAGAAATCTGGCTGTGAAGAAAATGAGAGAAATGAAGTGGTAGCTACAGGGATCCTATGGGCAAATTTCATAATCCATGAGGCAATATCTAGTAGAGCCAGAGAGATGAAAAACCGGGAAGTGAACAACCTCAGCAATTATTGGTACAGTTCCACCCTACTTTGGCCCTTGCTGTCTTTAACCAGTCTCAAAGACTCTCTTGGAAACGTTAAAAACAGGGCCAGCTTCCCGGGCGTGCGTCCCATACAGTGGCAGAGGGCTTCATGCTTAGAAGGACCGCACATGTGACTTAATGCTCTACTGTCTCTGTCTTGAACTTCTTAATAATTTTTGAACACGGGGCGCCACATTTTCATTTTGCAGAGTCCTGCAAATAATGTAGACAGTCCTGCCTAAAAGTTTCCTGCTCCTACGACCCACTCATGTGCAGTGCTGTGAAACAACTTGGGCTTTTATTACCAATGGATTTTTGTCTTAAGGGCACTATGTTGCTCAGGTTTTAAATAACATGGCACAGGGTGTCATATAGACATGTCTTCAGATGGCCATCAAGAAAGTGGCCTTTTCCAGCTGGGAAATTTTCCAGCCCTGTGGAGTCCTGGGCCAAGTGAGCACAAGCCCAGTGAGACTCTTGTAGCTCCTAATTAAGACCCTGCCATTCAAGCCCATGGATCTCCTGCCCAGCACTTGCATCACGATGTCAAATGCACTAGCAGATCTGTGAATTAATTCCTCAAGAACTATACCCCATAATATCCAGAGAATTGGGCAGCTGAGTGGCCCACTGCTGACTAATACCTTCCATACGACCAGCTGAAATATTCCTCCCACAGTAATTATGAATTCTCTCGTCTATCCTTCCCATCCACCCCAGAACCACAATTGTGCCTACAGGATGAGCTCCAGGTCAATCTCTGGGACACGCTTCATGTCCCAGAGGCTTGGTACATGAAGCTCTTGTATGAAGAGCTTGGTATGAAGTCTCTGGAAAAATGCAGCTACTTAAAGGGGATCTTATGTAGAAGGAATGACCTTGGTTGCCATACTCTTTATATTTTATCTCTCTAGCTGCTCAGAAGACTTCAGGATGTCTCTCAGAGGACACGGATAGCTAAAAATAGTTAAGCAAGTGATTTGATCCACTGTCACTGACGTGGATGAACAAAACCCCATTCTCTCCTGCTTTTCTATGCGGAGATTCCCAGAACCTGGCACTTCACCCATTGCTTCCCAGAGACACCCCCTAAGGTGGGGCAAAGGGGACAGCAGAATATTCTGTGAGGCTGTCATTTTCAAGCCATCAGGCATGTGCCATAACTATGGATCAGGAATTCCAGCTGCAGGGCTCATTCTCCATCTAGATAAAGGCACGGTGATCAGGTCTCCAGACAACTGGGCTGAGCTTTAGTCCTACCAAGAATGAAAACCAGGCGTGGGGGTAGGAGGTCTGTTGGTGGATGGGCCACATATGGTAAGGGTTTGATTAGAAAGAGGGCCTGCACATCCACAAGGGTGTCCATGGCCCCATGTTCCAGAAATAAAGCAGCAGATTCTTACCAAGCTCCCTCATCCTCTCCATCAGTGGGCAAAGAGCCACTGACATACACCACCTGACCTGACTCTAACGGCTCAGGGCCTGGGGGGAATCAGATGGTCATTTCTTGCAGATGGGGGTGAGTGTGGCTGTGAGTTGAGGACAGTGAAAGCAGGAGCTTACCTCCTTTCCCCTCCCCTCTCCCTGTGCTAAGGGAAAAGACTGCAATGAATTTATCCCTCCATTTTATTTTATTTTATTTTATTTTTGCGGTACGCGGGCCTCTCACTGTTGCGGCCTCTCCCGTTGTGGAGCACACGCTCCGGACGCGCAGGCTCAGCGGCCATGGCTCATCGGCCCAGCCGCTCCGCGGCATGTGGGATCTTCCCGGACCAGGTCACGAACCCGTGTCCCCTGCATGGGCAGGCGGACTCTCAACCACTGTACCACCAGGGAAGCCCCTATCCCTCCATTTTTATTAGCAGGGTTCAGCAACCTTTTTTTTTTTAAATTTACTTTTGGCTGTGTTGGGTTTTCGTTGCTGCACGTGGGCCTTCTCTAGTTGCAGCAAGTGGGGACTACTCTCCACTGCGTTGCACGGGCTTCTCATTGTGGTGGCTTCTCTTGTTGCAGAGCACGGACTCTAGGCGCGTGGGCTTCGGTAGTTGTGGCACACGGGTTCAATAGTTGTGGCTTGCAGGCTCTAGAGCGCAGGCTCAGTAGTTGTGGTGCATGGGCTTAGTTGCTCCACGGCATGTGGGATCTTCCCGGACCAGGGATTGAACCCGTGTCCCCTGCATTGGCAGGCAGATTCTTAACCACTGTGCCACCAGGGAAGCCCTCAGCAATCATTTTTTAAAAATAAAATGTAATGCTTGTTTTTTAATAAATGGCTAAGTACTAGCAGAAAACCGAAAAGCAGAAAATGGAATTCTACTCACTTAGAGGAAAAGCTGGTAAAAACCCTGCGTGTTTGATAAATATCTTCAAGACCCATTTCTATGCCCACAATAGAGAACCCCATTGTCCAATGCCCACATATCACAGCAGCCTGAAATCATTTCAGCCCAAATATCTTAGAGAGGTATATGGTCCACAGGCATACTTTTAAAAAAATCCTCTTTTTCTTCTCCCACCCAAGGTCCCACACACAACAGCTCACCTCTTGATTCTCAAAACCCTTTAGAAAATATCCTCCTAGGCCTAGCTAATGTGCCTTTCCTGTCAGTTCTCATCACAAAAGCCCAAAGGACTTCATCTGGCAAGACAGACCCTTCCATAGAGAATGAGAGAGAGAAAGAAACATATCAGGCAGGCTTCGAGTTCTCCTTTGCAGGTGGAGAAAGGGGAAAGCCGAGCTCATATACACTGGTAATCATTTTCTTGTCGTATATGTGCATTTTAAAAATTGAATGTTTTTCTACATCAATCAACATTCTTCTGTGTCATGATTTTGACTAGCTTCATTGTATTCCATTGTACAGGTAAACTATAATTTCTTTAACCAAAGCACTATTTAATTGATTTCCAACTTTCACATAAGGTCTGTGATAAATTTCATTTTTATTTAAATCTTTGCACGTAACCTCAATTATTGACTTAGGATAAATATCCACAGTAGGGATTCAGATGCATTTTGGGGGCCACGTGTGTGACATGCATTGACTTAAATAACATAAGAGTGTATTTAGGGCTTCCGTGGTGGCGCAGTGGTTGAGAATCTGCCTGCCAATGCAGGGGACACGGGTTCGAGCCCTGATCTGGGAAGATCCCACATGCCGCGGAGCAACTAGGCCCGTGAGCCACAACTGCTGAGCCTGCACGTCTGGAGCCTGTGCTCCACAACGAGAGGCCGTGACAGTGAGAGGCCCACACACCGTGAGGAAGAGTGGCCCCCGCTCGCTGCAGCTAGAGAAAGCCCTCGCACAGAAACGAAGACCCAACACAGCCATAAATAAATAAATAAATAAAAATAAATAAATGTACGAAAGAAAATTTAAATCACCTATGTTCCCACCACAGTTTAGATTCTGGTATGTAGCCTTTCAGACATTTCTCTAATCATATATATTTTTTTCCTTGCAGAAATTGAGTCATACTGTATATCCTGCAGTATAATTTGCCTTTTTTTTTCACTTAAAATACCTTGAGAAAACTCTATGTAAATAGCAACAAGATCGAAATATAGTTTTTAATTCAGAGTAAGGAGACTCAAATGAATTACAATTAAAGATAGTGACCAGTAGAGTAATTAATCAACGTTAGAGCAAAACTTGAGTCATTGTTTCCAGACCTATAGTCCTACCCATGAATAACTTCTACCAGTATATCTGAATTTCCATCTCTTTGCCTATATACCTGTCTACCTATATACATACCTATCCAGAGCTAGCTACCTACTTTACCAGTCATGATGGACTAAGTAATGCTCCAGTAACAAACACCCCTGAAATCTCAGTGGCTTAATAAATGTATTTCTTCATCCTACCACATGTCCAATGCAGGTTGGGGAGACTCTGGTTATCTAGGCTTCTGGGAACCAGGGTAATCAAATCTCCATTCAGCCCAGCAGGGGCACAGAATATGGCAAAGCACACCCTGGTTCTCAAAGCCTCACCCAGAAGTGATACTTCTTACTTCCAAGCATCATTCATTCACCAAAGCAAATCTCATGGCAATCTAACTCCAAAAAAGTAATCCTGCCATGCACCCCTACCATGTCCCCAGAAGAACTAAAATATTTGTGAGTGGCAAAGATGACACTTTGTTTTCTGGAATTTATAAACAATTTAGTAGTAGAAATTGGGTTGGAATGGAGAATAAAATCTTTCCCGATTTGCAAATCCTTTAAGAGGATCAAATGATTTAACCATATTAGTCAGAGTTTGCATCATAATCATTTCCATTTCTATCTCAAACTATATTTTGTCCCTCCCCTAATCCTCTGTTCATCTAATACCAAACGAACCAGGAAGTAAGGGCATGGACAGCTGGCACTGGTAACTTGCACAGAAGACAATTTGGGGATATGCTAAAAAGCCCAGTGTTATTCATTCCAGGTGATCTAAAACAAATAGATATGATTATTGAAACTGCTTTAAAAATTATCCTGAGGAATTGAATATCAATATTAGAGCCCTATCATCAGTGATTCAGACCAGGAAACTATTATGAAAATGCTACCAATAATAATATGCAGCTCTGCAACCAGTTTATTTCAAGGGTTGCCTACTGAATATATTAACTGATTAAATTTAATTAAAATTAAAATCACTTTTAAAAAAAGTGATATATAGATTATGGGAGAACTACATCTTTAGCTGTTGTATGATGCAACTAAGGTATATCAACCTGTTACATTTATTGAGGGATCCCAAGGGACCATGGCCTTGGGGAAGAGAAAGATGGACAGGGTCATCATCAGAGGGCACCCGAGCCTAGGACAAGTTGGGTACCACTGGAACCAAAGGATACAGCCCTCTGACTTAGGTGGAAGCTGAGATGGAAGCAAAGGTAGCCAGTTGAGTCATAGTGGAAGCTACGGACTTGAGGCAGACAGGTTCCAGGGATGAGACTAGACACAAATGCTCATCTATAACCAATCTTGTCAGCTCACTGGTAAATATGCATCAGGCATGGGAAAGAGCAGAAAAAGGAGAGACGATAGGACTCCAGGGACAACAGTTTGCAGTCCTTGGAAAGTGGGGCTGAGCCAGCGGTGGGCACAGCAGAGGACTCCCCGAGGCCCAGGGCAAGTCTTATTGGGATGTGGGCAGTAAAGGACTTCTGCACCTGGGGTAGCACAGGATGATGTTTCCTAGAAAAAAGCCATAAAGACACTGAAGACCAAAACTTATTGCAGAGGAAAACTCTTAGCTGCAGGCTAAGGGCTGGGCTTTCACTTCCTGGTCCTGCCTTCTGTTCACTGAGCAGCTAGGGAGGGTGAAACTGGCCTCTGTCGAATGCACACTCTCTTGCCAGACCTCGGCTACTCTGAGCAGAGAAGAGAGGGTCTCCCGGTCCTAAAAATGCAGGGGACAGACTGAGGGAAGAAGTATAGATGGGGCGAAATTGGATTCAGAAAAATGCTGCCCATCCTGCTATTGTCCAATTAGTCCATCCCCATTTTAGAGTCCAGAGGCTGTATGTTTGGTGATATATATGCAAGTTTTAATCAAGTCAGCAAGTATTCTTTTCCATTCAATATAAGAAGCAAAATGGTTGAGCTCACTATTTTTTAATGTATCAAATATATTGGAATTTAAAAAATTTTTTTTATAATTACAAAAGTAATACATGCAAATGTAGAAATTTTTGGAAAAGCAGAAAACTGTAAAGAAAAAAATGTAAAGTAACCATAAGCTCACTGCCTGGAGATGGCTAGAGTTTAATGTTTAATATGTTAATATAATGTTTAATATATTTCCTTCTCATCTTTCTCTCTGCAATTTTTAATAAGTTAGATTTGTAAAAACATTTAAAATTATATGTTATATATAATATGAACCCTATGCTTATCAATTTTAAATAAAATATGAATGTTTTTCTATGTATTAGAAAACTCCAGCACTAGCGGGTCTCTCACTGCTACGGCCTCCCCCGTTGTGGAGCACAGGCTCCGGACGCGCAGGCTCAGCGGCCATGGCTCACGGGCCCAGCCACTCCGCGGCACGTGGGATCTTCCCGGACCGGGGCACGAACCCGTGTCCCCACCCGTGTCCCCTGCATCGGCAGGCGGACTGTCAACCACTGCACCACCAGGGAAGCCCTCCAACACTATTTTAATGGCTTTACATAATCTTAGTGGCTCACCAGCACTTATTCATTTTCCTATTGTTAGTCATTAAGTTCATTTCCAATATTTCATTATTATAAATTATACTGAAATGCATTCATAAATATATTTCAGTATAATTTATATATATACTTATTAAACATAAATATATATTAAATATATATATAAATATGTATATATGAGCATACAACATTGTCCACATTTTGAATCATTTCATTAAGATAAATTCTGAAAAATGAAATCACTGAGTTAGAAGACAAACACTGAGGTAGTTTCGAAACACGACCCTGAAATTCTTTGACACTCTTCCTAGGGAGAGCTGGGGTCTATTATCCCCTCTCCTTGAGTCTCAGCAGGTTTGGGACAACTTCAACCAATAGAGTAAACAGAACTGATGCTGTGTGGTCTCTGAAATTTGATGGCTGGATCTCTGAGCCACCATATAAACAACCTTGACTACCCCACGGTTGCCATGCTGTGAAGAAGCCAACCCACGTGGAGGCCAAGTAAGGCACTCCAGGGGACATTCCTAGCCTGTGCATTACTCCAGTCCAGGCACCAAACTTGTGAGAGATCAAACCTTCTGAAGGGCAAACGCCAGTCACTGAGTCACCCCCAGCCTTCAAATCTTACCAGCTGAAGCCCCACCTGTCTTAGAACAGACAAACCATCCCCACTGCTCAAATTCCTGATTCCCAGAATCTTTGAACTTAATAAAATGATGTTTTAAGCCAAGTTTCTGGTTAATTTTTCATGCAGCAATAGTAACTGGAACAAACATTTTCAGGGTTCTTGATACATCCAGTCAATTTGTTTTCCAGGCAGCTTATAGCAATTTGGACTCCCACCTAGAGTACATGAGAACTCCCATAGCACCGCACTTGATCCACACTGACACATTTCAGAATTCATCTCTTGTTTTATCTTTAAATTTTTACTATGGAAAATGAACATTCACAAAAATGAGGAACTAATATATTAATGAGCATGTACCCATCACCTAGCTCCAATAATTCCCACTCTTATGTCATCCATCTCTGCCCCTTTCTACTCACATCTCTTATTTCTACCAGCAGAGCAGTTATATTTCTACATCACTCTTCTTATATAAAAATATATTTGCTCCTGTTGGTCACTGAAGACCAGGACTTGCCAGAAATAGCTAGATTAAACAATAAACAACGGAGTAAGAAAAGAAGATTGCTAAATACGTATTAAATAGTTACAACGAGTTAGGTGCTATTTTAAATGGATCACACGTAATCACTCATTTAAGCCTCTTAGGAACTCTAAGAGGTGGGTAAAATTAATTACCATCATCCCATTTTACAGATGAGGAAATAGAGGCACAGGAAACTAAGGAACATGTTCAAGTTTGCATAGCTAGCTAGTAAGTGGTAGAGACAGAAATGGAATCCAAGCAGTCTGGCTCCAAAGCCCATGCTGATAACTACCTCACTGCTCTTGAGGGAGCCTAATTTCTGTGGCTGGTTATAGCAAATTCGTTTGTACGACACACTGAACTGATTCTCTAATCCACCATTATCCCAGTTACTGGGGAGATATTTGAAGGTTGAAGATATATATGGTGCCATTTGACCAGATGGCTCAAGTACAAGTATTGCTGGTTTACGAGTGGAGTCTTGTGAAGAAAAAGCCAGTCTGTGACCACCTGGAGGGGGGGGGATAGGGAGGGTGGGAGGGAGACGCAAGAGGGAGGAGATAGGGGGATATATATATATGTACAGCTGTTTCACTTTGTTATAAAGCAGAAACTAACACGCCATTGTAAAGCAATTATATTCCAATAAAGATGTTTAAAAAAAAGAAAAAGAAAAAGCTAGGCTAGGAAAAAAGGCAACTGTGTTATAGCCTAGTAAAGTCAGGGTTTCTACTGCATATGGAATAGGTCTTTTTATACTGAAAAGGAAAAAAAATACAACTTCTGGATTAATACAGTGGAATAAAGCTGCATCTTACCTAATTCCTAAGGAAATAATGGAAAAAAGTAGAAGCAAGTCCTCCAGAAATTCACCAGCAGCAATCAAATGAGGGAAGGCGCACATTCCCATGGTATAAACCTTGACAAGGTGGTCCGGGAAGGACATAGATTTGGGAGTAAAGCAGGGCAGCATCTTGGTAGAGCTGCCAACCCCAATTCCTTGTGTCACAAGTTATAAAATCCTAAGCATTCTCATCAATACTCCAAACCTGCACATCGGTGTGGTTATCCTTATTTTTTCTGTTTTCTGATTGCAGGGAATGGAAATGGCTGCTGAGGTGAATTGGGTGAAAGAGTCCATTGGAATAACATAGAGGGGAAAGCTCTAGGGCTACCCTCTTAACTGGAGAAGGGATCCAAAGCCTGTGGAGATGCAGGACACCAGGTGGGATGAACTGAGAAGCACAAAGCTCGGGTTTTCCAAGAGGGCGCCAGCCTCAGCGGAGCCCCCCTACCATGCCCAGAAGGTGCAGAAAAACAGGAAACAACTGAGCCCGCCAATTTCCCAGCACCACGATGGAAACAAACTGGCCTCAGATAAGCTGGGAAGGCAGTCACAGAGTCACCCACACTCCATCAGGGCAAACAGGGGGTTTGACAGAGCTGCCCGAACTTCAGCAAGATGAAAAGACTCAGCCCTAGAAAGGAGGCACCGGTGTCTGCAGGGCTGGGAGTGGAGTAGGGGCGGAAGGAACCAACTGGAACAAAAGACAAACATGCACCGCAGCCTGCATGAAAATGTGACTCAGGGACAAGAAAGACTTGACCTTACCAGAGCGTCCGGGCAAGGCAGAGCCACGGCGGGATCAGGGCCTTCCAGAGACTGCCATAGAGAGGAGGGGTCGAGGAGAAGAGAACCAAGCAGGGCGTGTCCACGTCGAGGAGAAGAGAACCAACCAGAGCGTGTCCACGTGAGACAGCCTCCGAAGGCCCAGCTGGAGAGGATTGAGACCTTATTCCTTTGTGAGATTCAAGGCAGTGAGCCAGCTCCAGCCTTAGGACCAATACCGAACCCTTCCGAAAGAAGACAGCTATCTGAGTACCACAGTGTTTTAGGTACTAAGCTCCTTTCATGTATTAAATCATTGAATTCTTACAGCAACCCTGTGAGATATACTGTTATCATCCCATTTTACAGATAAAGAAATTTTACCCAAGGGCGCACAGCTGGTGAGGTGGTCTGGGTCCAGAATCTATTCTCTTATCCATTAAACTCCCCTGGCTCTCCCTTACTCAAAAAAAGAAAAAAAAAAAAAAAGCTGAATCTTCCTCCAGAGCTGGAGAAGCCCATGTGGTTTAATGGGTAGACCCAAGAGCTAACTGCAGCCTGCCTCATCTAGGAGAAGTTGAGCGTTTTTTTGATTTTTTCCTCCCCACTCCTATCCCTGGAAAGTAGCTCAAGGAGGAAGACGTCAGCCATCCAGTTGGTTGCACTTTCTTTTGCTAACAAACCTTATTTTCCAGGTAAATAACCAGGTGAAATTAATCTGATCTCTACTAAGTGTTAAGATCTTTCTCTTAGGTAAATGAAAATCCCTTCACCAACAGGTTTAGCCTCCCAGGCTGTGGACAACACCCATACATAAAACACCCACACAGGCACACACAGCTTGCAGCAGTGTTTTCACACAGACGTAATTATGACTCACAAATAACCATGGCTGGAGCATAAAGCACTCAACCAGAAGTTACATAAGCATGGATGGCATCCATTTTCTACTAGAGCAGTACTAACATGAGGCATAGTGGGTTGGAGAGTCAATTAACAGAAGGCAGAAAGAGGCCATTTATTGTAATGAATTCTTGAAGGGGGGTATCTGTCTTGTAATCACTAGTCCACTGCGGGGAGTGTAGTATTTCACCAATTAACAATAAACTCGGCGATAAGCCCAAATGTTGCTTCCAGAGAGGCATTTGGTCTGCAAACCAGTGACTCTAGAAACTTTCTCTGACTCAGTATCTCGTGTTCTAGAGTTGATTACCCTTAAATAATTCCCACATGTGAATGATTTTTTTTGGTATCTCCGAGAAAGTACATAAATTTTATTAAACTCCTCAAATAAAAAATAGGAGAGGGGGACAAAGCCAGGTTCTCAGCTCAGAAGCGTAAGGGACACATGAAATGCCTACAGCATGTGGGGCAGCAAAAGCGTTTGGCCCAAATGTTGTAACTCCCTCCCTATTTAACCCTCTCTGTCTTATTTGCTCCTTGATCTTTCCCTAAAGTTGTTGATGTATTAGCATATGGAAAACTTGTGAGAATAGGAGGGGTAGAAGAAGTTGATTATTGGAGCGTTGATTATAAGAAGTATAAAGAATAGATTGTTGGTTCTATTTTCTCTATTGCCCTGCTTCCAGTGATCTGTTCTCTATTATTATTAGTATTAGTATTGCTTTCTCTATGGTACACCCATCTGTTGGCACACGTAAAGGTGTTAGTTGAGAAGATAAGGAGGAAGAGAGAACAAGTGACATCACATGGAGGATAGTGGCTGAAAACTGTATTGGCACCAGTAAAATTTCTTCCTCCAGTGACAAGGCTTGGTGTAGGAAATTATCTCACATCTCTGCAGGCTCTGGGGCCATCCCTGAGGCAACCATGAGTGTTTAGATTCAATTTAGAACAAGTCAGTAAGGGACTTCCCTGGTGGCGCAGTGGTTAAGAATCCACCTGCTAATGCAGGGGACACGGGTTCGGTCCCTGGCCGGGAGTTGCCGCAGAGCAACTAAGCCCGTGCTACTGAACCCCACGCACCCTAGAGCCCATGCACTGCAACTACTGAGCCCGCGTGCTACAACTACTGAAGCCCGCATGCCTAGAGCCCGAGCTCTGCAACAAGAGAAGCCACCGGAATGAGAAGCCCACGCACCGCAAGGAAGAGTAGCCCCTGCTTGCCGCAACTAGAGAAAGCCCGCGTGCAGCAGCAAAGACCCAACACAGCCATAAATAAATAAATAATTTTTTTAAAAAAGTCGGTGAGAACTACTACTATTTAGAATCATCAAGGGTATTTAAGTACTTGTAGTGCTACATGTACGGGGACAGAAGAACGAAGTACATCAGTGGAAGAATTAGGAAGACTGAGAAAAAAAAGGACCAGTGAAAAGCAACTACACAGAAGCCAAGAAATTAGGGAGTTGGAAGAAGAGAGAGCAGAGCTAAAAGTGTCCAAATATTAGGTTTCTTGAAATGTTTTCTCCTTTAAAAAAAAAGTCCTGTCTGGATCCTACGTATCTCCCTTGTACTCTCCCCCAACTACTGTCTAACCACATTCTTCCTCAAGAGAAGTCCACTGTCCTTTTCCCACTCTCCGCCCCACCACTGAGTAATTCCATCTACTTCTGTAACCAAGCAAGACCCTGTGGGTCCTCCCTGGACCAACTCCTCCCCCATATCCTCTGCTGAAGCTCCTCTCTCAAGTGCCCAGATAATAGTATCTGTGGCACGTTTCCTGAGTTGTTTTACAGATGAGAAACCCCCACCAAATGGAAGAAATTAACTGCTTGATGACCCTGAGCACGTAGCCCTCACACCTACTAGGGCCTAAGGATTGATCACGTTAACCCCTGTGATGCCTGTTACCTCGAGCTGATCACATACCCTGGGACGCCCCACCCTCACCTGGCCTTTAAAAATGCTTCCTTGAAATCCATCGGGGAGGTCGGGGTTTTTGAGCACTAGCTGTCCCGGACCCTTTGCTTGGCGCCTTGGAATAAACACTGCACTTCCCTTCACCACAACGTGATGTCAGTAGATTGACTTTACTGCACGTGGGTAAGTGGACCCAAGTTTAGTTTGGTAACATTTCTCTTGTTTTAGCCACCTCTTGTCTACATGCTCAGGATTCTCAAATCTATTCCTCCTGTCTCAACCTCTACCTGAAGTTTAAGCTCATTTTTTTGACTACTTGCTAAACAATTTCACCTGGACATCCCACAGACCCAGCTGAACTCTTTATTGACATCCCTGGTCTATAGCTTTCAGCTGGACCCACCACTATCTAACAACTACCCACTCTGGAAGCCTGTGAGGCATCTTGGATAGTGCCTCTCCTCCAACCCTCATTTTCAATCCCTGAGACTTGCCTCTTTTGGCTCCTAAGCATTTCTCAGCTTCATCATCCCTTCTCCACACTGAGTTCCTGTCACGTCATCTCTCTCCTCGACCACCACTGTGATCATCTGTTACTGGTCTCCCCTTCTCTGGTCCTGCCTCCCTCAAATCCATCCTTCCCACATTCTCAGAGTCAGCTGATTGCAAAGCTCACTCTCCTGTTTAAAACTTTTCATTTTCTGCCATTATCCATGGACACTATGGAAACAACTTAAGTGTCCATCCAAGATGAATGGATAAAGAAGATGTGTAGACATTTCTCCAAAGAAGATATACAGACGGCCAACAAACACATGAAAGAATGCTCAACATCATTAATCATTAGGGAAATGCAGATCAAAACTACAATGAGATATCATCTCACACCAGTCAGATGGCCATCATCAAAAATCTGCAAACAATAAATGCTGGAGAGGGTGTGGAGAAAAGGGAACACTCTTGCACTGCTGGTGGGAATGTGAATTGGTTCAGCCACTATGGAGAACAGTATGGAGGTTCCTTAAAAAACTACAAATAGAACTACCATATGACCCAGCAATCCCACTACTGGGCATATACCCTGAGAAAACCAAAATTCAAAAAGAGTCATGTACCAAAATGTTCATTGCAGCTCTATTTACAATAGCCCGGAGATGGAAACAACCTAAGTGCCCATCATCGGATGAATGGATAAAGAAGATGTGGCACATATATACAATGGAATATTACTCAGCCATAAAAAGAAACGAAATTGAGCTATTTGTAATGAGGTGGATAGACCTAGAGTCTGTCATACAGAGTGAAGTAAGTCAGAAAGAAAAAGACAAATACCGTATGCTAACACATATATATGGAATTTAAGAAAAAAAAATGTCATGAAGAACCTAGGGGTAAGGCAGGAATAAAGACGCAGACCTACTAGAGAACGGACTTGAGGTTATAGGGAGGGGGAAGGGTGAGCTGTGACAGGGCGAGAGAGAGTCATGGACATATACACGCTAACAAACGTAGTAAGGTAGATAGCTAGTGGGAAGCAGCCGCATGGCACAGGGATATTGGCTCGGTGCTTTGTGACAGCCTGGAGGGGTGGGATAGGGAGGGTGGGAGGGAGGGAGACACAAGAGGGAAGACATATGGGAACATATGTATATGTATAACTGATTCACTTTGTTATAAAACAGAAAGTAACACACCATTGTAAAGCAATTATACCCCAATAAAGATGTTAAAAAAAAAAGATGTGTTATCAACATACAATGGAATATTATGCAGCCATGAAAAAGAAGGGAAATTTGCCATTTGCAATAAAATGGATGAACCTTGAGGGCATTAGGCTAAGTGAAATAAGTCAGAGAAAGACAGATGTATGATCTCTCTTATTTGTGGAATCTTAAAAAAAAAGCTCATAAATACAGAAAACAGATTGGTGGTTTCCATAGGCAGGAGGTGGGTATGGGTGAAATGGGTGAAGGTGGTTAAAAGGTACAAACTTCCAGTTATAAAATAAACAAGTCCTGGGGATGTAATATACAGCATGGCAACCATAGCTAATAATACTGTGTTGCATGGGCTTCCCTGGTGGCACAGTGGTTGGGAGTCCGCCTGCCAATGTAGGGGACACGGGTTCGAGCCCTGGTCTGGGAAGATCCCACATGCCGCGGAGCAACTAGGCCCGTGAGCCACAACTACTGAGCCTGTGCATCTGGAGCCTGTGCTCCGCAACGAGAGAGAGGCTGCGATAGTGAGAGGCCTGAGCACCACGTTGAAGAGTGGCCCCCGCTTGCCACAACTAGAGAAAGCCCTCGCACAGAAATGAAGACCCAACACAGCCAAAAATAAATAAATTAATTAATTAATAAAAAGCCAAGCATTTGAAGCCATTTAAAATAAATAAATAAATGAATGAAAATAATACTGTGTTGCATATTTGAAAGCTGCAAAGAGAGATCTTAAAAGTTATCGTCACTAGAAAATGTAACTGTGATAGGAGATATTAACTAGACTTATTGTGGTGATCATTTTGCCATATATGCAAATATCAAATCATTAAACTGTACACCTGAAACTAACATAATGTTATATGTCTATTGTATCTCAATTTTTAGAAACTGTTCACTTGCTGCCCATCATCCATTGGATAAAATTGCCATGGGCCCTCCATCATCCAGCCCCTGCCTCCCTCTTCCATCTCCTCCCAAGGTCCCCCTCCCCAAACTCCAGCAATAATGAACTTTATGAGGCTCTGATTACACATGATGCTATTTATTCCTTCATTTCTCTGCTTATGCCCCTTCCCTGAACCTAGCTCAGCCTGACCATCTCACATGCACACTCTAAGATTCATCTCCACTTTGCTTTCTCCAAAAACCTTATCTGGTCCTTCCAGGCTAGTTTCCCTCCCAATACCTTGTACATTTTTTTAGTTCATGCAGTGAAACACTCAGAATTATGCCTAATAGTAGCTTAGAGTAATAACTCCAGTGTACGCTAGACAGCTACTCCATCACATCCCACATTGTATTATAAGTGCCTGTTCTTATTTCTGTTAGATACTGAGCTCCTTGAGGACTTGCAGGATACCTTTCATTTGGCTGTCCAGATCCACCCTACCCTTCTCCCTCCTACTCTGCTCAAGGAAACTAATGTATAGACACATCAGTTGGCTTCCTCGTCCACTGGCTTCCAATTGGTTTGGAAGGGACACAGCAGGGTGAGGAGAAGTTCAGGGTATTTATTCCTCAGCTCAGTCCTCGCTAGGTTGTCATTGGCTGACTTCTCCCTTGACTGGAAGCCACACTGGACAGGAAGGATCTCTACATAGTTTCCTGGTACTTCTTCTCCTTCACCTCCCATGTTCCAGTAGCTTTGCTCGCCATCTCCCCCAGTTTCAGGCCTAAGGATGGTAAAGTGTTCCCACTGTCATTAGCTTTAGAAGACTACCCTATCCCATGTGGTTTCCCTACACTCCGTCTACATTCTCTTCAAGTTCACCAATTTTAAATACCATCTGTTTTTTCTACTGGGATGCTAACTGATCCAAGGATAAAGACGGATTCTTTTTTGTCTCTGAAGCCTCATATTAGGCATAGTGGCACACAGTAGGTGCTTAGTAATGACTGGGTAAATAAATGTGTCATCCTGCTGCAGTTCATCAAGTCACACCCAACTAAGTCTGAGATAACAGAAAACAGTGGTAATTGATGAACTAACTAAACTTTAGTTCAAGAGAAAATAGAAATGCTTTCAAAAGCCGAGGTAGGGGAGTAGTCTCAACAGAGGGACTTGTAATCAGTTAGGATTAGAGAAAGCAGGGATGGTCTTGATCTTCCTGGTAAATTTAGGAGAAAGGAAGTTCACCTCTGGAATTTGTAAAAGGTTGGAACAATTGATGAGAGGAATGAGATATGGAAGATATAGACAAAAGAACTGACAATTAGCAGAGAAAGCACAGTTGACACTAGTGTTTGTATTTGTGCGTATCTATAGTATGCCTGGATACAAGAAAAGAATTCAGATAAACACTATGTTGAGCACTCCCATGGGCCAGGCATTGGAGTAGGATCTGGAAACATGGTAATGAATGAGACATAATTTCTATCTTTGAGAAGTCTGCAGTAGAGAGAGGAAGACAAACACAAAAATAGATCATTTAAGGGCCACCTGGTAAGGACTATGATCTGTGGAAAGCTCCCACAGACACAGGAAGGTTTATCAACCCAGCGTGGAGGAGAGAATGGGAAAGAAGTCCAGAAAGACTTCCTGAGGAGGTGAGCTCTGAGAGGTGTCCTCAGAGAGGCAGCCAGGTGAAGAAGGGCAGCCCAGGCTTGGAGTCAGTACGGTGAGCAGAGGAGAAGGTCAAAGGGGTAGAAGCACAGGACTCATACACCCAACCCCAGACCCAAGATCCAAACACTATGACCTGCTTGGAAAACTATTGGTTTTTTTGTAATTAGTTTTAATTACAAAAGATATCATTAAAACATGTCTGCAAATAATGTAAAGAAACTTAAAGAGGTTTTCAGAGTAAAAATAGAAAGTCTGCTTTCTCTTCACTATCAATTCCCCTCTGTTCCTCAGCAATAAACCTCGCTAACAGCTAGGCAGGTTTCCCAAATATTCTTCTGGGTGTGATAGAATAATATGTTGGTACATTAATCAATGTGATTTTGTCTTTGATATTTGTTTTTGTTTCTGACTTCTTTTCATAATTCTTTTTTATCTGATGACCCTTTCAGTTATACTCCCTACACACCCTACACACACACACACACACACACACACATGCACACACACCATGAAAGCAGGACCATGAGGCAGGGGCATTGTAAGAATCAAGGCAACTCACGGCCAAAGCTTTAGATTCCAACGACCTGACATAAAAGTATTCTCAGTTCCCGAATCTTGTTGTTATGTATCAACATCAAAGCCCTAAGGTATCTGGGGCTAAAAACTCATGACGTAAACAGTCATTTGCAAATAGAAAGGTTGCAGAGGCCAACTTCCCTGCCACCAGAGACTAGACAGGAAGTGGAGTGATGGAAGGGACAGGACAGAGGGGTGGGGACCTCAGGCTGAAGGGCAGGACCTGAAGCAGCCACATCTGTAGAAGAGGAGACTCCGCCTTCCTTCCCTGTGAGCAGTGGAGAGCCACCAGGGGGCCAAGGCAGTGTCTGCAGAGGGTCCAGCAGCCGCTTGAATGAGCAGAACCAAGGAACCCTTCAGCTGTTCTGGTTGAACCTCTGGCGAGGGCTTCCTATAGACAGCAGCTGGACAGCCATCAGTTGTTCAGCAGATATGATGCCTGTTTATGCCCCAGAACGTTGCCCTTTTCAAAGGCCCAGGCCATTTATAGGCCTCCAGGATGGAGGGTGGAGCCAGGATACATAAGAAGTGATGTGCGGTCAAGCAAGCTCCGGCATCCACTTTGCGTGGCCTAACGAGAAACAGCTGGCCTCCCTGCTGCCTGGACAGAGGGGACCACAGCCCGACGTACGTCTGTACATAGATGCAGATTATTGTTTAACACTCACCTTACATTCCATAATTTCATACTTTTAACTTTCAACACCCAGAACAGTAAGGTCAAAGTAAATCCTCAATAAATATTTGTTGAATAAATGAACGATATATGGGTGATCTTTCCACGTAGAATGTATGGATTTCCATTATTCTTTCTATTGGCCGCTCAGTATTCTATCATATGATATAATCTATTTAACTATTTCCCTACTAACAGACATTTCAGCAAGCATATTCCTGTAGGCTAGATACAGAGTGCAACTGTTGAACCAAAGTATACAGACATTTTGATAGATACTGCCAAATTGTCCTCCAAAAAGCTTTGCCAATTTATGCTTGTAGCAAAGGCATATGATATGAGAGCCAACGGTGACTGAGAGTTTATTGTACCCAAGGCACAAATATTCTGCGTGGATTGATTTTCTGATTCCTTCAAATAGCCCTTTAAGATAGGTCTTATCTTCATTTTATATATTTAGAAACTAAAGCATAGGCAAGTCAAATAATTTGACCAAAGTCATGGATTAGTAAATTGGACTCCAGAGCATATGTCCTTATCCATGTGCCTCTCTAAGGGAGGGTATCTATTTCCCCACACCTTTATTAATAACAGGGATTTATGCATTTTTGTCAACTTCATGAGATAATGTATGTGAGCATACTATATGAGCTCTGAAGTAGATGTAAAGGTAAAACCTTAGAAAGTTGACTCCACGTGGCTACCTCTCCAGTAGACCCAGTTTTTAATATTTTTGTGACTGAAAGAAAAGTCCTGCTGTTCTTGCTGACAGTGTAAGAGTATTGGTGAGGGGTCTGATTCGGAGACAGCAGAATCACTGTACCTAGTCACAACAGAAATGGATTTATCATTGCTATCTAAGCTTAAGGAATTTCCAAGAGGGACGAGACCAAGTTTGGCAGCCATATGGCCAGAAACTATGCTGCCGGGAGAAACACCCAACCACACCAGGAGCCTGTCTAACACCAGGAAGCCTCTCAGCTGCTGCTGGTACCACTGGACACAGGACAGTTGTGCCACCACCCAGCTGCCCCGGAAGAATCAGTCTCCACCACAAGGTCCTGTCTCCCCGCGGGCTGCCAGCTCATATCATTTGCTCCACCTTCTAAGTTTCTGGTGGAAGCTACTGGAGTCTGCAAAGTGGATTTTTAGCTTTCCAGCCTCTGAAGTACCATCCGGAAGGGACTGAAGTGAGTTCTACACAACCGACAGATTCCACTACAAGGAAACATATACTTTTTCTCTCTAAGAGTTCAATAAAGTTTTGTCCTCTGTGAATGAGAGGGGAAAATATTTATTTATTTATAAATAAATATGATTTATAAATATGATTTATAAATAAATATGATTTATAAATATCTTTATTTTTCCTGATTTAGTACTCTTGCAATTTGTCCTAAACTTGAGGGCAGCGTTATAAGTGAGAATTAGTGGCTCCAGCTATGAGAGCAAAGTGAGAACTGGAAACCGGTGAAGATTTAACATTCCCAAACCAAGACAATCGATCACCTGTTTATATAGATATAATGGGGGGAATTCCCTGGCGGTCCCGTGGTTAAGGCTCTGCGCTTCCACTGCAGGGGGCCCGGGTTTGATCCCTGGTCGGGGAACTAGGATCCCGCATGCCACACGGCGAGGCCGATAGATAGATAGATAGATAGATAGATAGATAGATAGATAAAGGTAGATAGAAAGGTAGGTAGACAGATAAATGATATAGATATAACAGTAATGGATATCTGTGGCACTGTCCCCCCAGCACTGACTTCTCTGCTTCTGAGAAGGGCTCTCCCCAGCACCACTCCTATGTACATGGCTACTATAAGACCTTCCTTGTTCATCTATGCTCTTGATAATTCTTGCATGACTACAACTCCCAGCCAAATGTGACAAAGCTAAGGGTGAGCAACTGACCCAAACCAAAATAATGAGTGCCTTTACTGGTGGTTTTGAATTTGTGACTCGGTGGTGGAACCCATAAGATATGACCCTAAAGAGCTGTTGGTAGCCCGGTCTCTTACTAGTCTGCAGTGAAAGAAATAAAGCCAATCCAATTGAGCGAAGCCACGGCCATAGACAGAGTTCCAGTAGCGTTTGAACTTCTGGTTCAAGTCGTCCCCAAGACGTACCTGCATTACAGCCCTCTTTGACTTACCATACCTGATCAAGTTTAAGACACCATCAGTTAAAAGATGCACCACTACGTTATGTATGTATTTGATGTAAATACTCTTGTAATGAAATAGTAATGTGCTATCAATTGTTAGACTCATTTCGGAGCTGTTTTTTAAAAGTGTAATGCAAATTTTAGAATCAATGAGCTAGAGCAGTTATTCAACTCTTCCTTGGCATCTAAGCAAATTCAAGTTGGCTTGCCATGACTTACAATCACAAGACTAATATATTATGGACTAACATATGTGAATATGATGCAGAGAGAAGTTCTGACCTGGGAATAAGATAATGTGAAAAACACACAGCAGTAAGTATTTCTTAAGGGAAAAATTATGTCATGTAAGAATTTTAAAGAGCATAAATTACCCTGAAAGTAAGCATGATTGCCAGTGTCCTCATTTGCTCCAGTATTACTTGGAAGCATCCAGTGACCCATCTTGAGGTGAAGAACTAAAGACAGTAACAATCGTTTCAAGTAAGTCAATGAAGCCATTTTCCTATAATTATCAAACATAAACACAATTTCGGATATTGGTTAATATACATGAGCATCTTCTCAACAGTGAGAGAGTCCCCAGATTCCATCCTCTTAACGTAACTAAACCATATTCTAACAACTAGTGAAGAAAGAATGATTCAAACTAAAGAAAGCTTTAAAACTCCACAAATCAGCAAACTTTTCTTTGGGAACAAAACAGTTTAGAAACTCAGCTTTACCTTTGCCAGTACAGGTAACGGGCCCTATCCAAAAGGCTACAGAGATTTGCCAGCTGTTCAAGGTGGTAGTTTGAATTTATGGAACAAAACAAGAATTCATTCTTACGGGTTCAAGTGTCCTGTATCTCACTTTTATTTTAAATTTGGCTCGTGGTCTCCCGTCTGCCGTAGCGTGAGTGGTGAACTCACACAGTCTGCCAGATGGCAGAGGGAAGCCCATTAGTTATGCATCACACATCCTGATCAAAACTGAAAGAAAGTATGCTCAGATTGAGGAGGGATGCTCGAGAGCAAGGCAATGATTAGAATATTCTGTATTTCTACAGAAGATTTCACATCATCGTTGTCCATAAATAAACTCATTCTTATGATCTGCAGACCCAAATCTGGGATTGCTTCCAAAGGAACTTCTCTCATGGTTTGGGTCAAAACGCACACGTTCCTGTGATATTCATTAGAGAATGCCACAGAGCCGATGCCCTTTCAAGGTTATCTCGAGAAGTCTGAGAATTAGACTGTGAGATAATACATTAAATGTTGTGCCTTTCAGAGGAGGTCTGTTCTTTAATAGGTACTGGGGAGAAAGAAGAGGAATTCAGTTACAAAGGAAGCTTATTAGAAACTTCGAGAGAACAGGCTTGATGAAAATTAATGGGAAATGCAATGTATAAATACTGCTGACGAGAAAGATACCAAGAAGTACTCTGAAGGAGCTGAGAGACCCAAAAGTGTATAGAATAATATTAACTGATTGCTTTAAGGAAAACCAATCACTGTACATATGTCCATGGAAGCCAATCCCAGCTCCACTTGGAATTGTTCTTTTGACAAGGAGCAAATGAATAACTATTTCTACTCCTCGGTTGCCCCATCTATAAAATAAGAATAAAAATACCTGTCTTTCCCCACCCACTAGGATTCTGTGAAGAAAAATGATAGAGAGAGACGTTTCAAAGGGGGGAAATCTCTGTCTCAGTTGAAGAAAGGAAAAAAATCTTTCTTCCTATCCCGAACTTTCTGAAAAAGCTAGAGAAATAAACAGATATTCACTGAGCATCTATGATAACTCCAGGTCAGCTCTGAGGGTAGCTTAGAAGACCACAAACATGCAACCGCAGCAATAGAAGTAGAGAAAATAGAATAGAAGTGGTCCAGGGTAAAGATGGCCCTCCAGTTGTGAGGGATGCAACTTGTACAGTTCCTGTTCTCATGCAGTTTCTGGTCTAGTGCCCAGGGGAGCCCTGGGGCTGCAGTGTCCAAGCCTGGATCTCCATTAGAATTGTGTGGGAAGCTTCCTAAGATCAAAATCCCTGGGTGCCTCACCCAAGATCCAGTGAATTGGAGCATCTGAAATGAAGAGGGGTGTGACGGGTAGAGAGGTGATTGGATGACGACCCTGGACGTCTCATGCAAACTCGCATCAGTGTTGTTCTGCCCTTATTTACATTCAGCAAGATTTTGGTTGAATAGAGAATTCAACATCAAAAATAAAATAAGCCTTTGGTTTTGCAAAATCATAGGTCTAATGGGTTTCCTCATAGACAGGAAATTATTTCAAGAAATTCTTTCATTCATTCATTCATCATTCGTTCACTCAACAGACACTTCTTGTATGCCTCTTGTGGCCCTAGGGTCTCAGCAGTGGAAAGGACAAAGTCCCAGCTCTTATGAAGCTATCACCAACATAAACTGAGCATCCAGACCCCCAGCTTTTGTTTTTTCAGGTTTGATTCTTTAACTGAACCAGATGTTCTTCCCATAATTCCACACATTCCTTCTCACCCTACCCTCTTTCTGCCACCCTTTCTTCCCTCCAGAAATTCATTTCTATTTATTTGCAAACACAGATTTTAACATTTGCTCATCTGAAGTCTATTAGTCTCTGCATACTTCTGCCCTTGATTCTGAACCAGGCAGTGCAGTAAAACAAGTACGTCTGTGTAACACGTGCTTGTTCCTTGCTTCATTTTCTTCTGTTTTATATTCAGGATGACAGGAACTATATCTTGGAGCAAGATGTTTACATGTACATACCTTGGGTAGATAGGATCTGATGGGCGATGTAGACATGATCAATCGACAAATATTTATGAGACATTCCTGAACTTATAAAACAATCTCCTTATTCTCAAGAAGCGTATCAAGCTTCCTGTGATGGACAACTCAGTAAAGGTAACAGAGCCCTACTCTCTCCCTTCGGTAATGTGAGGAGAGGGGAGGAAGGATTTTCAAGGTGGCAGGCAAATTATCTCCTCTTGTAGTGCAAGGCCAAAATAATGCCTGCCTTGTATTGAACAGTTCCACATTAGGTACTGTGGGGGTGTGTGTGAGGCAAAAACAGGACTAGTGGTACCTAGAGGGATAAACTTTTCACTCTTCCTGGTGCATATCTCACCAGCTTTGCGCAGGATGAAAATAAGGGCAATTCTTGATAAAACCAACAAAAGGGAAGATGGGAAGTTGACCCTCTGAGCATCCTTTCCTCCTTTGTTCCTTCTGCTCCCCTCAAGTGGGCTTTCTCATCACCATCGCCGCATCAGCACCGCTCCCATCTTTCTGTTCCCAGAACATTGCTACCCAAGGCCCCACTGTTTGTCCCACCTCCTCGCTAGGGTGTGAGGGCACAGCATTCTACCGAGCCCCCTCCTTCATTTGTCAACAGAGTGAGTCCAACTGCTCCTTGGCAGGTCCTCCCTGCTCGAGAACGTCCCTCCTAAAGCTGGCTGGCCAAAGGGAGAGGACGACCTTCCCAGATAGAGAAGGACTGTTGTCCATGTGAAGAGTCTACTGATCTCTCCAACAGCCCTCCAAGCTCACATTATTGCACTTTCTCCGGTACCAAATTTAGCCTCTCTGATCCAGATTCTTTGACATTGCTGGTAAACTTTAACAGATCAAGTAAATTATTCCAGGCTAATCAGCTCATGGGAAAACAGCCATGGAGAATCTAAACACTCATCTGTTACCTGTCTCAGTGTCATCTGTGAATTATTACAACCTCTCACGACAACGTCCTGACCTTTGTTCTCTTAACCCAAGGAAACGCCCCTAAGAGAAGGAATTTCAGGCTACGGTAAAAAGGGCAGGAGATATATTAGCACTGGAGGGTCCTTCACCTCATACTATTATCTGTAGGTCATCCTCCAACACAAAACTAGTTCAACAAAGAAAATTCAGTGACCTTCTTGCAAGGAGAGGAAAAAATTAATATATACTTCAAGTATTAGCCATGTTTTATACATTTTCTGCCATAGTTTAAGTTGAAAATGTTTTCATAGAACCATAATGTGTAAGTAGTTCTCTGTGCATTTCCCCCGAAATAACTCAGAGTTTAAAAAAATATCCATTTTTGTAATAAAATGTTGGGAAAATAACCTTAGAGATTAAATATCAACTACTTGCTCTTAAACCAAGGACATGCCATTCACCTTTAAACCCTTAAACCATCACTGAGTAACTGAAAGATACAAATCATATTGTTTCTGGTTTTTTATAAGAGCTTTGTTTTGTTTTGAGCAACTTAACATATAAACAGAAAATATTACCCTGAAGAAAAGAATGTGATCACTTTTTTTGGCAAGTAAGATGTTAGCAAAGACATTTACCTTTGTAGAATTTATTAGAAAGAAATTTACCTGCTGTATTAGTGTTCTAGGGCTGCTGTAATGTGGGATTTTAAAACAAATGAAATTTATGTCTCGCAGTTCTGGAGGCTAGAGGTCTGAAATCATAGTGTTGGCCAGACCACGCTCCCTCTCAAAACTGTAGGGGAATCCTTCCTTGTCTTTTCCAGCTCCTGGGAGTTTTCTGGCAATCTCTGGCATTCCTCAGGTTGTATCCACACACTCCAAACTCTGCCTTCATTATCACATGACATTTTCCTTGTGTCTGTGTCTTCACATAGCCATCTTCTTATGCGGACACCAGTCTTGTTGGATTAAGGGGCCACCCTATTCCAGTATGACCTTGTTTAACTCAACTAATTATATTGCCAGTGACTCTATTTCCAAATAAGAACACATTCTGCAGTACTGGGGGTTAGGACTTCAACATATCTTTTGAGGGGGACACAATTCAAGCAATCATATCTGGAATCTGTAATTTCATTGGAGAATGACTTGGAAAGCAGGTCTTGCCCTCTGGAGAAGTTGGGTACTCGGTCTAAACCAGTGTTCCATTTTCAGAGCTATGTTATTGATATATATAGGCCACTGGGCTCCCATTTAGGGTGGTATGAGTTGTAGAAGGATCATTGAATCAAGAGTAGGAATATCTGAGTTAGAAATTCAGCTCTGCCATCTAGCAGGTGTGTGACTTTGCGCTAGGTGTTTGATATCTGTAACCCTTTGTGTTAGAGAGGGTAAAAATACCTAGGTTTTTCAGAAGGTTAGAAACACCTATATACCAATACTGCATAAGGCAAAGGCACCTAGCCTTGTGGATTATTATGAATATTTTTAATTATTCAAAACAAGACTGTATTCATGTATTACTTGTAAAATTAAAATACCTTCATTAAAATGCATAAGGCTTTATAATCTGTAAAGCACTCACAAATTAAGATATTATTACATTTAATAAATCATACCCAATGTCTTAAAAAATATTAATATTCCTCCCAAAATATCTACTATTCATCTTAGGTTTCACTCGAGCAAGTAAATGGCATTTGAGGTAATTGTCCAAAGCACTCCCACAATTCCATATTCCATCCCTTTATTTTTCTTCCTCTCACCTTTCGCCTTTCCCATTTGTTCTTCTTCTGCTTTTCCTCTGTTGTTTGTTTTAGGTCTTCTTCTCTGCTCAAGGGCATTCCTAAGAACACACAGGATTAACAGAGGTTGCTGACCATTAACACAGAATAGGTCACATATGTGGCCTGTCCACTCAGTGCCCTGTGTTATACTCACTTCCCACTCGTCTGTGATTTCAGAGTAGTTGTGGGGAGTTCCATGCACCCCAGTGCTGTTGCACCTCAGGTGTAAGCCCAGCATCTCCCTACAGTTCTGCTTGAAGTTCTCTCCAAAGGTAAGGCAGCCTACTCAACTGGGTGCACCAGCAGCTCCAAATTACAGATAAATGAGGGACGAGAGATGCTGGGTGGATGCCTCAGTTTCCCTTCCTTTGGAGGGACAATTCTGAGACATTCTACCCAGAGGGTCCCCAGGTCATTAACAAACCCCCTTTATTGGCTTTTGCTCTTTCACTCTCACTGCTCCTTCACCCCTGCTTTCTGATATCATCTCCCAGCACCCCAATACTTATCTCAGGCTCTGGAGCCCAAACTAACACAGCACCTGATAGGCTTCAGCTCTATAAGCCTTTAGACAGGAATTATTCCATTTGAAGTAACAGAAACTCAACTCAGACTAGCTTAAGCAATGAGGGTCCTTATTAACACACATAACTGAAAAGCACAGGAGTCCAGTTTAAAGTGCACCTAGACCGAGGGGCTCTAATTATATTATTAACACTTGGAGTCTCTTCTTTTTTTACTTCCATTGTCCTCTGCATTGACGTCATTCTCAGGCAGCCCCTTTCTAAATCATGATCTCAAGATGACTTTGTTTAACCCAGTTTAGAAGAAAGAGTTCCTTTTTTCCAATAGGTAGAGAAAAACAAAATCCTGAGTTGAGTTTCTCTGGCTTGGTTTAATCCATATGCCCACCCACGACATTTGATTCCACCTCATCTTATCTTATTATTTTTGGTGCCACGCGAGAACAGGACAAGTGAGTACCTAGAGGGGTAAATCTTTCAATTTTACTCATGGATCTCTCACCAGCTTTGGGTAGAATGAAAGTAAGGTCAACTCTAGGCAAAATCAACTAAAGGGAAAGTGACCCTCTGAGCTCCCAAGTAGGAAAACCTAAGGCTTAGAAAAGACTTACTGGCCAGGCCCAGGCCACATTCCCACTCTTGAAGCGGGGGTAAAAGTTTCCAGCTTCAAATAAGTCACATGGTTCCTGGCAATGGGAAGTAGGGACCAGCAAGCAAAAGTAGCTGATGCTTTGTGTATAACTATATATGTCTCACACCCCTACAAATCCACATACATCTATTTATCCAACAAACACTTAACAAGCATGTACTATGTGCTAAGCATCAAAAAGACAAAACTGACTAAAGAAAAATATCTACTCTCAAGATGTTCACAGTCCAGTGGAAGAGAGAAAAATAGAAAAACAATAAGAAATCAAGAGAGTATCATTTTAATTCACATGCTATGGAAAAGGAGAGAAGGAGACATCAAAGTCTGCCTGGGTTGTCTGGTCTAATTCACTAATATGTCTTACCTAAACAGGTCAGAGGTTGGAAAACTTTTTCTGGAAAGGGCCACATAGTAAATATTTTCAGCTGTGTGGTTTAAACTCTCTCCATTGCAACTACTCAACTCTGCCCTTGTAGCCATAGACAATATGGAAACAAATGTGTTTGGCTATGCTCTACTAAAACTTTATTCATGGAAACCGTACTCTGGATTTCTTTTAAGTTTTCACATGTCATAGGATATATTCTTCTTTTAATTTTTTTCGATCATTCAAAAATGTAAAAAGTATGAAAATCACTCTCAGATTTCAGGCTGTACAAAGACAGAGTGGGCCAAGTTTGGTCCGGAAGTCAGATTGCCCATCCCTGACCTAGATCATTGCCACAGTCCTGGCCACTCCAATACATTCCCCATCCTGCAGCCAGAAGAATGCTTCTAGACCAAATGTTATCTTGTCACACATCTGTCTCAATGACTTTTCATTGCCTTCAGGATAAATTCCAAATATCTTGATCATTGTAAGTTTCTTCACAACTCCTTGCTGAACCGCTTTTATTTCCTCCAACAAACCATGCATCCCATATTCCCTGCTCCCATTCCATAGTACCTAAATAATCCCTACTCTTTCTTCTACCTATTTTTTTTTTCCTCCAAGAAACCTTCCTTAAACTCTTCCCCAAGCCTGGGTTAGGTGTCCTTAGTGTTTTGATAGCACTGTATATTGCCTCACTTCACAGCACTTATTATATATTATAATTATTATCATAGTATATAATTACAATGATACCATTATTATAATTCCCTGTTTGCTAGCCGCATCTTCAAGCTGGATGAGGACACCCTTAAGCCTATCTCTTTCTCACTTATATCTGCCATTTCTAATTTAGGGTCTGGCACAAAGTAGATACTCAACAAACATTTATTGCATAAATGAATAATATGAAGAGGGGTATCTTAGGAGGCTTTGCAGAGGAGATGTTCCACGAGCAGAGTCTTAAAAGATGAGTAACAGTTTATAATTTTGACAGGGAGTGGTAGGTATTTTTAAGCAGAGTGACAGCTAGATCAGACGTGAAAGTGGGAAAGACCATTTGCGATACTCCAGAGAGTGTGGTATGGCTGGAGTTCATGCTAATTGGAAAATGATGTGAAATGAGGCTAGAGAGAGAACCTGAGAACTTGTAGGCTAAGATAAGGAATTTAGTCTTAACTCTTCAGGTAATGAGGAGCCTTAGAAGGACAGCTGGTTGAATTTACATTTTAGAACGCTCTTTTACATCTCATTGCCCATGTAGATAGTCTAGATACAATTAAAGTGCCTGGGATAAAGGAGACAAGATCATTCTGGCAGTAGAGTTGACTGAAATTTGATGCCAACCTCCCATTAGGAAATAATATTGGAGTCTGCAGCAACAATGCATGTAAGAAATAAGGACCACATGAGTCAAGGAAATGATAGTGGAAACTTAGTGGAAGTGTGTATTTAAAAGAGGAAAAATTGTGAGATTGAAAATACAGAATTAGAGGAAGTCACAGCCTATGGATATATGCTGTCCGATTCACTAGCCCACACGTGGCTATTTACATTTGAATTTAAATTAATTAAAATTATATAAAAGTTCAATATTCAGTTCATTCGTCACACTAGCTACATTTCACGTGATCATCAGCCATGTGTGGCTAATGGCTACTGTACTGGATAGTGCAGAATTACAGAACATTTCCATCATTATAGAAAGTTCTGTTGGACAACATTACATAGACTTAGTTGAAGTTATAGCTAAAGTCAAGATCATCCCAGGAGTTCCTCAAAAAGCTAAATATAGAACTACCATATGACCCAGAAATTCCACTGCTAGGTGGAATACATGCACAGCTCATTTTATATTGTGCTTTGCTTTATTGTGTTTCACAGATATCGCATTTTTACAAATTGAAGTTTTGTGGCAACACTGCATCGAACAAGTCTATCGGCACAATTCTTCAAGCAGCATTTGCTCATTTTGTGACTCTGTGTCACATTTTGGTAATTCTTGCAATATTTCAAGCCTTCCACCAACAAAAATATTATGCTTCACTAAAGGCTCAGATGATGGTTAGCATGTTTTACCAATGAAGCATTTTCAAATTAAGATATGTACGTTGTTGCTTTAGATATAATGCTATTGCACATTTAATAAACTACAGGATAGTGTAAAGATAACTTTTATATGTGCTGGGAAAACAAAAAATGTGTGTGGCTTGCTTTATTGTGATATTCATGTTATTATGGTGGTCTGGAACCAAACCCACAATATCTCCAAGGTATACCTGTATATTCAAAATAATTGAAAGCAGGAACTTGAACAGATATTTGTATACTAATAGTCATAGGAACATTATTCACAATAGCCAAAAGGTGGAAGCAACCTAAGAGTCCACCAACAGGTGAATGGATAAACACAATAAGTGTATACATACAACAGAATATTATTCAGCCTTAAAAAAGAAGAACATTCTGACATGCTACAACATGGATAAACCTCAAAGATACTAGGCTAAGTGAAATAATCCAGACACAAAAGGACAAATGTTATGTGATTCCACCTACATGAGCTACCTAGAGTACTCACATTCATAAAGACGAAAAGTAGAGGGCTTCCCTGGTGGCGCAGTGGTTGAGAGTCCGCCTGCCGATGCAAGGGACGCGGGTTCGTGCCCCGGTCCGGGAAGATCCCACATGCCACAGAGCGGCTGGGCCCGTGAGCCATGGGCGCTGAGCCTGCGCGTCCGGAGCCTGTGCTCCGCAACGGGAGAGGCCACAGCAGTGAGAGGCCAGCGTACCGAAAAAAAAAAAAAAGTATAATAGTGATTACCAAGGACTGTGGGAAGAGGGAGATGGGGAGTTATTGTTAATGGGTGCAGAGTATTTGTTGGGAATAATAAAAAAGTTTTGGGTATAGATAATGGCAATGGTTATACAACATGTATTTAATACCACTGAATTTTACATTCACAAATGGTTAAAATGATAAATATTATGTTATGTAGATTCTACCATAATAACAATATAAAAGATTATCCAGAGAGAATGACTAGAACAGGAAAAGGGGAAAGAGATTTTTAAGGCAATAAAGAAGGAAATGAAGCCATCAAGGAGATCCAGGAAGTCAGAGGGGTAGAATGGGAAACTAGAGGGAGTGCTGCCAAGGAAACTAAGGTGAGAAAGAAAACAGTGATTTTCTACCCACAGGCCCATTTGTGATATGCTGCCAACCATTTTCCCTATTTAAAACCCACAAGCAAGAGGTACACCCACACCACCAAGTCTGAAAAGGTAGCTTGCGACCCTCTGCTTACTCCTGTCCCAGATCTCACTCTAACCATTGTCTAAGTGAATGAAGGATCTTGATTCCACTTTTCTTCTTCGGTTTTTCAAGTTCTCTCTGAGAAACTGCGAAGAAAACAGCTCATAACTTTCCTTTCCCTTAATGCTTGTTGGAGACGTTTGCCTACGTGGCATCATTTCAATGACACTTCAGCGTGGTAGGTTCAAAACAAACGTTTAAAAAGGAAGGAAAGGTAAATCTGAATGGGCGATGAAGCAGCATCGTTCCTCAGTCTCTCCTTACTCCCACGTGAAAACAGAAAGCACGTCTACATAGGAAAACCAAACACCACGGGCTACATTTACAACAAGACTTAGTGGCAGAGGTGCCTCCACGAATCCCAGAATATAAATGAACGTGAACCAACCACCGGCTGCCATAAGAGTTGTGTGGTATCAGCCCCTGTACATGAGGAAGAAGGAAAGACTTGGGTGGTGTTGGGTGCCTGTTGGACCTAAGAACAGGAGGAGCCCCCAGAGAGCCAGTAGATCTTCACTGGGATGTGAGTGGGCTGATGGGGCCATGGCAGCTGAAACTGAGAGAGGGTTTTGCTCCCCAGAGGTAGATGACAGTAAGGGAGGGCAATAGGAAGGTCTAAAGGGACCACAGCAGTCTTATCCAACTCCCCTCAAAACTGACCCTCAGGGCTCCCTTTTCAGACAGGGAGGAAGACCAAGGAGGAACTGCTGGGGGTGGGAATCAAAATTGATCAGGACAACATGGAATCAACCTAAATGTCCATCAACGGATGAATGGATAAAGAAGATTTGGTTTATATATACAATGGAATACTACTCAGCCATGAAAAAGAATGAAATAATGCCATTTGCAGCAACATGGATGAACCTAGAGATTATCATCCTAAGTGAAGTAAGTCAGACAGAGGAAGACAAATATCATATCATATCACTTATATATGGAATCTAAAATCTAAAATTGATACAAATGAACTTATTTACAAAACAGACAGACTCACAGACATACAAACTTATGGTTACCAAAGGGGAAGGGGGAGGGAATAAATTATGAGTTTGGGATTAACAGATACACACTACTATATATAAAATAGACAACCAACAAGGACTTACTATATAGCACTGGGAACTATATTTAATATCTTGTAATAGCCTATAATGGAAGAGAATGTAAAAAAAGAATATATATATCTGAATCACTTTGCTGTACACCAGAAACTAACAGAACATTGTGAATCAACTATATTTCAATATAAAATTTTTAAAAAAGAGACTTAAAAGACATATCAACATTTTTTAATGGGCAAGACTAAACTATGTTTCCTGGAGATGCATATTTGGGTGACAAACTTTTTTAAAAACAAGGAAGTAAAGACTAAAAGATATTAGGCTAATGGTACTTTTAGTGGGAGGGAAGATGTTGTGATCAGGATTAGGGTGAATGAAAGGGACTTCAGGGGTGCAGGTCAAGTTCTACTTCTTGACCCAGGTCGGGGTTACAAGAGTGTTTACCTTATAATAATTCATTAATCCATGATTTGTTTTGTTTAGGTTTCTGTATCTGTATTTTTTGTTTTGATAAAAATCTGTTTCAAAATGGCAAGGAAACACACAGATTTGAGATAATACCTTTTTTTTCCTTCCAGTATATTTTGTCTGAATCACATTACTTGTTAACTGAGCAGAAAGAGCTTTAGTAGAAGAGGCAATTTGCAATCACAGTACAGTCTAAATAAATAGTTACTAACAGTGGTAACATTAGTTGCCCTAAGATTCTATTAACAAGGGAGTTTTCCATGTCATCATTGCCTAGAAGCCAATTTATAGAGCAGAGACTGCTTGGTCATGGGTGCCCGTGTGGCACTGTTTCCCAAGTGTACCACCTGCATCACAATTATCCTGTTTATAATGCATATTCCTGGACTCCAACCAGAAATTCAGATTCAGTAGATGAGATGGGCAGCAATGCTCTATGCTGTAAGTTCATCCTAGATTTATTTAAAAACACAAAAGCTCTATCTAAACAGTACCTTCCTGGTCTGGTCAAAGAACCGAAGACAAGAAACTCTACGCTCGTGCCCAAACCACTATCTATAACAATATTGGTCAATTTTCTAGGATGAGTACCTAGAAATTTTGTTATTAGTGTTTGATGTGGTAATGGCTTAAGGACATACTCCTCATTCTTCCTAACCAGGAAAATAAAACAGAGAATGTTATTTCTATGTGGGCAACTAACTGAATTGCATAGAAAAGACTTAGACTCAGATTAGTTTTTTCCAGACCCTAAAACTTAAAACTTTACACTCTCAATCCAATGTGACAACCAGATCTGGCTAAACTAAATTAGAGGCACAATTTAAACGTTAGATGTTCCAAAGATTTTCTGGGCTTGTGAAGAGTTTCCTTAATCTCAGAAACCTATAATATTTCCATCTGAAGATTTAATATTGAATTCCCAAAAAAACTGTTTAACAGTATTGTTTCTTGGGAGTTATTTATATAGATCTTATGGATGTTGGCAAAACTGTATCCAAAATGGAAAATGAAAGCTTTTAGAGAAAACTGTAATGTCAAATTTTATACCTATAGTATGTATAATGTACATATATAAGTGTATATATGTGTATATGTATATGTGTGTGTGAATAAAAATTCAGAGCTTGTTATGGTAACCAGCAGGGTGAGAAGGTGTAGTAGGGGATTGGAAACACCCATCAAGTTATTAGACAGAGGGGTGGCAACGCTAGCTGTAGCAATGGGATATAATGGGCGGAAGTCCAAAGTCATACAGCTGACTGTGGCCCTCGATCTCTAGAGCATAAAGGAATTACCTGGAGGGACTTGTTAAATGAGCTTCTTTGGTCCTGCCACAGGGATTCTGATTGGTTGCGAATCTGCACTTTTATAAGCTCCTTGGGTGAGTCTGCACCGGGTGGTCAAGAAGTGATGCTTTGAAGAATCTTCAACAAGCTGGCAATAAGTTTCATCGATGTCCAGTAAGGAATCATATCTTGGCAGCAATCCAGAACAAGTGAGTAGCAGCTAAGAGGTCTGAGGTGCAGGTAGGCAGGCTAACAGACTGCATTTGTTTCTCAGGGCTGCCATAATAAATGATCACACGCTGGGGAGCTGAAAACAACAGAAATTTATTCTATCACAGGTCTAGTGGCCAGGAGTCTGAAAGGAAAGTGTTGGCAGGGTTCCGCTCCCTCCAGAGGCTCTAGGGGAGATTCTGTTCCTTGCTTCCTCCAGCTTCCGGTGGCTGTTGGCATTCCTTGTCTTCTGCTGCTCATCCTAACCTCTGCCTCTGTCTTCATGTCTCCACGTGGCCAACTCCTCCTCTCTGTATGTCTCTCTTCTGGGTGTCTCTCTCTCTCTTTTTTTAATTCAGAGAGGAGCACGAGGCTTTGTGTTTCTTTCTTTCTTTTTTATAAATTTATTTATTTTATTTATTTTTGGCTGCATTGGGTCTTCGTTGCTGCACGCGCGCTTTCTCTAGTTGCGGTGAGCTGGAGCCACCTCTTCGTTGTGGTGCGCGGGCTTCTCATTGCGGTGGCTTCTCTTGTTGCAGAGTGTGGGCTCTAGGCGCGCGGGGCTTCAGTAGTTGTGGCTCGCGGGCTCTAGAGCGCAGGCTCAGTAGTTGTGGCGCACGGGCTCAGTTGCTCCACAGCATGTGGGATCTTCCCGGACTAGGGCTCGAACCCGTATCCCCTGCACTGGCAGGCGGATTCTTAAGCACTGTGCCACCAGGGAAGCCCCTAGGTGTCTCTTATGAGAACATTTGTCATTAGATTTAGGGTCCATCCAGATAACCCAGAATGATCTCATTTCAAGATTCTTAACTTAATTACACCTGCAAAGACCCTTTTTCCAAATAAGGTCACAACCACAGGTTCTAGAGATTAGGACAAAGACATGTTTTGGGGGGACAGGCACCACTCAAACAACAACACAGGTCGATTCTGGGACAATTAGCTGCCTTGGGTCACTGTCAGATCAAGGGAAAGGATGGCAGTGATTGGCAAGAATAGTCTGGCTCTAGTGCTAGAGCAGTCTGACCTTCGCGGGAAGGTCTTGGGGACTCAGACTAAGTAACCAACCAGAAGCTGCCTATGAACAGACGAGCAGGTTAGAGTAGGATGAGCAGCAGAGCTGACTTTATTACCTTGAACTTCTGAGTCAGGATTCTATAATCCCTACTAACCAAGACACGATTGTGCTCCTACCCTGTGACAAAGTGAAGCTGCCACAGTAAGTGGACATCTGGGGCAGTATGAAGATTAGAGGCTGGGAGTCAGCTTGGACTACAAAGAGCTGCAAACACAATCACACAAACAAGTAGAATCATAAATACCTACCACTTATTGAGCACTTGCTGTATACCTGGTAAAGTGCCATTATTATTGCCTCTTTTCCTCATAATCTTGCAATACTGGTACTACAATATGGGTTCCCATTGAACATACAAGAACACAGGATTTTAAAGATTAAAGTTATATAGCCAATCAGTGGCAGAGCTAGAATTTAAACCAGATCACTCTGGCTCCAAGGCCCATTTTCTTTCTTCTAAAACATGCTACCTCTCCACAAATTAATAGCCTGCCCCAAATTTTAGCATCTTAACTTCTAACACCTCGTCTTCTCTCTTTGAACCCTTCCCACCCCATCCTGTGGTTCACTAGGCATAAAATGTCAAAACATCTGTTTCTCTATCGAATACCCTACATGAAAAATTATAACTTGGCTAAGGTAGAATGGTAAATATTTCAAAGCTTTCTAAACCAGAACCACAGGTGTGAATCTAGATGGTGAACACTTGCTCCCTTGTGACTGTGTTATATCCATCTTACTGTGACCAGTGAAGAGAAGTGTGAGTTCAAGCAGAGATTCTGTGCACAGTCCCAGGTCCTAGGCTTGTCTCTAATCTTAAAATGCAAGTCTTATAATGACTGTGCATGTTGCACCATTCCCTCCTCCCACAATCCCCACAAGAGCCACCAAATGCATGCTGCCAGTGATGTTCTACAGCTGGTGATATCCAAGTAGTTACAGTACAAGTTTCCTCCATAGTGACCCACAGTGGAAAGTAACTTTGATGGAACAAGGTCAAGGAAGTTGCTAATACCTTATGCCTCTAGCCCAACCAGCAATTGATGCCCCTTGAATAGCACCTAATCTGCCCTAAAGATAGTGTCAGTTTGATGACACATATCATTTATGTCAGTAAATGTTTGGCTACTGGGCCTTGGATCCTCAATTAGCTTGAGTGCAAGACCAAAATATTCCTGAGCCTGGTGCAAGGTGTAACAGTACTTTGAGTTCACCCTATTTCAGGTAACAGGACTGAAGTAGTAAGGACTCCTAGCCTGAACTGACATATCTTGTCAGGCCTTTCAGAAGACTGAGCATATGAGCTTTGAAAATTAATAATAATAAAAGTCTTGCAAAAGGGCTTGAGGTATTGCAATGCTCACCACCCAGTGAGCACCAGATCAGCAGCTATTTTGTGCAGTTCTCAGTGACCAGAACTGTAAATGATGACCTGACCTAGGTACACCTTTTCCCACAACCTGCCAGGGTCCCTTTTCCTGCTCCGTCTCACAGGCGCAATCTTCAATTTTAAGACCCATGAACACTTGCACCAACACAGAAGACAATTTGACAATAATTTAATATTTTTCTGGTGGCAATTTCTAGTTTACTTAAAAAAATTCTTTTAAAATATTTTGGAAAAGGTTTGGGTCATTGTGTCAGAGAACTTGGTAGGATACCGAAATTGTAAAGTGCTCGTGGCCAGCGTGCAGTGTTTGTTAGGAGCAAGACGTCATCGTGGGAAGCACGTACTTCTTCGGATTACTGTTTGGCGGATTAGAAACACGCAAATAAGTCCTAGGTTAGCCCAGATTAACTGCCCTGGGTGCTTCTGGGCCAGTGGGTAGGGTTTTGGGGGTGTCTGCTGGACTCAAACCAGTACTTGTGGTAAGATTTCACTCGGCAAAGCATTCGGAGTTAATTTTTACTTAAACCCCAACCAGGCTAATAACGAAGCTACCGGTAATGATCTGGAATGGTAACTAAATGGTGCCCGCAATCACGTCAGTCGAACCTTCTGCCCCCACGATTCTGTCGGCCCACATGCTTCTGTCCATCAGCCTCGGCCTCGGGATCAGCTCTCGCCGCGGCATTGGTCGGATTTCAGGAAGAGAGAAACCCGCGATTTAAAGGGCTCGGTTTCCACCTGCCAGGCGTCGTTCGCAAGGTCCAACTTGCCTTTGGCACATACTTGGGAGAATCTCTCGCTGTTGTTCATATATTACACTGACTGGTCAAACAGAAGAGAGTTCCCGAAAGTGTCCCCTTTAGTCACCTTGACAATTTACAAAAGCGAAACTTGCGCTCTAGGTTAGATCCACACTGAGTCTGCGGGGCGCGGAGTCCCTGCCCAGGTCAGCAGTGCCCGCCCGGCTGGCGGGCGGGGACGGGGGCGGAGCCTTCACCAGGCGTGGTCTTCCGTGGGAGAGAAGGCGGACTTTACCCCCACCTCCTAAAACCCCTACTCCCTCCCAGCCAATCAAGGAAGCATATGCAAATAGGGCTCCTGTCGCCCCGGCAACCATGATGCACGGCAGCCAATGGAAACCGGCAGGTTGCGACCCTGCTCCGTGATTGGGACGGAAGGAAGGAGACAGAGGCCCAATGGGCTGTGGGAACGGTCCTCGGCGGGTTGAGGGGCGGGGATATGCAAATATGGTTTGAAAAGCCGGCGGGAAATCTGAGTTTCGCGGGAGGACCTTGGCGCGTAAACCGTATCCCTTCATTCATTGTCAGCAGCAGCTTCCTGGAGCCATTTTTCAGCTGCCGGCCGCAGCACCCGTGCTGCCGCCGCCGCCTCGCAATCCATTGCATCGGCCGCCCCCGACGCCTCCATCCCCCCTCGGGGCCCGATATCCGTGCGCCCGGGACCCTCCTCTCTCCAGAGCCCCGATTATTTTTGGCCCCCGGGGCCCGGGCGGTGCGGAAAAATAAAAAGAAAAGGGAGAGAAGGGGCTCGGAAGCGCCGGGCGGGGAGGAGAGAAGGAGAGACTTGGAAACTCCGACTGCAAATAATAAAGAAATTGAAAACAATACGTTAATATACCATAGCAATAAAAAGAGCAGGAGCGAGAGATGAGAAAGGGGATCCAGCCCGCCCTGGAGCAGTACCTGGTGACCGCCGGGGGTGGGGAGGGGGCGGCTGTCGTCGCCGCCGCCGCTGCAGCCTCCATGGACAAAAGGGCACTGCTAGCCAGCCCCAGCTTCCCCGCCGCCGCCACCGCCGCTGCTGCCGCCGCCCCGAGCGCGTACATCCAGATCCTCACCACGAACACTTCCACCACCTCCTGTTCCTCCTCCCTCCAAAGCGGCGCCGTCGCCGCCGGCCCCCTCCTCCCCAGTGCCCCCGGCGTGGAGCAGACCGCCGGCAGCCTCCTCTACACCACGCCGCACGGACCCTCCAGCAGAGCCGGGCTGCTGCAGCAGCCACCAGCGCTGGGACGCGGCGGCGGCGGCGGCGGCGGCGGCCCTCCGGTAATGCCCTCCCGTTCCCACCGTCCCCAGCCCGGGCGGGAGGTGGGCTCGCACCGCGCGGGGTGGTGGGCGCGCTGCGGGCCGCCCTGGGAGAGCGCGGGGCCGAGCGTCGTGGGCCTCGGCGGCTGCCCCTCCAACAAGAGTTTATTGTTAGACTTGTGTGTTGCCCCCGAACCCCCGAAGGGTCTGGGGGGCTCCGCCAGGCAAGCAGGGCAGCGGGGATCGCCATGGCGCGAACCACATCAAACACTCCGAAACTTTTCGCGGCCCCCCCCTTCCTTTCCTGCACTTTTCCCTACCCCCACTCTCCCCTCCCCTCCAACTCGAAGCTTCCTCTTTCTCGGGCGTAGGAAGGGGTCACGCCCCGGATGGAGAAGGGGGTGGGGGAGGGAGTAGTGAACTGGGGAGTGGGAGACTCCAGGGGGGTGGAAACCGGGGGGCCCTGGGGGTGATGGCCGCCCGCCGGCCTCGGAGGCCCTTTGGCAGCCGGGGGTCCCTAAGGCGTGCTCGGAGTGCAGGGGCTCTGCCAGGCTGCGCTTGACACATTTTGGGATCTGTAACTGCCGGCAACAAAGGGGCTGGGGGAAGCCGAGGGGAGAGGTGGAGCTGGAAGCCGGCTGCAGGCCGGGGCGTGGGCTGTCTGGGGGTGAGGGGCTAGCGGGCGGGCACCCCGGCCTGGGCGCATCCCGGTGGTGGCAGCGGCGGCGCCCGCGTGGCCCGAGCGCCCGGGCCTGGCTCGCCGGGCCCCGGGCCTGCCCTTGACCCGCCTCTCCCCTTGCCCCTTCCTTCCCCGCCCTGTCCCCCCTCTCCGCCCTCCGGCGACGGAGGGCGGGGGCAGCCGTGTTCCCGTCCCGCCGCCTGGGTCTGTCCCTCTCCCCGGGACCCGCCGGTGACGTTTCGCACACGTGCGCGGAGGACGCGCCTGTGACTGGGGAGGAGGCGGCGGCGGGAGGGGGCGCTGGAGGGGGAGAGGGGGCACCCACTTCCTCCTGCTCGCCGGCTCCCTGGCCTGGGACGGTCCCGGCGCCCTCGCACCCGCCCCCGGAGCGGCCACCCTCCCTCTCCTCTCCCCAACCCCCTCCACGGGCGCCCGCCCTCGCCCGGCGCCGCCGGTCCGTTCGGCCCTCCGGGCCCCCTCTCCAGCCGGCCCCCCCCCACCTCCCCCCGGAGCCAGGCTGGTTTCGGAAATGCCCTTACAGCAGCAGGTTAGTGACCGGGACGGCTCGGGGGCCGCCGCCGCCGCGGGGGCACCGGATTCTGTTGGGGGTTGGAGCCGTGAGGGTAGGCGGTTGAGCGGGGTTTTGGAGTGGGAACGGGGGGTTGGGTGCTCGAGGGAAATGAGTAAGCAAGAAAAATCTAACTAAGTAAATGCCCGGCCTCCGGTTCTAGGAACCTCGGGGCAGGAGTGTCCGCCCCAGGGGGTGGGTATGGTGTTTACGTGTGTGTTTTTCTAGGGGGCCGAGGGATGGGCGATCGAAAACCGGAGGGGGGGCTTCTCGCCAATGGCCGAGTTGAGCTCTGCTTTCTATCTTCCTTCCCTTGTGCTGGAGGGGGAGGGGGGCGGGTCAGAGGGTAGGGTGTCTGTAGGATTCCCAGGCCACTCGCCACCCCCTCCCTTTGTCCCTGTAATTTATAAAGCGCCTTTGAGAGATGATTTAGGTCAGTATGCGGCTTCTCTTTTTGTTGATACTAGAAAGAAGTGTGGCCCGGAGGTCTTCCTCCTTTCTCCTTTTCTCTCCTTCATTCCCTTCCTCCATGCCTCCTGTCTTCACCCTCGTGGTGAGGCTCGGCCCCCACGAGGCTAGAAACGAACCAAACCCAGTTAGATTAATGGTTGGCTGATAATATCAGTCGTTGACCTCACCTTGTCTCGGCTCCGAATGGGCTGAATTTTTGAAGAATCAAGATTTTGCAGAGGTCTTTAAGAGAGTCGGCACCCAGGCAACACTTTGGGGGATGAGATGGGTTTTGGAATAATGAAAAATTTTAATTCATGACTCTTCCCAATTTCTCCTCGAGTTGGATCTTAACTGCTTTGCAGCCCCAGAGATACTTGCTAGGGATGTGTGATACCGTCTCAGTCAAAGAAGCTCATGGTGTTTTAGTGACTAGGGTCTGCCAGCAGGGGGGAAAGAGTACAGTACCTGCTTACACATAACAGTATCCAGTGTGCCGGATTCTCAGACACGAGAATATGCCACGCTTTTATCAGCATTGAATACTATTACTGACTTGACCTAAACGTGCTTGGATATATTTTAAGCATATTTGCTCCCTCAGGGTTCTGTCACTATATCATAAACCTAATCTGAAACAGCCAGCTATTGACATACTTCTGGGACTTGATTCAGATTTATGGGAGGGTAGTTTTGACAATGGGAAATTGTGAGACGACCAGTTTGCTTTTTTTTTTTTCCTTTTGAATTTTAGCGCACCTGGGCCAGGTCTCTGAAACTGCCTAGCCAAACTTCTATGTAATTCATTGTATTTAAGTATTTAAAGTATAAAAATTACCCTCACCACCTTCCAAGCTACTTCAAAACTTTATCCTCCTTGCCACGAGATTATTATTCCAGAATCATGAGCACTGTATATAAAGTTTGGTTTCTTTTTTTTTTCTTATCAAAATTATATTAGACTTCTATTGAAGTCTTGAACTTTTGTTGATATTCTTTCCCTAAGCAGGAGGGACAGCATGGGGATGGCTAAGTGATTGGCTGAGCAAAGAGATCATTTAAACACTTTCCATCAAAGAAGAGGTTGAGAACTCCTGTTCAAGTGGCCACAGTTACAGACTCACCTGGCTCTGATTCCATGTTCTGTCTCTAGAACAACCAGGAGCATATTCTTCACCTTTTTTTTAACGTGGAAAAAAAAATATATATATATATATATATATGTATCTCAGTACTACCTTACTAGCTGTAATTGCCTCTGTCATTTACAAGTCGTTGGATCTTAGGCAAATAAACTCTCACAACACAGTTTCCTCTCTTGTAAAATAGGGACAATAACAGTACGAACTTGAAAGTTCTATTTAAGGGTTAAATATGATAATGCATGTAAAACACTTAGCACAGTGCCAGGTAAATAGTAGATGCCCAATCAAATGAATATTCAGAAATTTATATTTTTTTGGAACTTAGAGAAATAATGTAAGACCATGTGCACACTGCCCCTTTGTTGACATATATGAGTAAAATGGTTAAAAGTTTTAAAAAATGATATGTAATTAACTATTTATACCTAGTTAACTTGAGTTTTTAAACCCATAAATCATGGCTCTCCTAAGAATGGATAAAATAGGGACACGTCAGTACCACAGGCCTGTGTTAGAGATGGTGATGATGAACTGCCCCAGTATGAGCTTGTGCCTTGAGTTGTGACAAATTTAGATCAACTCATCCTCACTTTTTTGCCTCGCTCCTCCCTTGACTGCATGGACCGGCCATCTTTTGCGTGCAGCCCGTGCTTAGTGGCTTTTGTGGAACTGAACTCTTAATCATCACCATGTCAGAGACATGCACGAGATAAATTCAGCTCTAGATGGTGAACTGTTGGACGTGGAAGGAGTCTAGAGAAACCAGAGTCACAAGTGCTGTATATTTTCTGGAATTGAAAGGGCTTCATCATTTTCTGCCTCTGCTAAAAAGAAGCTGAAATGATTTCATTACGCTTCTAGAAAGTTTGGGATCTATTAATGCAAGAGACAATGGCCTGTCACATCTGATTTAATTTAATCCAGTCATAGCATCCCACTTATTAGACTTTGGGAAGGCACCCACAATGTTTGAAATTTCCCTGTAAGAATGGAGAAACCATAGGTGCTACAGCTGAGTTTCTTTCCTGTATAAATATAAAAGAAGAAAAATGCTGGGTTCCTGTGGTTCTGTAGTCAATAATCTTGCTTCTGCTGAGATAGATGGTTGGTGCCAAGTTTAAGCTAGGAGAGAATTTTTAGTCACTACATACCCCAAAATGGAAGTTTTAATATAATGCAGTGCCCAGACTCAGGCAGTTCAAATAGCTCCACTATAATCAGTGCCCAGGGCACCACTCTAATCATCTTCTGAAACAAAGCACCCGTAAACGTGGCTCTGTGAGCTAAGGAACCCAAGCTTGTGAACAGGAAAGGGTTTTTTTTGTTGTCGTTTTTCTATAAATCGTCACCTTATGTAATACTTGGAAGGGTAGATTCTGAGATTAATGTTGTGCTGTGTAAAGCTAACATGAAAACAGAAAATAATACTCTAAGCTTAGTCGCAAATAGATGATAGCACCTGGAGATTGAAAGGTTGTAGGGAAAAGTGGCTTTTATTCTCATTTCTCATAGGTATAATCCATAGTGGTCTTTTATTGCCATCCCCAAAGACACACCATCCGTACCTTTAGCCTTTTTCCAAAGGACCTGGACCCACTTGGCAACGCTTCAGATATTCATAGTTGATTTTTCTGGCCAGTTTTCTAATTTAACATGACTTAACATATATTCCATTTGTATGTCTAGTTTACATCCACTTTCCCAGGCCGACTGACTCCAATTCCTTTTTAATCACCTACTTTCTACTAACATTTTAAACTAGGAAGAGTGAAAAATCAGCCACTGCCTGTGCTGATTAAATCACATCCCTCCTAGATGCCCATGAAACCGCCCCAAATAGTGCAAGGCAAAGAAGGTAGATTGCAGTTCTTATCAGATGCTCTGTTTCATTTTGGTTTTTAAAGAGGAACTTCCCTGAATTCTTTGAGGTACTAAGCATGTGGTTTAATGCATATTTTTCGTGCTTGTTAGCAGCTTAAAAGTGTTTCGGGGACTATTTACAATTGCTAAGAAGCATTTTTTCTACTAATCATTTTTCATGGGACTAAGAAGGGGAGCTAACTGGGAAAGCAGTAAGTATAGGAAACCACTAATGGTATCTCCTTCCTCCTACCCTGACCTTCTCTTTGGCTTCCAAGAGTGGCTTGGAAAATGTATCTTACACAAGGAAAAGTTATACAACAGAAGGGACAAAAAGACAACAACTGGGATGGGGGTAAGGAATCCTGGAGGGCAGGAGTAGGGTTAATATAGAGGGATAATACATATAGCTTTGGGGCCAGTAAGAAGGAAATCGGTTTATTTTCTGTTGTCGCTTTTGCTTCAAACGCTCTCCTGACAAAGCAATGCGTTTTTAGAACTCAAAGAATGTGTAAGTTACAAGGATGCATTCTCAGTCCGCCTCCAACCTTAACTGGGGGTCAGTCTTGTTGCTGTGGCGGCCACGATCATCTACAATATAACTTTGAAGGGGAAGAGGTAAAGCCCACTGGTTGCCAGGTTGCAATCACAAAGCCTGGGCCCCTTGCTTTGCTGGAGAACCTGGTGAAACAGACCACTGCTTAGCTTTGTAAACTAAGGCCGGGGTTTATGTCAGCGGAGGTTGATAGCAGTGAGAATGGACAGCTGATGGAATAGAGAGGCGATAGGAGGAAGTAAAAATAAAAGTAATTGACTTTAGTCTGCTTTTTATTACTGTAGCCCAACCGTCTGGGGCTATTTCTAGTGTCCAGACAACATTCTTATAACTAATTCTTCTAATTAGCATAGGCAATAATTGATATTCCCAATGGTCTTTGATTAGTTCCCCCCCCGCCCCCCCCCCGTACGCGGGCCTCTCACTGCTGTGGCCTCTCCCGTTGCGGAGCACAGGCTCCAGACACGCAGGCTCAGCGGCCATGGCTCACGGGCCCAGCCACTCCGTGGCATGTGGGACCTTGCCGGACCGGGACACGAACCTGTGTCCCCTGCATCGGCAGGTGGACTCTCAACCATTGCGCCACCAGGGAAGCCCCTCAATGGTCTTTGAATCGTAACATGTGAGAGCTGTAAAGCAAGAGTCATCATCTGACCCGATCCCCTTCATTTTGCAGGGGAGGAAATTAAGACCCAATGCAGTTGTTACTTACCCAAGGTCACAGGCTAACTAGTGGCAAAGCCAGAACTGAAACTGGAGACTGGAATTCTTAGAAGCAGCCCCATTTGACAAGAGAAAGTTAACTAAGTCTCATGTACCCTATATGGGAAAATTGGGATGTGTAGAATACATTTAAGATTGCCTTCAGGAATGGTTACATTTTTAAAATAGACACATACAGAAGTGTCCTTTGAACAGTTGGCTTTAGAGTAACACCTCATTCTCAAAGGTACAAAATACGCCACGCTCCTTTAGATGTTCAATGAAAGAGAATTTTAAAAAATGGAAGGAATGACAGACTCTTATAGAAACATGATAGTAGCCTTTTTAAAGCTTTATTTGTTATTTGCAAACTTTTGTGGATATGACACTTCCAGTGCTGAAACGGTGAAACATACTTCACTGAGAATAGAACCTGAAAGGATTTTTGCCGCTCTCTTCAGGAGAAGGGCACAGTATAGCTCTGGTGTTGGAGGTTTGTCCTGGGCTGTCCACATCCTGGGTGACTGTTGTGGTTTTCAGAGGTCCTGGGGCCCTTGCCCAGTGACATTAGACCAGGTGCCCTTCCTTCAGGAAGATTGCTGGTTTAATGAAGTTTAACTCTTTCAGGGGAAGAAGTCCTCATCCCCTAAAAACCAGAACTAATTTCCTTAAAACGTCTTCTTTTACTTGTGGAATTGAGAAAGCTTAAAAATAGAATCACTTCAAGCCCTGAAGCCTAAAAGTGAAACATAATCCAATGTCGCTGTAGTTCACCAACGGGTTAGGGGCGGGGATATATGGCTTGTCTATAAACCACAAACCAGAAAGGTGCCATGTGTAGGTGCGGTCTTAGATCAGGGAGCAACTGCTGGTGAGACCTGTAGTTATCAGTGAAGCTGATCCCCCTGGAGGACTTTATGGCGGATGGAGTCCATCTCCGGGAGCAGAGGAACTGAACGCCCTTGGTCCTCCCAGTCAGCTCGTGCCTGGCTCCCCAGGAGACCCTGCTGGCTTCTGCAGCACGCACCTGACTGCTGAGAAGGGCTCCCCAAGCTCTGGTCTTCAGGATCCTGAAAGTTGCAGCTCGGGACGCTGGGGGTCACAGGAGGTCAGCTCAGAGCCTATAGATTTCACCCCTCCCTTGCCCTTTTTCCACGTCTGATGCTTTGAGGCTCCAGAAATATATAACCAGAGCAGCAGCCCTGTGACCCCATACCTTCTGAGCCTTTCTGGGCCTGGCAGCCCTTAGGAGAGGTGAAGGCTTTTATGGACCTAACCCACACCCTCCACCTAAAAGGCAAACTGAAGGGCAGCCAAGTATAAGAGTCAGACGATGGGGCTTGAAGCCAGAGTGTCTGGGTTCTTATTCTGTGTGACTTTGGGCCACTCTGCTTAACCTGTGCGTCTTAATTTCCTCACCTGTAAAATGGGCAAATCCTAGTAGCTACCTCATGGGGACCGGGACGATTAAAGGAGTTCCTATTTGTAAGGTGCCTAGGCCGGTCCCTGACCCATGGGAAGGATTCGGTAGATACGTGGCGGAATTGCCCTTTTCTTCCGTGGCTGTCCCTGGGGCCCACCCTGTGGTGGTTTAGTTTCTGAACCAGCCCTTGTGTTCATCCAGACCCAGGTTACACCTCTAAACATGGCGGTGAGGAAGCAGAGGGGTGACCCACAGGGCGGTTGTCTCCCAACGTACTCTTTAGGGCCTTTGTATCTCTTCATAAGCTGTGCATGGACTCGGGAGAATGAGCAGAAAGATAAGCGTCGCCTTATAGCAGTCCTTGTGGCAGTGGTAGTGTCATGACGAAAATCTTTATTTCTGTGATGATCTGCGTTAATGGAGTGGCACTCTTAACATGATTTCACTTCTGTACAGCCACCCAGGGCTTAAGACTGAATGGTGGAGATCAGGGTGTCTGAGGCGTGTGGGGCCCTGCGGGACTGGAGACGCCACTCCATGTGCGGAGGGGAGCTACCCCCGGGCCTCCCTGGCCCCTTCTCTTCTCCCTCTCGCAGTGTCTAGTTGTTCAGTGTGTTATGCCTGTTCCTCCCACTTAGCCCTCACCTCTCCCTCTGCCTGGCTCTTAGAAGGAGGCCAGAATCACAGCCTTCACGGGCTGCTTCCGTGAATTATCCAATTAATTACAACCCTTTCCCTAGCGTTTGAGGTCCAGTGAAATCTCGCCCTTCCCGTTCTGCTCCCATTCCTCCCCACTGGGATCCTGGCACTTATGGAGGCTGCTGCTTTCCCTCCGGGGCATTTATTCGCTTGTTCCCCTCGCTGCTGCCGTCCTTCCCACCAGCCTATCAAGGACACCCCCTGCACAGAGCCCTCCCTGATTCCCCAGGCCTTGGGCCCCTCCCTTCCCATAGGACATCTTCGTCCACCTTATATCCTCATCAGTGGTGCCCTTGACTTACTCTTCCTCTAAACCCACAAGCTTCAGGAAACCAGGCTGTGGTTTTCGCGTCACGTCGTCCTTGTGATGGCTTCTCCGTTGTGGACGCTCAAATATTTGACAAGAGGCGTTGTCATCAGGCACCCACAGTGTGCTTGGCACCCCAGTCTTCCTGTTGAGGATGCAAAAGAAGTATGAAGTATGATCCACCCACTCTTGAGTTTTATGGTCTGTTTGGGGAGACCAGCTTTAAACACAAGTTGAGTCGCAAGCAGGACTAAACAGGAGTCAAACAAGACTCATCTTGTCCTCGGTTGTACCGTGTCGACAGGATGTGCCAGCTGGACCGTGGGAATGGGCAGGCCGTGGCTCCCATGGTCACCGGCCTTAGAGCACATTTGGGTGCATATTTGAATCATCTTGGCACTTTTGAGAAATACCCCCATCCAGACCTGAGTATGTTTTGAAAGTGTCCCATGTCATTTTGACGTGCACTCAATTGGAACTGCTGGACTAGGTGGACGGGGAAGGTTTGGGAGGCTGTTCATGGCTGGGGGAAGGTCATGAGGCCAAGGTAGGAAGGCAGGAAGTGGGCTAGCATAAGGAGACCAGTTGGACTGGTGTCAATATGGGGGAATAATAGAACCTAACACTGGATACATTGGTAAAGTTGGTCTGGAATAGAGATTGCCTTCCTACAAGGGCCAGGCAGGGAATTAACTGGGGGGTATGGAAAGGTGGGGATAAGTAGTATGGGAGTTGGGCTTGAACAAAGAAGAAATGCCCTGTGAGAAGGCAGCCGAGGAGGGACCCCGCCCCAGGTGATGGCTTCCAGAGAGGAAAGCGGGTCCCATTTGTTGCCAGATCTTCAATTTTCTTAAAATGCCAGAAACCTACCAGCGTTAAAATGCAGGCTCAATTAAAAAGGAAAATGTGCAAGCCAAACAAAATAGGTCTCTGGGCCAGATTTGGCTTCGGGGCTGCCACTCAGCAGTCTCTGGTCTGTGGGATGATAATAGCTGATGTTTATCAAGTGCCCACGCGCATGGGGGGCACTAAAGTAAGTGCTTTATGCGCATTAACACGTTATCCACATAACCTGTGAAGTGGGTATCATTACCACGCTTGTCCTGCACAGGAAGATGCAGACAATGCGGGCTTAAGCGGCTGGCTCAGGGCTCCACTGATGAGAGAGGCAAGTGCAATTGAACCCAAGGAGCCTGGCTCCAAAGTCTGCAGACCCCAGAAACCTGGGCCAGGTGCACTGGTACCCCATGCCGACCCTGGTACCAGCTTCTGGACTTCCAGGTCATTGCCAAGGCAAACCATCCAAAGACGAGTGACCCAAAACCCAAAGGAGGTGAAACCAAAAGCACTCCCAAGGGGCTGAGAACTTAGGGGGTCCAAGCAAGCACTGTTGCCTGGCACCAACACCACTGGGAACCAGGGTGATACGCTGGACACCCGGCCCTCAAGGGATTTACTTTACCCTATAGCAGGAAGACTTTCCATTCTGTCGGGTCTGGGCCTGCCTGGAACAGGTTACCAACTGGACAGAAAGGCAGAAGTTCCCCTGGGAAGAAAAGTAGGGCATACCATTTAGAGCATGGGTGCTACAGAGCTGATGAGTCTGGAAGCAGGACAGCAACAGTGATGGTGTGAAAGGCAAGATGGAAGTGAGAGACAGGCTAAGGGAGAAAAGACATACAAGACCTTGACTCCCAAGATGGTTAGCTCCTGGGGCTGAAAGAATGGACAAGGCTGAGCTTTTCCTCCGTCAGGGTTTGCACCCTGTGGAGGGAATGGTGAGTTCGGAATGAGCTGGCTGTGAGGGAAGCCGTGGGCCACCCAGCTTTCTAAGAGGCTAGGACCCAGCCCTGGGAATGTGGTTTTGGCAACAGAGGTTGGAGTGGAGGCCTTGATGAACAGCAGCCAGCCAAGACTGGCCTCCTTAGCTTAAAAAAACAAAGAATTAAACGTGGTGCTACAAAAACCTTTCATCATTTTCATTTCTCCTTCTATAATATGAAAACAAGACAGATTCATCAGGTTGATTTGGGGGATCAATACTGTCAGGGCTCCCAGAGACGAGCCATCAGATGTTATTTATGACATACTTTCCCAGGTCTGGGCCTGGCTCCTAGCTGCTCTGAGAAAGCAGAGAGCCAGCTGCAGAGTGCTGTGCATAAGGAAAGGTCACGTAATTATGTCTTGAACTAAGATGGCTTTTTTGACCATTGTTTCCTGTGCTGATTTTGCAGATTAAAAAAAAATGTATCTTGGATATATTTTCTTAAGCCCTAGCATATTAAAGTTTAAAAATGAAAGAGCCATGTAAATTCTAAGTATCTTTATCATTGATTTTTAAACATGTAACTTGTATTTAAGCCTATTTGCAGTAACCCTTGAATTGACCAACTTTGTTGCTATGTTTGGTAGCAAGACTTGTGATCACACTAATAATGTGGTCAAGTTTTCAACCTTTTCTGTTACTGTTTTCCTTGCTAGCATCTCAGACACTCTAATCCTGGGACTGGTCTTTAGGAGGGAGGTTTTCAGCTCTGGGGACCCATGGCACGGTCGTGGGGTACGGAAGGAGCCTAGGGCTTGACATCGGGCTCCAGAAACGTGCTCTGTCGCTTAGCAGCGTGTGACCTTTCACAAATTCTATGAGCTGTAGTTACCTAAAATAGTGTTCCTGTCTCCTTCAGTGGTTGGAAGGATTAATTGAGATAAGTTTATAGGAAGTGTACTGTGTGTTCCTAACTTAGTGTGTTCACCCCGCTGCCCCTCCTCCATGGCTAGGAGTGAGTTCTCAGCATTTTTACCCATTTGAGGGAAAACAAAGTACAGGACACTTACTGAACACCCACTCTGAGCTGAATCGGTTCCCAGTATTCTGGGTGTTTCAATGACTAAGATGTTCTTCTGGCCCTCAAGGGAGGTAGGGGAGATGAAGCAAGTTCTCCAATAACTAAGACAAGATAAAAGACAGTGAAGGCTGTTAGAGAATATCGATGAAGTTTCTTAGGCATCCAACCTGGGGCGGGGGTGGGAGGGGTGAGACAGAGAAGGCTTTGAAATTGGAGCAGAGTTTCAGCACCATTGACATTTTGGCCAGATACCTCTTGGTGGGGGGAGGCTGTCCTGTGCCCTGTTGGCTACTCGCTACTCTAGTGAGTAGTGAGGACTCCTCACCAGACGCCAGTAGCACCCTCCAGTTATGACAATCAAAATCGTCTCTGGACACAGAGACATTGGACACATCTGTCCAATGTCCCCCGAGTGCAAAGTCGGCCCACATGTCTCCCCTGCCCCCTTCCCTGCCCTGTTGATGAACCACTGAACTAGCCCTTTATGGGGCATGCCTAACCCCCACATGGAACCCCGGCGCTGTGATTCAGTGTCCCACTCTTGAGAGATGATACAGAGAAAACAAACTGTGTAGCCAGCCGGAGCCGTGCCTGTTTTACGATCAGGCATACTAGGAATGGGCCACGTGAAGCCTCTCCGTAACTTGGAGAAGAAAGGATCAAAGTCTGCAGTTCAGAGAAGGCCAGAGAAGTTTTGCATTTATCATTTACTCAACTGGGTAATTAAGAGAGACCTTCTGCTTGGGACCAGCTTCTCCATAGATAGTTAGCTGGTTTGGGAGCATCACTTCCTTTCTAACCTGTTTCCTCACCTGGTAAATGAGGAGAATCAAGGTTCTCATCTCATAGGTTGTTGTGAAAACTGAACGCCCCAAAGCATGTAAAGTGCTGGCTCTAGCTCCGGCCACATACCAAACACTCTGACGTGTTTGTTAGCATCATGTATATTATTACTGCTGTCGTTGTTGTTGCCATCCTTGTTAGCAAGTTGAGCTTCCCTTTCAGGGCAAGTTAGCTGTTAAAAGCCATTCCCTTTGTTGCTGGTGTTTCCACAACCACTTCCCTTGCTCCTCCATCCCAACGCTGGCCCCAGTTTCCAGCACGGGGCATACTGATTCATTTGACTTACTTAGCAGTTATGTGTATAGGGCACCTAGTGTATGCCAGCCCCTGTCCTAAGTGCTGGGGATGCAGCAGGGTCGACACGGACAAAATCGCCTGCCTTGTGTGGCTTGGATCGTGAGTGATGCAGATATGGCCGTGTAACAAATAACCCCACCACCACCCCGCTTCCTGTCTTTGATGGATCCTGTCCTGTTTTTTTCACAACAGTGGTTCTTAAATGTGTGGTCCGGGACCAGCAACAACACCTGGGAGCTTTTTAGAAATGCAAATTTGGGGTTCACACCCGAAACCTACTGAGTCAGAAATTCTGGGTGTGACCAGCAGCTTGGGGTTTGACAGGCCCCCCCGAGGTCTTTCTGATGCCCAGGTTTGAGAGGCACAGTTTGGGAAAAGATACCTCTCAACAAGAAAGGACTAGGGGAAGCCAAGGCCTGGATTGGGCTGTCGTGTTACGCGACAAAGAGGGTGTTGCCCATGCAGTGCATTTCCAAAAACAGCAGCGCTTACAAAAGATCTTAGGTGTATCAAGACAGTTCAAAACTGGCAGTGCCCTTTGATCTCTTCTGGGCCTGGCATCCCTTTTTGAAATGGGAGGACTCTGGGAGGATCCTGTGAGCCACAGCAGAGAACTCAGTAACAGACATTCTTAGCCTTCTTTGGGCTTTTCAGCAGCATCCCGTGAACAGGAAAAACTGCTTCCCTCTCTTTTCTCCAGAGGCTTTTGATGTGTTTGTTTGACAATTATGTTCCTCCTTTTAATTTCTTCTCGTTTAATCGTCCTTTTATCTAGCACCAGTAAAAATCCTTTTATCTATAACCGAATTGCCAGCCAGATGTACCAGGCTTCTCTGGAAATGAAATGGTTGCTCTCCTTACATGTCTGGTAATTTGGGTATTTAAATATATCGTGAAGAGTAAATGAAATGAGAGACCCTGGGCCAGCGTCCAGCCTGGAGCTGGGCACAGAGTGTCCGGCCACTTGATAAATTCCCACCCCTGTTCCCAACCCATTATGAAAACCAGTAAAGGCAATAAGTAGATACCACAGTTCTTTATGTGAAAAGCTTTCGACTACCCACAGTTTGAATGGGTATGAATAATCATCATATAAATTATAACCAAAATCATGGAATCAGAAGTTCTGATCAGTTAAAACTTAAATATATATGTAATTAAATAAACTTAGAAACTTAAAAGAAATAGATGTTACCTGATTTTTTTTTCATGAAGATGGATTTTTTTTTAAAGCCCTAATCAGATTGACAAATTCTTTCCTTCTGCACTAGCCCAAGATTCTGCTCATACATCTAAATTGATAGATTTTTTTTTAACTCTACAAAATATTTTATTGCTTGGATGTGCGAGATAAATTTAGGAGGCAGAAGAATAAATATTGGCTTTCAAATTTCTTTGCTAGTGATACACAGAATACAAAAGGAATAGTTTCACAAGTTACAATCAGTTCAGTTTGGGATACATTGTTTGAGTATGAGTCTGAAACACCAAGAAGAGTCCTACATATAGAATTAAGTTGATTCTTTTCATGCAAAAATTTCTAGCACAATATATTGATTAATCAGTATAATGCTAATTTATAATAACACCAAATTCTCATTATATGTGTGTCATTTCCTGAACACTATGAACTGTTACATTGACATACAGTACTTGCCCACTCCCATGCCAACATTACACTAGTTTTATTTTAAAAGTCTTGTTATTGCATAAATAAGTCTCCACACCTTATCACTACCACATCTTCTTCTTCCTCTTCATAATTGTCTTGGCTGTTTTGGTTCTTTTTTTTTTTTATACAGCAGGTTCTTATTAGTCATCAATTTTATACACATCAGTGTATGCATGTCAATCCCAATTGCACAATTCATCACACCACCCCCCCCGCGGCTTTCCCCCCTTAGGTGTCCATACGTTTGTCCTCTACATCTGTGTCTCTATTTCTGCCCTGCAAACTGGTTCATCTATACCATTTTTCTAGGTTCCACATATATGCGTTAATATACGATATTTGTTTTTCCCTTTCTGACTTACTTCATTCTGTATGATAGTCTCTAGATCCATCCACATCTCAACAAATGACCCAATTTCATTCCTTTTTATGGCTGAGTAATGTTCCATTGTATACATGTACCATATCTTCTTTATCCATTCATCTGTTGATGGGCATTTACGTTGCTTCCATCACCTGGCTATTGTAAATAGTGCCGCAGTGAGTATTGGGGTGCATGTTTCTTTTTTTTTTTTTTGCGTTATGCGGGCCTCTCACTGTTGTGGCCTCTCCCATTGCAGAGCACAGGCTCCGGACGCGCAGGCTCAGCGGCCATGGCCCACGGGCCCAGCCGCTCCACGGCATGTGGGATCTTCCCGGACCGGGACACGAACCCGTGTACCCCGCATCGGCAGGCGGACTCTCAACCACTGCGCCACCAGGGAAGCCCGCATGTGTCTTTTTGAATTATGGTTTTCTCTGGGTATATGCCCAGTAGTGGGATTGCTGGATCATATGGTAATTCTATTTTTAGTTTTTTAAGAAACCTCCATACTGTTCTCCATAGTGGCTGTATCAATTTACATTCCCACCAACAGTACAAGAGGGTTCCCTTTTCTCCACACCCTGTCCAGCATTTGTTGTTTGTAGATTTTCTGATGATTCCCATTCTAACTGGTGTGAGGTGATACCTCACTGTAGTTTTGATTTGCATTTCTCTAATAGTGATGTTGAGCAGCTTTTCACATGCCTCTTGGCCATCTGTATGTCTTCTTTGGAGAAATGTCTATTTAGGTCTTCTGCCCATTTTTGGATTGGGTTGTTTGTTTTTTCAATATTGAGCTGCATGGGCTGTTCATATATTTTGGAGATTAATTCTTTGTCCATTGATTCGTTTCCAAATATTTTCTTCCATTCTGAGGGTTGTCTTTTCATCTTGTTTATGGTTTCCTTTGCTGTGCTAAAGCTTTTAAGTTTCATTAGGCCCCATTTGTTTATTATTGTTTTTATTCCCATTACTCTAGGAGGTGGATCAAAAAAGATCTTGCTGTGATTTATGTCAAAGAGTGTTCTTCCTATGTTTTCCTCTAAGAGTTTTATAGTGTCCGGTCTTACATTTAGGTCTCTAATCCATTTTGAGTTTATTTTTGTGTATGGTGTTAGGCAGTGTTCTAATTTCATTCTTTTACATGTAGCTGTCCAGTTTTCCCAGCACCACTTATTGAAGAGACTGTCTTTTCTCCATTGTATATCCTTGCCTCCTTTGTCATAGATTAGTTGACCATAGGTGTGTGGGTTTATGTCTGGGCTTTCTATCTTGTGCCATTGATCTATATGTCTGTTTTTGTGCCAGTACCATACTGTCTTGATTACTGCAGCTTTGTAGCATAGTCTGAAGTCAGGGAGTCTGATTCCTCCAGCTCCGTTTTTTTCCCTCAAGACTGCTTTGGTTATTCGGGTTCTTTTGTGTCTCCATACAAATTTTAAGATTTTTTGGTCTAGTTCCATAAAAAATGCCATTGGTAATTTGATAGGGATTGCATTGAATCTGTAGATTACTTTGGGTAGTATAGTCATTTTCACAATATTGATTCTTCCAGCCCAAGAACATGGTATATCTCTCCATCTGTTGGTATCATCTTTAATTTCTTTCATCAGTGTCTTTTAGTTTTCTGCATACAGGTCTTTTGTCTCCCTAGGTAGGTTTATTCCTAGGTATTTTATTCTTTTTGTTGCAATGGTAAATGGGAGTGTTTCCTTAATTTCTCTTTCAGATTTATCATCATTAGTGTGTAGGAATACAAGAGATTTCTGTGCATTAATTTGGTATCCTGCAACTTTACCAAATTCATTGATTAGCTCTAGTAGTTTTCTGGTGGCATCTTTAGAATTCTCTATGTGTAGTATCATGTCATCTGCAAACAGTGACAGTTTTACTTCTTCTTTTCCAATTTGTATTACTTTTATTTCTTTTTCTTCTCTGATTGCCGTGGCTAGGACTTCCAAAACTATGTTGAGTAATAGTGGTGAGAGTGGACATCCTTGTCTTGTTCCTGATCTTAGAGGAAATGGTTTCAGTTTTTCTCCATTCAGAATGATGTTTGCTTTGGGTTTGTCGTATATGGCCTTTATTATGTTGACGTAGGTTCCCCCTATACCCACTTTCTGGAGAGTTTTTATCATAAATGGGTGTTGAATTTTGTCAAAAGCTTTTTCTGCATCTATTGAGATGATCATATGGTTTTTATTCTTCAATTTGTTAATATGGTGTATCACATTGATTGATTTGCATATATTGAAGAATCCTTGCATCTCTGGGATAAATCCCACTTGATCATGGTGTATGATCCTTTTAATGTGTTGTTGGATTCTGTTTGCTAGTATTTTGTTGAGGATTTTTGCGTCTATATTCATCAGTGATATTGGTCTGTAATTTTCTGTTTTTGTAGTATCTTTGTCTGGTTTTGGTATCAGGAAGATGGTGGCCTCATAGGATGAGTTTGTGAGTGTTCCTTCCTCTGCAATTTTTTGGAAGAGTTTGAGCAGGATGGGTGTTAGCTCTCCTCTAAATGTTTGATGGAATTGACCTGTGAGGCCATCTGGTCCTGGACTTTTGTTTGTTGGAAGATTTTTAATCACAGTTTCAATTTCATTACTTGTGATTGGTCTGTTCATGTTTTCTATTTCTTCCTGGTTCAGTCCTGGAAGGTTATACCTTTCTAAGAATTTGTCCATTCCTTCCAGGTTGTCCATTTTATTGGCATAGAGTTGCTTGTAGTAGTCTCTTAGGATGCTTTGTATTTCTGTGGTGTCTGTTGTAACTTATCCTTTATCATTTGTAATTGTATTGATTTGAGTCCTTTCCCTCTTTTTCTTGATGAGTCTGGCTAGTGGTTTATCAATGTTGTTTATCTTCTCAAAGAACCAGCTTTTAGTTTTATTGATCTTTGCTATTGTTTTCTTTGTTTCTGTTTCATTTTTTTCTGCTCTGATCTTTATGATTTCTTTCCTTCTACTAACTTTGGGTTTTGTTTGTTCTTCTTTCTCTAGTTCCTTTAGGTGTGAGGTTAGATTGTTTATTTGAGATTTTTCTTGTTTCTTGAGGTAGGCTTGTATAGCTATAAACTTCCCTCTTAGAATTGCTTTTGCTGCATCCCATAGGTTTTGGAACGTCGTGTTTTCATTGTCATTTGTCTGTAGGTATTTTTTTATTTCCTCTTTGATTTCTTCAGTGATCTCTTGGTTATTTAGGAACGTATTGTTTAGCTTCCATGTGTTTGCGTTTTTTTCCCTGTAATAGATTTCTGATCTCATAGCGTTGTGGTCAGAAAAGATGCTTGATAAGATTTCAATTTTCTTAAATTTACTGAGGCTTGATTTGTGACCCAAGATGTCATCTCTCCTGGAGGATGTTCCATGTGCACTTGAGAAGAAAGTGTAATCTGCTGTTTTCGGATGGAATGTCCTATAAATATCAATTAAATCTATCTGGTTATTGTGTCATTCAAAGCTTGTGTTTCTTTATTAATTTTCTGTTTGGATGATCTGTCCATTGTTGTAGGTGAGGTGTTAAAGTCCCCCACTATTATTGTGTTACTGTCGGTTTCCTCTTTTATAGCTGTTAGCAGTTGCTTTATGTATTGAAGAGCTCCTGTGTTGGGTGTATATATATTTTTAATTGTTATATCTTCTTCTTGGATTGATCCCTTGATCATTATGTAGTGTCCTTCCTTGTCTCTTGTAACTTTCTTTATTTTAAAGTCTATTTTATCTGATATGAGTATTGCTACTCCAGCTTTGTTTTGATTTCCATTTGCATGGAATATCTTTTTCCATTCCCTCACTTTCAGTCTGAATGTGTCCCTAGGTCTGAAGTGGGTCTCTTGTAGACAGCATATAGATGGGTCTTGTTTTTGTATCCATTCAGCCAGCCTGTGTCTTTTGGTTGGAGCATTTAATCCATTCACGTTTAAGGTAATTATTGATTTGTATGTTCCTATGACCATTTTCTTAATTGTTTTGGGTTTGTTTTTGTAGGTCCTTTTCTTCTCTTGTGTTTCCCACTTAGAGAAGTTCCTTTAGCATTTGTTGTAGAGCTGGTTTGGTGGTGCTGAATTCTCTTAGCTTTTGCTTGTCTGTCAAGCTTTTGATTTCTCCATCGAATCTGAATGAGATCCTTGCTGGGTAGAGTAATCTTGGTTGTAGGTTCTTCCCTTTCATCACTTTAAGTATATCATGCCACTCCCTTCTGGCCTGTAGAGTTTCTGCTGAGAAATCAGCTGTTAACCTTATGGGAGTTTCCTTGTCTGTTATTTGTCGTTTTTCCCTTGCTGCTTTCAATAATTTTTCTTTGTCTTTATTTTTTGCCAATTTGATTACTATGTGTCTCAGCGTGTTTCTCCTTGGGGTTATCCTGTGTGGGACTCTCTGCGCTTCCTGGACTTGGGTGGCTTTCCTTTCCCCTGTGAGGGAAGTTTTCGACTATAATCTCTTCACATATTTTCTCTGGTCCTTTCTCTCTCTCTTCTCCTTCTGGGACCGCTATAATGCGAATGTTGTTGCATTTAATGTTGTCCAAGAGGTCTCTTAGGCTGTCTTCATTTCTTTTCATTCTTTTTTCTTTATTCTGTTCTGCAGCAGTGAATTCCACCTTTCTGTCTTCCAGGTCATTTATCCGTTCTTCTGTCTCAGTTATTCTGCTATCGATTCCTTCTATTGTAGTTTTCATTTCAGTTATTGTATCGTCCATCTCTGTTTGTTTGTTCTTTAATTCTTCTAGGTCTTTGTTAAACATTTCTTGCATCTTCTCGATCTTTGCCTCCATTCTTTTTCTGAGGTCCTGGATCATCTTCACTATCATTATTCTGATTTTTTTTTCTGAAAGGTTGCCTATCTCCACTTCATTTAGTTGTTTTTCTGGGGTTTTATCTTGTTCCTTCATCTGTTACATAGCCCTCTGCCTTTTCATCTTGTCTGCTAAATTGATAGATTCTTAATTGAATCTATCAATTGAAGAGTCATCTTCAGTTTACAAATGGTAATGAATTACTATAACGTTGATTATGTTAAAAGGAGTGTTTGAGGTGGATTGATAGTTCCTTTTGATAAAAGGCTGTGTCTTGAAAATGCATGTGGAAGATTATAAGGCTTTACTATGGCCCAGCTTTGTCCTGTTGTTCTCTTCTAGAAATGTCTCTCTGGCCATCAGTTGGCATTGCCACCCCCTTTCCCTCCACCTTCAGCCAAAACAACTTCTGGTTACAGTGACGGTTTTAAGTTTGCCATTTGTGGTTGATTATATTATAGAAGTTGGGAAAGTAAGGCGAGCAGTACTCATTTCTTGCTTCCTGCCTTGCTCGAGAGTGAGGATCAGCTTTTCTAAGTCCTTGACTTTCAAAGTTCACTGCTCTATATGGTACGGGTGGCCGAGGTGTGGCCCTTACATGCCACCACCTCTGAAGGTCTAACATGAGTCAGCGCCTGCCATCCTTTCCAAAACCAGGTCTGGGGACCAGGGTGTGGGCCTCCCCTCCGCCTTGCAGAGAGAGTAAAAGAAATTAGACTAGACTAGAGCCATGCCATCTACACAGTTGAGTTCTATAAATATTTTTTAGATAGATTGTTACATTTGACAGTAACAGGTTGATGAGCGTTGGGCTCTTTTGAGTCTTGCTTTTCCTTTGCTGTAATGTAAGAATAATGGTACAGTAGTCAGCTTATTGGCTGCCCGTTTCAGGTAAGGTAGGTCTCCGGCTCTTTTAGCACCTTCGAGAAGTGCTCTCAAAAGGACTAGATATAGACCCCAACTTCGCATGATTAGGGACTCAGATTTATTGCTCTGGGGACAATTTTGTGTAAATCGGAGTTCTGAAAGCTGATAAACTAGAATGCAAACTTATTAATTTACCATGAGAAACGTAACTGCCAAGTGGACAGTTGCAGAAATTGGTATTGCCTTGGGTTTCCGATCAGAAGGCTATTAGCTGACTCAGAATAAAGGGGTTGAGTTATCCTTTTAGTACCCTCCCACTGTGCTCGCTCCTCTCTGGAGCTCACCTGCAGGGGTGGGAGTCCTGCTGGCTGTTTAAGGAACATAAGGGACACTGTCATTTACTCAGGTGTCCAGTGATGACTGTTATGAAACACTGACTTTGTTGCCCCTTCCTTTCTTTTTTTTTTAAGAAAAATACTTGCTTTTAGTACAACTTTGTTATTTAAAGAAATCAAAGATGGTATAAGTCAATGGACTAAAATCTGAAATACACTCTTCACTCCCTCCTGCTTCACTTTCCAGAGGTAATCACAACTTGGTTTGTCCCTTTTATATCCATTTGAAAATATATATTCTATATAAAGCTGTGAATTGTGGCTTGCAGTTTGTTCTTAACAAGGTGTTAGACACGTTTCCATTTTGGTATTAATTACACCTTGTATTGCCACCCGTTATATGGATGTGCCAGAACGTAGTTAACTCTTCCCATTTGATTGTTATTCCTAATTTTATAAACAGAGCTGCATTGAATATCCTTGTACATTTGTTTTTGTGCATGTGTGTATTTCTGAAGGCTAGATTTTTTTTAAATTGAAGTATACTTGATTTACAATATTATGTTAGTTTAAAGTGTACAATACAGTGATTCAAAATTTTTATAGATTATACTACATTTAAAGTTATTATGGCATCATGAGAAAATCTACAAACAACAAATGCTGGAGAGGGTGTGGAGAAAAGGGAACCCTCTTGCACTGTTGGCGGGAATGTAAATTGGTACAGCCACTATGGAGAACAGTATGGAGGTTCCTTAGAAAACTAAAAATAGAATTACCATATGACCCAGCAGTCCCCCTACTGGACATATACCCAGAGAAAACCATAATTCAAAAAGACACATGCACCCCAATGTTCATTGCAGCACTATTTACAATAGCCAGGTCATGAAAGCAACCTAAATGCCCATCGACAGACGAATGGATAAAGAAGATGTACATGTATACAATGGAATATTACTCAGCCATAAAAAGGAACAAAATTGAGTCATTTGTAGAGACATGGATGGACCCAGAGACTGTCACACAGAGTGAATTAAGTCAGAAAGAAAAAAACAAATGTCATATATTACCGCATATATGTGGAATCTAGAAAAATGATACAGATGAACTGGTTTGCAAGGAAGAAATAGAGACACAGATGTAGAGAACAAACGTATGAACACCAAGGGGGGAAAGCGGGGTGGGGATGAATTGGGAGATGGGATTGACATATATACACCAATATGTGAAAAATTGATAACTAATAACCTGCTGTATAAAAAAATAAAATAAAATTCAAATATAAAAAAAGTTATTAGGTAGGCTAAATTTCTATGTGTGTATTGAATTTCTATCACAGGGCACATATAGTAAAATGCTGTACAGTTAAAGCCAAATTATCCCCCCAAAAAGGCCAAACCGATTGATCTTCCTCTATTTTCTCATACTCTTTCCAAGACTGGATTACATTAGTCTTTTGCAGTTTTGCTCATGATGGTTTTGCTAGTGAAGCTAGATACTATCTCCTGATTTTTATTTTGTGTTTCCTTAATTATACTACTGTTATCACCACCACTACTGCTATTATGACTGCTGCTGGTTAATATTTATTGAATGTTTTATGTGACAGGATTGTTTTAAGCACTTGACATGAAATTTACTAATTTAAAGTTTAACATCCCTGTGAATTTGGTATGATTATTGTTGTCATTTTACAGACGATAAAAGAGAGATGAATTAGTAAATTTGAGCATCTCTGCTCAGTTGGTATTTCTGTGAATTTCCTCTTTGAATCCTTTATCATTTTTGTTTTTAAGGCTTTTTATAGTTTTCTTACTGATTTATTGGGACTTTTCATGACTTATTGGAACTTTCCAGGTATTGGACTTTCTCTGGTGTGTGTGTGTGCGCACACGTGTGTGGTAAATATTTCTTACCAGTTTGTTACTTTTCTTTAAATTTTATCTATGAGATGTATTTCTCTGTACGGAAGTTTTGCTCATTTTTTAACATGGAAAACTACAGTCTTTAGTTGATGACTTTGGTGGCTTGTTTTGGGAAAGCCTTTCCTAATCCCCAAATTATAACCATATTCTTTATTTCCTTCTTCTGACCTTATAATTTTATTATTTTGATATTTAACCTCTTCGGAAGGGGTTATGTGTATGTGTTAAAGATCTGACTTTATATTTTTCCCAGATGGATAGCCAGTTATACTAGTGCCATTCATTGAGTGGTTCAGCATTTACCCATGAATTTGAAATGCCAATTTTGTTGTGTGTGTGTGTGTGTGTGTACATGTGCAGGCTCGTGCATGGGTCTGTGTTGATCTGTACCCGGACCTTCTAATGTGCTCTGTTGATATCTTTGTCTCTTTCTAAGGAAATAGCATCCTTCTTTAAATACAGTAGCTTTATGGTATGTTTTGCTACACATAGGGAAAATCCCGCCCCCTTTCATCTTATACTTGGTTTTTTTCATTAAAATTATAGTTTTCATTATTACATTTTCTTTACACATTCTTGCAATTGTACAGCTTGGGGTTCTGTCTCCCCCATTCACTGTCAATTTGAGGTCATAAGAAAGATAATACTTGCCTACCTTATTGAATAGTTTTGTACACTGGGAATGGCAGTGAGCATTTTACACTTGTTATTTCATCTGATAAAGCAACCCTCTCTCATCTGTAGAGGAAGAAAGTGAGGCTCAGTGGTTAAGCAGTTTGTCCATGGCTACACTTCCAGACGGCGGTAGAGCAGTGGGTCAGGGCGTGGTTTGTACAGAGGTGAAGAGGACACAGCCCTTGACATTAAAGGAAGGGGCATTCTAGTGGGAGAGGCCACGGACACAGGAAAAGGCAACACGTGTTGACTCCCTAGTGGAGAAACAAAGGTCTGCGGTGATCCTGAGAGGGGCTTTTAAATGGGGGCAATTTTCCTCTGTGTCTAATCCATCTACCTACCAGTCTAAGCCTTCTCTTCCCTCTGGTGGTTGCCTCTTGATTCAATTTCTCTCAGGTGCCTTCTGTGGATTCTTACGGGTGAACATCAGGAAAGTAATTTTCTTTGGAGAACTTTGCGTCCCAAACAGAAGTCCAGCTGAGCTCCCATCGGGAGCCTTGGGAAGGTAATCCTGTTTAGTAGTAGTAGTATATTGATTTTGTGTGTAAAATGGACCCAGAGGCCTGTGGCAATGAGTCCGTTTGAAATTATAACTTAAAATATCTAACAGAATAGCTGGGCAGAAGTACCAGCCCAGAATGTAAATGATGAGATGCTTAGTGAATTTCTCGTGTGTGCAATAATTAAATTGGCAATTGGTAGGTCAAGTTTTGTTTTCGTGTCCTAAATCCTTTAATTTACCTTTTCTTCAACAATCACTGGTGTAAGGATAGAGGCATAGCTATTAAATCTTAGAGACCTTTATAAAAATACATAGTTTTGCTTCCTTGTTTAATTAGCCCACTTTGCCCAATCTTGTACAATAAAACAGAAGGCATTTCATTAAAGAATTCTTCTTTTTATTGTATGAGTACACTCTTAATTTTGTGAAAGCTTGCAAGGTTTTCTTCCAGATTGAAAGGTAAACGTATAATTCTTTTTTTTATGTATTTAGCACTCACTGCCCGACCTTGTTTCTTAGGTCTGCAGTTATGGCTGGTACGTCCATTCCCCGCCTCCCCGTTGCTAGTGTCTCTGCGGTCACCACCTAGTGTCGCTCCGGGATTATGACCACAGGTGGGGCTCCTGGGGCAGCACCGGTGGTGACTACGCCGGTGCCGGTAACGCTGCCATCCTGGCTTCGCCTCTGCTGACCCCGGCTTTCTCTCACTCTGAGGGCTGAAGCTTTAACTCTGCCCACTCTGTTAGCTGTCGTTCTCCACCTTTCCTTTAAAATATACTTTCACGTCTTCCTTCCCTCCCCCCCCACCCCAATACGACTCACTACCCTGGCCTCCTGGCTTTTTCCATTCTTGACAAATGATCTGTCCACTGTAACTGTAGCTCCGCTGTGCTGATATCTGTTGAAATTAGACCTAGAATCTAAATGTGGCTTCATGAAACGATAGGTGAGACATTTTTCTCTTTGAGTAGTCTGTGATCTACTGGCACCCCAAACCACGTACCTGCACCTTCTCCACTGTGATATTGGGGGGAAAATAGGGAAAGTGATTTAGAATTGAAAATTCTGTATAAGGCACCGTGTTAGCTGTTTCTGCATCTACAGTGAAGCCGAGGGCTGTTGGCCGCCATTGCTGCCTGCTTGCCCACCCCCGCAAGCATACTGAATGGACTTCAACCTAACTGCGTTTCCTATCTTGTAATAGGAATCAAGAACCTTCCCTTTGTTTGTTCCTACAGCTGCTTCTTGCCCTAATGAGACTTTGTAACTCAAAGCTTAAACGTTTCAGTGTGCTTTAGGGAATGAGTTACCCAAACACTTTGTATTTGGGCCTTTTTCTTTTAGAAGTTCAAAACAATAATTGGGTCCTGAAACTACTCCTGCAAAATAGGTGCGTGACAAATATGACTGTTTATGTTGGAGGCAGGCCAGACTACGCTGTGATTTCTTACATGGAACGGGAGGCCGCTTAGGAAAGAAGGATTAGCCGGGGCCTGGGCAGCACAGGGGCTTACCATGTGGTCAGACTTCTCAGGGGGACCTGGGGCCTGGCAAAGCTCACAGCCGGAATGGGCTGGATCAGTTCTCTCGCATCTAGGCTCATTTCTCTGTCAAATGTGAGTGATCTTTATGGACCCTTCTGCTCAGATCTCCTGTGATTTTGTCCACGAAGCTACAGGGGTCCTCGGGGAGGTTTGGAAGCTCAGCGGAGCCACTCAGCTGCAACCATGCATTGGGAGTTCCACTGGAGGTGACTGGGACCTTAGCAAGAAGGGAAAGCCACCGAGGGCGGGATCTTCCCACCACTCGCCACACCCCTTCCCAGCCAGACTTGAAGTCTCTCGCTTCTCCTCTTTTAAAGTCCTAAGGGTTAATTATGATGTTTACTATTTACATTTGCATTCCTGATAGTGCTGATAGTGCTTTTTCACAGTGAGTTGACTCCAGTTCATTTTCTAGTCTAAGTAGATCTCAGAATCAGGGTGTGTTTCTTCTGGCCTATGAGATGGGCAGAGTTCAAGTACCTCAGGCCTAGGGGAGTGTTACAGTCATTCAGAAATCGCTGAATATCACTGCGCGCCAGTGGCCAGGACTTTGGGCCCTGCCCTCCAACAACTCACTGTGAACTGCCTTTAAGTTCTTGCCGCGATTCTGAGAAATACTGAGAAACAAATACTGAGAAACGTTATTTCTGGGTTACAGGTGAGGAAACGGAATGAAGGTCAGAGACATTTAGTGACTTGTTTTTCCGCTAAGGTGAGAGAGGTGGTTAAGGGGTTAGACTTTGCAATTACTTGGGTTTAAAATCTCACGAGCTGTGGGAACTCGGGCAAGTTATTTCACTGTTCTAGACCTCAGTTTACTCATCCGTAATGTAGGACAATTAATGGCCTGCCTCTCTGGGTGGATGGAGAGACTGAATGAAAAGGCATGTCATAGAAAGTGACCAGAAGTTTAGTTCTTCCTAGATATGGTGAGCAAGTGAGAGAGATGGGACTGAAAACAGGTCTCCGGCCTAAACCTTGTGTTAGCAACAACTTCCTGTGCATAAAGAGAGTTAGAGGCATCTTTAGATAGATAGACCTATTTCATTTAATTATACTGTAAATATATTTAGAACAATTTTGATCAGCATGGATTTGGTGCAAATTTTGTTTTAGTTGTTTTTTGTTTTTGTTTCTCTCTCTCTCCCCCCGACCTCTGTCTGTTATTCTAAGCTGCCCTGAAATGATATTTTTAAAAATTGCTGGGAGCTCAGGACTAGAGAGAACCAAGACACTAAATGTTCTCCTAGGCCAGTGGTTCTCAACTGGAGACAATTCTGCCCTCCTGGGAATGGACACTTGGCAATGTCTGGAGACATTTTGGGTTGTCATAACTGGGGTTGGGGGACATCTAGTGGGTAGAGGCCAGGGATGTTGTTAAGCATTGCACAACACACAGGAGGCAGCCCTCCCCATAGCAAAGGATTATCAGGCCCCAAATGTCAGTAGTGCTGCAGTTTAGAGGCTGTGCTCTCAGGTAATCCCATTCCTATTGCAGTCAAACTTCCTTCCCTTATTGCAAAGTCATATAAGTCTTTTCAAACAAGGCATACACATTTTCTAAGGTATATTGGTTTTCCATGTGAAAAATCTTCAAAGTCCTGAAAATCTAGGACCATTTCTCAAACTGTAAGGGGAGGAGGAGGTTGGAGAGGAAATTGTTCAGATTGTTCTCAAGGTGTGTAAAGCTTTCAAATCCAATCAGAAATTTTCTCAACAACTTTCTTTTTTGTGTTCCCCCCGCACCCCCAGGATCACATAACCTACGTTAATGCTTTAGTTTTTGTAAGCACTAGGTAAACGGTGGCAAGCTATACAAATAAAATGTGTTCTTACTACATTTTAATTGCTCTTTTTTATACAAATAATTTATGGCTTTTGGTTCCTACACGTTGATTTCAGGGCAATTTTAGTATTTATTTTTAAACTATTTTATTTCTCTCAAGTTGAACTACCCTAATTGTTAGAATGAGCCATCAGTTCTAAAATGCATCTTGTTTGTTAGAATAGCAGCTTGTTCTAACTAGTTATGCTTTTTTTTTTTTTGCGGTACGCGGGCCTCTCCCTGCTGTGGCCTCTCCCGTTGCGGAGCACAGACTCCGGACGCGCAGGCTCAGCGGCCATGGCTCACGGGCGTAGCCGCTCCGCGGCACGCGGGATCCTCCCCGACCGGGGCACGAACCCACGTCTCCTGCATCGGCAGGCGGACTCTCAACCACTGCGCCACCAGGGAAGCCCTAACTAGTTATGCTTTGAGCATGTGGTTTATTGAGGTTAAAACAGGAGCTTTCAATTTTAAGAAGAAATTCGACTTTTAAATTCTAATTTTGATAATTTCCCATTCTGGAATGTTAAGGTAGGTAGGATTGCCATGTAGAATATAAGATGCCGCATTCAATTTGAATGCCAGATAAACAAGTACTTTTGGTGTAAGGATGTGGCGTGCAGTATTTAGGATATGCCTATAATAATAAGAAGTTATTTGCTGTTTGTTTGAAATTGTAATTCAGCTGAGTGTTCTGCATTTTTATTTGCTAAATCTGGCAACTCCAATGATAGAACTCAGAGTATCGGAAGATACCAGGAAATACCACTCAGGTCTGGCATCTCCCTGCATAACTTCATCTTGGATGTTGTACTTTACAAAACTGTTAAATAATAAGTCTCAGACAATTATTTGCCAAAAAGATGGAAATAATTTTCTGAAGGCAATTTGGAAAATTTGTTCTGCAGTCACATTCATTGGTCTTTAAGGGCAGCTTGAATAAACTAGAAGAAATCTCTCACCTGATGTTCAGAAGTGCCGTATATTGGACCGTAAAACTCCATTTCAGAGGTGAAGGCTGGATGGGAGGGAATCCTTTCTATGGTTTGGCTTCCAGGGATTACGTAGGACTTAAATGAGGTGATTATACAAAATCTAAACTCTGCTGCTCTTCATAAGTGGTAGAATTAATTCCTTTTAGAGCTGAAGGGCCAGTTACATCAAATGAAACAGGTGTATTGTAAAAGACTTAGATTGGCTCTGGAAAACAGCAAAAAAAGCCCAACCAAAATTCTTATCTAAAAGACAGAATTTGCAAGAGTCTGCTGAAAGCGGGCATGCCCAAGTGAGTCTTCTTTAATGTTCTCTCCATTATTTACTGACACCCATATTTACCTCTCGGGAGGAAAGCAACTCTCATGGAAGCCAGCATCTTTACATCCTTGTGGCCTCGAAATGGGTCCATCGCAGGATCTTGCTGCCTACAGCTGTTTTAAGGATGTTTTTGCCTCTGGAGGAAGAACCAGCTGTGTCAACTGTCGTCACCTAACTTCATGTTTCCTCTGGGCCCACCTCACATCCCCGTGGCCCACCCTGTTTTGGGCCACCTCTGGTGCATGCAGTACTGCTTTTTGCTTTCTCCCAAGTAGCTTCTCTAGTGCCCCGGCCACACGCACTGCAGCTTACATGTCAAGGGCGCTAACATCCCTGAGGCAACCCTCCACCCCTTGGGAAAGGAAGGGGACCAGGGGGTAAATGTCCCTGCCTCTCAGAACAGTTCTGGAAGCATTCTATTGACAGATGCTTCCTGGGAGACCCCAACAGAATTAAGCCCCTGTCGCCCATGGCCATGAGCTGGTTCACACACTCTTAAATCATACACCTGCCTCATGTCCCCTGCTGTCTACTCCTGCTTCCTGGGACCACTTCCAAATAAACCACCTGCACCCAGGTCCTTGTCTCGGTTTTCGTTTTTGGAAATGTCTAACTGTAGACACCTGTTGTATTAGTTTGCTAGGGCTACCATAACAAAATACCACCGACTGGGTGGCTTTAACAACAGAAGTTTATTTTTCAGAGTTTGGAGCGTGGGAAGTCCAAGACCAAGTTTGGGTTCAATTAAGATCAGCAGGATTGGTTTCTTCTAAGGCCTCTCTCCTTGGCTTGCAGGTGGCTGCCCTCTTGCTGCCTCTTCTCATGGACCCTGTGTGTGTGGATCCTGGTGTCTCTCTGTGTGTGCAAATCTCCTCTTTTTTTTTTTTGCAGTACGCGGACCTCTCACTGTTGTGGCCTCTCCCGTTGCGGAGCACAGGCTCCTGATGCTCAGGCTCAGTGGCCATGGCTCACGGGCCCAGCCGCTCCGCGGCATGTGGGATCTTCCCGGACCGGGGCACGAACCCGTGTCCCCCGCATCGGCAGGCGGACTCTCAACCACTGCGCCACCAGGGAAGCCCAAATCTCCTCTTCTTATAGGGACACCAGTCATTGGATTAGGGTGCACACTAATGGACTCATTGTAACTTAGTCACCTCTGTAAAGATGCTGTCTCTAAACTCAGGCACATTCTGAGGTACTGGCCACTAGGACTTCAACATGTGAATTTTGAGGTGGACACAATTCAGCCCATAACACCTGTGAAGAAGAAAAACTCTATCTAGAATACAGGCTACCCCACCATAATTATTTGGTCTCAAGTTTGTGGTCGTTTTCACAAACTTTTCTGTCTTGTCTACCCTAGGACCTTAGAGAGGTGGGTCTGTGAATTTGGAGTGGAAAAAGCTACATTAGTTGGCTATCTTGCTTTAAATGTAACGAGCAGCCTGTATGTGTCCGCTTCTGCCCCGTACATTCTGGAGAAGACATGCCAGGCAAGGCTGCTGCCTCAGCCTGAAGGATCTTAAAGTCTAAAGAAGAAAAAGAGACCATTAGACACACATCAGCAGAGCACAGTTTGTTTGTTTGAGACGAGCTATATGATACAGACCATACACTTAGAAGTTGAGGGGAGATATGCTGCTTCAGTGGGGTTGAGTTTCTTGTCCCTGAAGGAATGATCAGATTATGATAGGTAATGTTTGACTTAGGTGATTTTTGGAACTTCTGCCCTGAAATTCTCTGACTGAGAGATCAGTGTGGCCTGGAGCGTGGGAACATGTGATAGATGTAAGGAAGAAGGGAGGTTACAGTAGAAATGAACAGAGCCTCTTCTGCTTCCTCCGGGGTCTTGAAAGAGACCAGAGGGTCTGTGTGAGAGAGTGGGAGGAAACGTTGATAGGTTACGGTGAGGTCAGGTGTGTTTATATGTTTGAGCAAGGGCCCCACAGCACAAAGGAAGATGTACTGGGCAGCGCCGTATGGGAGAGAAGATGGGTCCAGGGCGGAGAGCAGCATTTTAGGGTAAGATAGGAAGTGAGAAAGGCCCGAGCCAAGCTTCTTGCTGCCTCAGAGCCTTTGCACTTGCTGTTCCCTCTGCCTGGAATGGCCTCGGCCCACATCTTCCCACGTGACCTTGGCTCCTGGTCACCACTGACACTCCAGAAAGGCCCCTGCCATCATCCAGTCTAAAATGCCCCTCCCAGCCACTCTTTATCCTCTTTTCGTGTTTTATTTTCTTTACACTAATCTCTGTCTGAAGTTAGGATCTTCACCCAGTACCTAGAAGGTGGCCGGACAGTTACCAGGTGCTCTGTGAATACTTGCTAATGAAGGAAAAACTTGATTGGGCTCCGGGACCCTGGCCGTCGGGGTCGACTAGCTGTCCCACAGGCTTGGCTTTCGGTTCCTGTGCACCGAGTTGTGCGGTCTATTGCAGTGTATTAAAACCCAATATGTTAACAAGTATACGTTTATTTTCAATGGCTGGCAGTAGGTGGACTCGCTGAGATTTGGGAGGTGGGAAGGTCACTCAGTTTCCTTGACTCCTTCCTAATTCTTTTTTTTTTTAAGGTCACATTTACTCAGTTCAGTTCAGACATTTACTGAGTGTCTGTCTCGTGCCGTGCATTATGCTTTTTAGGTATCAGGAATCACGGAATGAATAAGACCTTAAGGACATCACAAGCCAGGGTATGGTTCTTAACCTGGGTCCCCGAATAGAATTCTAGAGTTTCCTTCTTTCTTTTTACTACCCTGTGACTGAAAGTTAGCATTTCCTTTCATTACGAATGTAGGCAATAAACCACAGTAGTACCGGCAGTGCCTTTGACTTCGTCACCTACAGAAATCACAGATATTTTCATATCACATTACACTCGTTGGCAGGTATCTTGAAATGCTGTGTATGCTCATCACAACTTCAAAATTTTGGACCTGCAACTGGATATTTTTATTGAATGCATTAGTAAAACACATAGATTACTGTATCATAAGTTTCTTTTTAATATTTTGTATGGCTGTATTTCAGTACAAGTGTTTCCTTTGTGATCCTGTGTATTTTATTTTAGGTATATAAAAACATTGGTCTGAGAAGGGGTTCATAGGCTTCCCCAGAAGGCCAAGGGAGCTCACGGCACAAAAGAAGTTAAGAGCTTTAGTGGAATTATGTTTAAATAAATAAATAAAAAGAGGTCCTATCGCTTTATCTTAAATTATGATAGTAATTCCTATCAAAAATGATCCCACCCCCTGCTCTGGGCTTACTGATTCTTTTTGAGTCTTCTTCTTCCCTCCCCCAGGAGCTTGTATAATTTTGAAATGGACCTTTTTGTGAAAGATTCTTTTTCTCATAGTTTGATTGGAAGATGTACTCACCTTGACAGGACTGTAAGAGGATATTGCAAGCTTTGATGATTGAGCAGAAAAATCTTAGGACAGCTGGTCAAAACAAGCTTGTCCTGCCTTGTGGGAGGGACAGCGCTTTCCAAATGATCTTTTGGTTTAAGACCTTAATTAAAAACAGCCTAAATTCACTCGTGGCAAGAATTTATTAAAGGAAAATAACCATGAGTAAATCCCTGTTGTGGTCTAAAGAAAGGAGCGATCCAGTGGGGGTCAGGAGGCTTGAATTCTGGTGAACTCAGTGCAGGGTAGCCAAGAAACCTCGGACTGGTCACTTAACAGTTTGTGATCCATATAATTAGGGGATGGGATGGTCACTAAGATCTAAGAGTCTCTGAACCTGAAGACACTATGATTTGTGGTATATTTAGGTATAGTTTAACTGTGATATCAAGATGTCAGAAGAAAAATTTACAAGTAATACATCTCAGTTTTGCTTCTCATGGGAGAAGCCACTTAGACCTTAGACCCACTAAAAGCATCTCAATGCATCAGTGGATTTTTCAGTATTACCAAAAGTGTTCTGCTTGTTCTTTCTCCAGAAAGTACATAGAGAAATGCAGGTTTCTTCCAAAATGCCTTTATTAAATTTAACTGTCGTACCTGGCAGCTTCACTTCTTTGTCTCATTTAGGATCAGAAGGGGCCCAGGTAGCTGAATATCCTTTCCCTGCCCGGACACCCCATTCACTGCTGCAAACTTTATAATGCTTGTGGGCATCCTTGGAATGAGAGAGCACTGGGGACCAGCCACCGATAATACTGAGCAGAGCCAGTGACTTCTACTTTTCAAAATTAGCAAAGGCACACGCACATAATCAGAGCATGGCAGATGGAGAGGGGGTGGGGAATCTAGAGGGTGACCAGTTCCGGGCATAAGCAATGGAGGAGGGCCCTGGAATATGGCGCCAGAGCCAGAAGAGTTGGCACCGGCCCCGAGTGCTCTGTACAGCACTGATGGGCCGCTGGGTGTGGCCATGGATGAGTGAGGTCCTGCTGGATTGTTTCAGAATATTTCATGATGGTTTTTATGTGTTCTTCCCAGCAACAGCTCTTTGAAGTAGGTGGATCCATTTTACAGAGGAAGGACTTGAGACCTAGGTTGGTTGTAACTTGCCCAAAGTCATGTAAAAAATTAAGTCAACCCTGAAGATGGGGAGACTTGAATATTGCTTGGCCTTTTGATTTGATAGCGAGACCAGACCACTTTAGCATCATAAAAGCTGTAGAAGTTTACAAAGTCAATTTGTTAACTTAAATAAAAAGAGAGAGGGAACAATGAACTTTACTAAAATTCATTGAACTGCTGAATACCGTAATTAAAGGAATACCAGAGGTAAGAAGAATGGGCTCCTTTTGTTATTATAGAACAGTAATAATAATAGTAATAGCAATTGTTATTACAGCTCTTTCTTTGCTTGCTTTCTTGTTCCTCTCAACCGCCCCTGGGGAAAAAAAGAACTTTACCAAAACTCAGATCGTACACTAAAGAATTGTCTTTGTAAAAGAAGAATGTTTGGGTTTTCTCTTAGAACGTTTACGGTAGAATGGAGATTCTAGATTTTCTTCCTCTCTCTGTATATTAGAAGCTTTCTCTCATTAGCAGCCCTTTCCCTCCTCCTCCCTTAAACAAAAGTACCAGGCAGGAGTAGGAAAGCATGAAGGCAAAGGTAACACAGTGACTGTAGTTCAATCCCTTGAATTCCAGTAAAGTTCTAATACAGACTTATATAAAAGTGTAACAAATAAGTCGAATTAGGGAGCAGGAAAATCTTTCATACCTTTTAAAACATCAAAAATCAACATTCCCAAGTGGGATGTGCTACCGAGAAAACGAAGTCTCTTGGTTGGACCTAGCTGATACGGAAAGTAAAACCTCAGTCATTGTGAACTACAGGTGACTGGGAATTTTGAATAGAATTTATCAGCTTTTGAAATGGCATCAATTTAAAAGGAACAGTCTTTGTCTCTAGGGCAAGACTGTTCTTATTCTGGCTTTCTGATACCCTTGATCTATCAGAAGAGTATAAAAATTGGCTGATGCAAATCCAAGTTGGAAATAGAACCAAGCGGCACTCTAATCTACAGAAAACATTGAATAATTCTCGAAACGATTGTTCTGTAGTGTTCGTATATTGCTTTGCTTAGGTTGAGCAAAAGTTGGTAAAATGCATTTTAGAACTCTGTTTTTGTTTAGCTGGGGAGAGTGGAGAGCAATTGACTTGGAGAAGCATCTAGTATCCAGAAGGGAAAGAAAATCGACACTGAATTCTGAGTAGGCGTGAACAGAAAAAGCTGAAGCCACTTAGCTTCACAGCCAACTTGCTGTTGAAGGGCCTTTTAGAGATTCTTTACTCAGTCCTTTCGCTTTACTGATTAGGAAACTGAGTCAGAGAAACCCCTGGCCCAGGGTCAGAGAGAGCCAGTGGGAAAGCTGCTTTCCTCATTACCACCTTCCCGTACAAACTGTGTTCTCCAGCCGTGCTGGGTTATAAGATTTATTTAATGACATGTGTTGACTCTAAGACTGTGATGGTGAATACCTCAGATTTGACTGGGTAATGTGATCTTTTTTATTTACTTTAAGTTAACTTTAGCCTGTAGCATGGTGTGTTGGAAAGGGCACTAAACTTGGATCTAGAAGACTTGGGTTCAAGTTTCAGCTTTGACCTTAGCTTTTTGCTTCAGCAATTCTGAGAGCCCTGTTTTCTTAATCCGTAAAATGGGAATAATAATACTCACCCAATCTACCCTCCACAGTTGTGAGGATTAATTAATGTGAAGGGCTTTGTAGAGTATAAAGTACTATATATAGGCATAAGGGTATTAATCTCATGTTTTGGGTGTTAGGCTAAAAAGACATATTTTCAAATTTTGCTTACTCTAATTGCATAATCATACACATTCTTCCTCTATTTTTACTCTGAGTATCTTTTTCCTTTAGAATTTCTAGATGCGCAGAATGATAGCATCTCTGTTGATCTGGCCTTTGTCTTAAGGTATATACATTCAAAGCAGTGCCTCGAGGGCAATTTGTCAGTTCTTTGGCCTATTTGAAATTTTTGATTCTTTGTTCAGCATATGAACTGCATCTTACAAGGCCATAGGACACTTTAGCAAATGTTCAGGCTTATATTGTGAAAATCCTAGCATGCTCTTCACTGGGGAAATGGAGAATTGAGTATGTGGTTTGTGATAAGAGCATCACCTTAAACAACCCACCTAGGCAACACAGATTGGAAGGAGATTTGGTAATTACACTCTTTCGTTCTTCTGTGAATATAGCCGGTCTGGGCAATTTGGGCACCAGAGTGAATTTTTAGGCATGAATTATCTGGTTAAGTTAGCCAGATAATTGCCAGCTGTCTCCTTTGCTCTCTGCTCTGTAGACCCCAGCCTGAATAATTGTCTTCTGTTTACTCGGGCAAGCAAGTTGCTGGTTTCCATTTTCAAACAAAAAGGAACTACATATTAGAATGGTATTTTAATTGAGCTATTTTTCCGGCTGATTCAAAGGTCCCCCACCCCTTGCCAAAGGAGTTGCCCAGATGAGAACCCACTAATTTAGTTGATTTGGGGGCTTCCCTGGTTGAGTCTGGGAAAGACTTAAATATAGTGAAAGAGATTTGGAAGTTGATGCTATGAGATTTTGTGAAATATTCAAAACTTATCTCAAATTCTGACCAAACATTTTTCTACTAATTTTCCTAACTAAATGAAAACTGCAGCTGTATAAATAATGATTTTTGTTTGAAAATATTTCTTCCCTTGTTTTTAGAACCATCAGGGGAATTAAATTATAAATAAGTAGCAGCAAAGAACTACTTTGTCAATGGGAAACAAAATGTAAAATCGCTCAAATTTTGAACTGAGTTTTCTTTTTCTTTTTTTTTTTTTTTTTTTTGCGATACACGGGCCTCTCACTGTTGTGGCCTCTCCCTTTGTGGAGCACAGGCTCCGGACGTGCAGGCTCAGCGGCCATGGCTCACGGGCCCAGCCACTCCGAGGCATGTGGGATCTTCCCAGACCGGGGCACGAACCCATGTCCCCTGCATCGGCAGGCGGACTCTCAACCACTGCACCACCAGGGAAGCCCTGAACTGAGTTTTAGAATGTAGACACCACCCTTCCACATGGGTTGACAAAGCAAGCTGCCCTTTCAAGAGGGAGGAAGAGGCTTACTCAGATGTTTCTTTTCGTTTGTGTGTATGTTCATTCTTATTTGCCCATTTCTCTTTTGGATCTGACTTTAATCCTGCAGTTCTTTCCTCATACTTTTAACTGATTACAAGTGCAGTGATGTGTCCCTCTGCACCCATCTTTTTTTCCTCGCATTTTTTTCTTAAAAAAAAAAAAGGAAAAGGAGAACTCACATTTCACTGACCTCACAAACCTCGTCCTACTTAAGCATATGTAAAGAAAATACCTGAATTTATGATCAGTACTGATACTTTCCTTTCTGTATGTTTGTGTTTTGTTTATAAACTCCAGTGGAGAAAGCAGTGACCCATCATCAGCCCAGCCAGGGTGCTCTACCCAGTACTTCATCTCCTGCCGTGAAATCTCCTTATCAAAACGTTATGCGCCGTCTGGACCCTTTGTCGTACTTTCTCGAAAACTCCCATCACTGTACGTCAAGGACATACTCACATTATTGAACTATGGGCTTCACGTATTTTGAACTCATCTTTGTTTTGGAGAGTCATTTTTCTTGGGTTCTTCATTCCGCAACTTACCCGATGCATATTTGGTGACAGGGCTATTACTGCCAAAGAAACGGTAACAATTATTTAATTCGGTTATCCAGGAAAATTATAATAACCTAGGTTAATATTGTCACCATTATCTTACATTGAACATTCTTTCAGAATTACTCAATGGAAACAAACGGTTGCTGTGAATTTTTATCTTTGCCCCAGCTTACTTTATAACTTAAGACAGTTATAAAGAGAAATATATCCATCCATCCAAAGAAGAGAGGAGAAAATTCAGCCTTCATGTCAGGGAGAGTGAATGATTCACCCATCCACACATGGAAGGCTCAGCCCCTTTTCTGTGTCTCGGGCTTTTTAGTAGGAAGTCAGTGATACCAGTACAAAAGCCCATTTTTCTTAGGATTTGGTCTGCTCTCTGGAACCCACCGGAGACACTGAAGTTTTCTCTCCATGATGATCTTAAATGTTGGTAGTTACCGCCTCTGTGAAAACTCATTAAGAATGAGTTCTGGGCTTCCCTGGTGGCTCAGTGGTTGAGAGTCCACCTGCCGATGCAGGGGACACGGGTTCGTGCCCCGGTCCGGGAAGATCCCACATGCCACGGAGAGGCTGGGCCCGTGAGCCATGGCTGCTGAGCCTGCGTGTCCGGAGCCTGTGCTCCGCAGCGGGAGAGGCCACAGCAGTGAGAGGCCCGCGTAAAAAGAATGAGTTCTTTTCCTTTGGAAGGGGAGGTCACATGCTGGAGCTCACAGTGGAGCATCAGAACCGAGGGTCACAAGCCTCCTGCTTTAACTCTGGTTCCCAGATTTATTTGAGCCTACTTCTGCCAGGAGTAATTTCAACGGACATCTCACAGTGTACAGATGGTCAAGGAAAGGGAAAGTGGTCAGAGGTAGGGGTGGGGAGATCCTGCAATCCAGTGAGGACACACCAGGGAAGGACCTGCAGGGGTGAAGGTATCCTTTGGGAATCCATGTTTTATTTGTTTTAGTGTGGTAAAATATATATACAAAACATAACATTTATCATTTTTAGGTGTATAATTCAGTGACATTAAGTACCTTTATAATGTTGTACACCATCACCATTTCCAGAATTTTTTTCACCATCCCTAATAGAAACTCTGTACCCACCAAACAGGAACTCCCCTTGCCCCTCCACCCGCCAGTCCCTCATAACAGTACTGTCTCTGAACTTGACTGCTCTAAGTGCCTCATATAAGTGGAACTGTAGAATATTTGTCCTTTTGTGTCTGCCTTATTCCACTTTGCATAATGTCTTTGAGGTTCATCCATGTTTTAGCATATATCATAATTTTACTCCTTTTTATAGCTGTATAATATTCCTGTGTGTGTGTGTGTGTGTGTACCCCAGTTTGTTTATCTGTTCATCTGTTGCTGGACTCTTGGGTTGTTTCCACCTTTGGGCTATTGTGAATAATACTGTGTAGAAGCATCTGAGTTCCTGCTTTCGATTCCTTTGTGTGGATACCCAGAAGTGGGGTTGCTGGATCATATGGTATTTCCATGTTTAACTTTTAGAGGAACCTCCAAACTGTTTTCCACAGCGGCCACACCATTTCACATTCCCACCAGCCTTGCCCAAGGGGGGAATCCTTGTTTTGACCCCTCTGAATGTCACGTAACTCGCATATGCTCACCAGGCCTCGTTCCTCACTGGGTTTCCCAGGAGGAACTGTTTTTGCTGCCTGGTGAGTTAGCTTTGGCTGGGGGAAAGAGCGTTTCTGTTTTGTTACTACCTGGTTGGGTATGGCCACAACCACATGTTTATGCAGGGTAGGAAGGCTTCCTGAGCCTTGGCTCTGGGTCCTGTCTCCTGTAAAGGGAGCCAGTTGGGTGTGGGCTCACTGTGCCTCCAGAAACAGCCTGCCCTGGAGTCTTTTCATACGCCCACTAACCATCCTCTTAAGATCTGCCGGTTCCTCTAAATGAAAAATTTATCTTGTGCGGCTTGCCCAAAGGAAAGGCTCCTCACCTGCCAGATGTTATTTTACCAATTACCTCGGTAACTTCTGTACTTTTAATTTCTTCAAGCAAAGCTGAGAATTATTTGAGTCCCCGTAACCTTCAACTTTTTACACCTTTTTATTATCATCAGGTAGTAACAGTAAATTAAGCAACCTTTAGAATTATTTGAAATGCTGTAACACCTTCAGTTGTGTGTGTGGTGTGTGTGTGTGTGTGTGTGTACTTATATCTGGACATGATTCTTTTCCTTGATCAATGCAGGTAAAGCCTTTAGTGAACATTTAGGTTTCTCAGATAATCACTTTTATGGAAATCTCAGATCTGTTTTTTTTTATTTAATGTAACCTTTGAAACATTTGCGTGAAGTAGGTGGCTCTCGAGCACGATTCTTTTGGCGGGAGAGGAAGGGAGCATGTCTGTCAACAAGGAAAGCTGGACCTGCCCAAAAATTCCCATGGGGGTGCAATGGGGGAGAGGCCGGTGTAGGCTGGGTACCACTGCCTGCGATGGGGGGTGGGTAGGCACGAGTGGGGTAGAGATGTCTGCTTTCATTTCTGTGACTCTTTTCTCTGTAGCTGTGTCCTTCTCGGGTCCTTGTTCTTTTTCTCTTCATGGAATTATTATGTTGGATATGGACATAATTATCCCACATCCCAACTCATCATTTCCCCATACCTTCACACTTTACAAAATACACACTTTCTTAATCTGGAATCCCCAGGGTGGTGTTATTAATAACGTTTTTTTTTTCTTTTTTTGAAAACTGTAGTGCTTCAGATGCTGTGTCGGCCTGTGTGAATTCCCATGGCTTTATTGCCTATGGAACTCATTTGACAGTTTAATTGTGTGTACTGATACTGCATGTCTTCCATAAGTTAAAAGTTAGTTATTTTATTTTATTTATTTTACTTTAATTTCCTATCAACTGTTTGATCACTGTTTAGCTTGTAAGCTTTTTCGATAAAAGTTCCATATTAGTGGCCCCATGGTGTCTGTACCACATACTTATGATTTGATATGGTGCTTTCAAAAAAGAGAGATTTTTTTTGGGGGGGGCTGCATCGTGCAGCATGCAGGACCTTGGTTCCCCGATCAGGGATTGAACCCGTGCCCCCTGCGTTGGGAGCGTGGAGTCCAAACCACTGGACCTCCAGGGAAGTCCCACAAAGAGATTTTTAATATTAGCTACTCACGATTCATCCCAGGTTCAGCCTCTGTGAAATAAGCTTCGTCAGATCCTTGAGATGTCCAGTGCGTTTTGCAGTAGAGCTATGTAGTTGACACCTTGAATAGATTAAAGGTTTATCCATTTCTTCGTTCATCCTTTCACAAAACAAGAACACCTGGTATCTAGTATGATCCCTAGTGGGCCCTCAAAAAATATTAGTTTCCACCTCCACCTTAACTCAACTTGTAGGTCTGTTTCTCTCTGTCCCATTGCATGTGAGTTCCTTACTGCAGCTGATTCCAGAAGAGGCAGGAAAGCAGTGTGAGTGCTGTCCGACTTGTTTACATCCTCACCCAGAAGCAAGATCCTTGGAAATGAAATGTTATGTCAAAAGAAAAAACAAAAATCAAAAACAGAGAAGACACATTTTCTTTCTTAACCATTCAATTCAAAACTTTATATCAAGTCTTAGGAAATGTTGCAGAGTCAATCCAAAGACCTTGGAAAGTCGCCCTGAGTCATGAATGGGTGTAGCTAAGGGCTGGGATATGGCATCAGGACCTCTGGGCTTTCATTCTGATGCTAACTTCCCCGAGGGCAGGCAGCACAAGGAGACCCAGGCCCAGCACAGTTTGCCACATAATAGGTGCATGTTTCTGGAACTGCACTGCATTGGCTCTGCCACTCCTTGGGCCCTTGGACAGATCACAGCCTTCTGAGCCTCAGGTTCCTCCTCAGTCGGGGTGGGGAGTGGGGAGCAGGTCATAGTGAGTTGTTTCTTTTGTGTGGGAATGAGGGTATTTTCTCCATTTTCTTAGACATAACATTTTTTGGCAGATGTCATCTGCCATCGATCTCTCCATTTGTTTATGAAACAGTGATACTTCTTGCAGTCGGGGGCTTCTTAGAGCCGAGGACTTGTTTTCTCATCCACTCTTGGAGGGAAATTGGGTATTAGAAAGACGGGTTCAAGTGGCTACTTTGCCACTTTCTAGCTGACATTGCTTCCTTATCTGTGACGTAGGAGTTCCAGGAGGATAAAATGATCATTTTGAGCACCAAAATCCAACTTTCAACAGAGGCTCAGTGCATGTTAACTCTAATTATTTCACCAAAAGGTAGGAACTTACCCTTTAAAGCACGAGGAGTGCCTACTTGACACATACAGGGGTTGGGTACCACCATGGGCAGCGCTTAAGGTTGGAAGCTTTGCTGACCCCTGGTGTAAAATATCTCTTTCTGAATTAGGAAATGAGAAGTGAGATTTGAAATCTACCCTCTGTCTTACTCTTGACAGGCGACGCAACATATACACTTAGAGGGAACCTAAAAGGTTAAAAGTAAGAACAAATAAATCTCAACGCCAGCAAAGCAGCTTCATAAAATGTCACTGTTTTACTGCATCTTTATAAAGCAATGCAGCCACCTTGGACCCAGAAGATGTTCGTTTTTTTAAACGTCTTCCTTGGATAATATCGGGATGCAACGTAATAAGTTAGGTGAACGTAATATATTAGCTGTGGCTTCTTGTCAGGGAAAACAGGTAGGTCCTCAGAGCACAGAGGAGAGAGGAACCACCACGTTATCTTGTTGAATGTCGTTTGGAGGAGGAATAGGACCCGCCACTGCTCGTGTTCTACAGCTTTTGACGGACTTAGGGAAAGGGCCTGGCCTCTCTTGTGAGGTTTGTTTTTTTTTTTTTCTTTTGCCCAAGGGACAAATGAGTTAAGCAGTACTGCATTATTGGTTGTGTGTGTGTGTGCGTGTGCGTGTGGGAGAGAGAGAACCGCACACTGGCAGAGCTGATAAGTCTTGGCCATTTTGCTTTCCATCTGACAAGCCAAGCCACTGCCTTCTCTGCTTGGGCCTCTCAACAAGGCAGCTCCCCACTGCCCCAGACGGAGACCCACAGTGATCTTCTGGGATTCTTTTTTTTCCGAATGTCGGTGATTTGCACTGATCCAGACTCCAAGGGGAAGGGACAGAATGAAATAGAGAATTTATTTTTATATTATGTCATCTCGTGCAGAGACTGCTACATAATCAGGAGTCAGAAATCGAAAGGATTAGACTGTGAAGTCATTTTGCCCACGAGTTGGGTTACAACACATTCATTCATTGTAAGCAGTCATCAACAGAAGAAGCCACTGTCGTCCCCATAATTTATTCTTGCCAGTAAATTGGGTGTTTTAGTGACAGAGTAAGCTAGCGGAATTAAGCAACCTGGAGTTCCAGTCTCTGTTCATGAGTGCAGGGAAAGACCTCTGTGAGACCTCAGGTATCACCACCGCATTCCGATGAGTAAATGGAGGCCCAGAGAGGGACAGTGACTTGCCCAGGGTCACACAGTGAGTTAAGGCCCTATCAAGGACTAGAAAACAGGCGATTCTTGATACTCTGTCCTTGGATCTTTCTTCTCCACTTTCTGGTGACACAGTGGCTAGGATTTTACTCAAATTTCATTCCTGGGGGTTGATGTGAAAGGATTTTCACTTGTCCAAACCCATTCTCTTTTTCCAGGTAGATTACAGGTGGTAATTTTAGAAACTGAGCAAGGGATGCTGTAAAGCTAGTTTGTTGGGTGGGCTTTTTTTTTTTTTTTTTGGTTGGTTTGGTTGTCATGAGTGCTCTCCGTTTATAGCGTAGAAACATCTCCAGAGAAATGATAACCGGCTCTCCAGCAAGTGCTAGTGCGATGGCAGGTTCGTGCCTGCTGGCATATACCGTCCAGTAAGTTCCTGCTGCTGAGAGCCGGTACAGGAAAAGTCAGCTGACTTGCTTTCTTTCATTGAATCATGACAGAAAGTCATAGAACCATAACTCTGGTGTCTTGACATGTGCCCAGAATAAGTTAAATGTGTTTGTCTTTATTTTTTAAAAAATTTTATATAACATTTATATAAGGTTTACATTAACTTTATAAATTTTATGTAGCAGCAGTCTGAACATAGAGGATGATTTTAAAATATGATATTTTAGGGACTATGTAAAAACTGGCATCTCTTCAGGGAGACGTGGAGGTACTAAAAATTTGGTTACTTTGCCTCGTTTGAATCCTCTATGCGGTGTACTTCGTACAGTATCTAAAGGTGCTTCCTGGTTTTGCGTTAGAGAAAGGACAGGTTTGAGGGCTGGGGGGAGGGTAGAGTGTAGTTCCTGTCTGATCTGGGGAATTTCATGTTCCTGAAGTCTATAATTAGGTGCTTCTGTTGGTTGTTTATTTATTAAAACAAAAGTGGGGAGAGTGCCACTGAGTGAAAAACATTCTATGGCAAACATCTGAGCGTGGCTTAAAAGTATGGGCTGCAAAGAAACATAAATTCATCGGCTTAATTGGAGGAGAGTATTTACAGAAATTGAATGATACGGTAAAACTAAAAGCCTGGCTTCTTTCATCTTCAGAGACCTGTTGTAGTAAATGCTCTTCCGAAAAGCACTTGCCTGCAAAGTGGACTTTGCCATCTAACATCTGGCCTTCTAGAGGTCAGTAATTTTGGCCTAGCCCTATCGCTTGACTTGTATTTACTAAGTACTTTTTTTGAGGGGAGTGCAGGGGCGGGGTTTTGAATGGTGCTGAAAACGTGAAGAAAAAATATTCAGACACCAAAGTTTTCTCATGTTTTAAATAATACTACAATTTGATTTCAATCACTCTTATAAAGGAACTTTTATAAGAAGACTTACTTGAAAATCTTGCTCTAAGGCCTGTTCCCATCCACCCTAACCTCCTATTTCCATTAGTTTCTTGTGAATTCTTCCATTGTTTGTGCAAACTCAAAAGATTAAATATTTTTATTTTCCTCCTTTTCTTAGAATAGAGGGCAACTGTTATGTTATTCTGCACCTTGTTTTCACATTTAATGATATACTTCGAGCCTTCCGTGTCAGAACATACAGAGCCACGTCATGATTTTTAGAGCTAAATAATATTCCATTGTATGGATGTGTCAGTTATTAAACCAGTCTCCTATGAATAGTCTCATAGGTTCTGTCAATCTTCTGCTGTTACAAACAAAGTTGCACAGGTATCAGCTTTATGCACGTGCAACTGTAACTGCAGAGGATAAGTTCCTACTTACTGGCGATGGTGTTGATTGCCCTTGCACCGGATTGTTTCATTTTGCTCTCTTACCAAGAACTTATGAGAGCTTCACCAACAGAGTAAGTTTCCACACTTTGGAATTTTTGCCAATCTGATATGCAAACTATATCTCAATATGGTTTATATTTGCATGCCTTTTTTAAAGAGTGTGAGGTCAGACATCTTATCTGTTTAAAGGCCATTTGTATTTCTTGTTTTGCAAACTGTATCTTCCTGTACTTGACTTATTCTTCTACTGGGTTGTTGGTCTTTGTCTTATTGATTTACAGAGCACTTTATGTAATAGGGAGATTAATTAGCTCTGAGACCATGATATGATCTCCAAATATTTTTCTCAGTTTATCATTTTCTTTAGTCTTTGAGGTTTTGGTTTGCCACATACAGAAGTTAATTTTTATAAAGCATATTTTTTTTCCATTCTTTGCTTTGTGGCTTCCAGATTTTGAGTCACAGGAAGCATCCTCCTCTATCTACCTTCCACACACATGTACGAAATTGACCCATATTTTTTTGCAGAATTATGTAGATTTTTTTGTTTGTTTTACATCTCAATATTTGCTCCATTTGAGGTTTATCCTGCTTTTCTACAAAGTACAGAGTCAATTTTTTTTCCAGATATTACTCAATGGCCCTGACCGCTTAGTTAAAAAGCCCACCTTTATACCCACTTAAATGCCACATTATGAAATAAACATTTTGTAAATGAAAAATAGCCAATATTCCTTTCTGAAACAAGAAACCGTGGGTCAACGTTTTTTTGGGGGGGAAATGTTAAGGTCTTTCTCTTTTAACTTAAGACAGCTCTTTCGTCTTCTCCTCCAAGCGTATCATTTGCTCACAAGTGAATGAATGAAGTTAACTGAACCCGTCTGTGCCTCTCTAAGGGAATGATAAGATTTTACCTCTTGGCATAAGTCTCAAGATTTATCCTAAGACAATGTCTCGTTTCACTCAAAGTGAGTTTTCTCTTTATCACAAAGCCTGAAGCAAGACAGGAACATTTGTTACTCTAGGAGTACCATTTGTGAACATTTGTTACTCCAGGAGTACCATTTGTGAGCACCTGGAACAGGGGTCCTCAACATGTGGTCCTCACACCAGCAGCATCACCTGGGAACTTGTCGGAAATGCAGATTCCCACCCTCGACCTACAGAATCACAGACCTGTGCCGTGGGGCCCAACCATCTATCTGCATTTAACAAGCCCCCTGGGTGATTCTGAGCATGGTCAAGTTTGGGACCCATGGCCTTGGAAGTTATATTTAATCTCTTAATGGAAAATTGCAACCTTATGTCACTGCCTTTTAGGTGGACAGGTTTGGCCCTTATCTTCTTGCCATAGAAAAATGTAAAGACTGGTAGGAAATGACAACATCTGGTTCTTTGACAGTGATATTCTTAGAGTAGAAAGCTTCTCTGGATTTTTTCCGGAAGTCATAGAGATATGTCACTAGTGCTTTGGACTAGTACATCTTACATCCAAAATTCAGACAAAGTGCTTCCCTTTGTCATATAATAAAAAACCAGCAAAACTGGTTTCCATAATACGCTAGGAAGTTCTGTAGCACTGAAGACTTGTCTTACTGCTACAAAAGCATCATTGTTCCTTCTTGTCTCTTGCCCTTCTGCCTTTAAAAATAATTTGGTGTCAGAACAGAATACATATTTCCCCCGATGAGTGTTCACCACACCATAATTGTGCTTGTATTTGGCAAGGTAAGGCAGACTTCCCATACACGGCAGTAACTTCTGAGCCTAATTGCCAACCAGGGTTTACCGTGGAGCCGTAGTTCTAAAACTTTGCTAGACGTTAGACTCACTTGCGTGGCTTTTAAAAATCTTGCCACCCGTGCAGCAACACGGATGGACCTAGAGATGATCATATTAAGTGAAGTAAATCAGACAGAGAAAGGCAGATATAATATGATATCACTTATATGTGGGATCTAAAAAATGATGCAAATGAGCTCATTTACAAAACAGAAATAGACTCAGACATAGAAAACAAACTCATAGTTACCAAAGGGGATGGCGGGGGGTGAGGGGGTGGGGCTAAATTAGGAGTTTGGGATTAACATACACACACTAATATATATAAAATAGATAAACAACAAGGACCTACTGTATAGCACAGGGAACTGTATTCAATATCTTATAATAACATCATGGAAAAGAATCTGAAAAGGAATATATATACACACATATATGTATATCTGAATCACTTTGCTGTACACCTGAGACTAACACAGCATTGTAAATTAACTATACTTCAGTTTTTTAAAACAGGTTTAAATAAACAAATATTAACATTTAAAAAAATCTTGCCACCCAGACCACACCCATATATACCTAATCAGTATCTCAGGTGGGACCCAGGCATCAGAAATTTTTGAATGTTCCAGTTGATTCCAATGTATATCCAAGTTTGGGAACAAGGATTTGTGCATTTATTTTATAGTGATTTCAGTACCACAAGGACTGTAACGGTGACCAGATATCACATGCAAGAAAATCATCCTGAAAATATCAAATACAATCTGAACAAGAAAGAGCAACTTGCTTGAAACTTAAATCACCTGCTTTTTTTGGGGGGGTTGGGGTTTTTTTGTTTTGTTTTGGCTGCGTTGTGTCTTCGTTGCTTCACCCAGTCTTCCTCTAGTTGCGGCGAGCAGGGGCTACTCTTCATTGCAGTGCACGGACTTCTCATTGTGGTGGCTTCTCTTGTTGCGGAGCACAGGCTCTGTGTGTGCAGGCTTCAGTAGTTGTGGCTCGTAGGCTTCAGTAGTTGTGGCTCGCGGGCTCTAGAGTGCAGGCTCAGTAGTTGTGGCTCATGTGCTTAGTTGCTCTGCGTCATGTGGGATCTTCCTGGACCAGGGCTCACACCCATGTCCCCTGCATTGGCAGGCGGATTCTTAACCATTGCGCCACCAGAGAAGTCCAGATCACCTGCTTTTTGGATGACTTTCTCATCTTTCAAAGATTACAGGTTGTAGCATGTGTTTCTCTCCGAATCCCCTGTATTTTGTTGTAATAGTCTTGCTGATTTTGTTGGCAGTGACGAAGTGCCAGGTGGGTCACTTTGGACTTTCCCGTTGGTTCTGATGTCTGAGAGACGTCCCTCAGCCTCTCTCTCTCTCACAGACACAGACACACACACACACACACACACACACACACACACACACACACACACACACACACACACACACACACACACACACACACACACACACACACACACACACCCCTTGCCACTCCTCAAGTTTAACGGTTGAAGGAGCTGGGGAGAGAGCAAGCCTTGTGTGTTTGACTATGAACTAAGTCACAATCAAGAGACTTTTGGTATTCTTAAATTTCTGCTTAGGTTCTCGGATGGTTTTTGAATTATATTTTCTTTACCTTATGTTCGTAACTAATCTAGTAAAAATTTCTGGTGAATTTAGCACTTGCCAGGTTCTGGTTAGAACACTCACACACAAGGGCTCTTGCTCAGAAATGTAAATGCAAGTGAACAAAAGAGGTGAACTTGGTGGCACAGTGGTTGAGAGTCCGCCTGCCGATGCAGGGGACGCAGGTTCGTGCCCCGGTCCGGGAAGATCCCACCATGCCGCGGAGCAGCTGGGCCCGTGAGCCATGGCCGCTGAGCCTGCGCGTCCGGAGCCTGTGCTCCGCAATGGGAGAGGCCACAACAGTGAGAGGCCCGCGTACCGCAAAAAAAAAAAAAAAAGAGGTGAACTTTGTTAGTAGAGAGGTTTCAGAGATGCTCACAGGCCTTGAGGCTCTGGAAAGTACTCCAGGGATTTTTCCAGTCCTCTCTTCACTATGTACAAACAAAGAAACGGAGGCTCTGCAACTGTCCCTCCACAGTCTCACAGTTAAAAAAATTTTTTTAAGTTATATTTTGCGAACTGACAAAAAAGAATGATATAGTAACATGGTGGAAATAACGCTCACTGTAATGTATCGGTTCTTGTAGTTTCTTATTTTATTCACCTTTATAAACCGCTCCGAGAATATCATCATAAAGAGCGTTCTCCTAAATTGGAATGTGATTCAAATAGCCCTGTCTCTTTTCCTCCCTTCTTTTTATGAAGCAACTGCCTACACCCACACGTCTTTTAGTGAGCAAATGCAATGTGTGAGTGCGAATAGAAAAAGATTTTGTGAAAATTAATGTCATCAGTCCAGGAGTTGAAAAAAGTATCAAAGTAATTACAAGATTCATTAATCATATGTTTAATAACACTATCAGGGTTTTTTGGATTGGTTCGTTTTACTCTATAAGACTCTTTAACATCCTCAGATCGGTAAACTTTAACCGATTTGTAGAGATCAGGAAATTTTATTTACCACACAGATAAGTTGTTTGTTATTATTTTTAATAATCAGGTACTTATTTGTTATTATTTTTAATAATCAGGTACTTATTTTGCATTTGTAATGACCAATTGTAAAAAAGTTAACACAGGTAATAGGAATCTCTGGATGAATTCCCAGGGTGAGACCTCAGGCGGTTCTTTGACGTTCTGCTTGGGGTCGCCCATCAAGAAAAGCAATGCATTTCAGGTTTGTGAACTCACTTTGCCACCGCGAGATTTCCAGGCTGAGAAGCAGCGGGAGGAGGGGCAGTGGGAGGATGTGATACAGGTACAGCTTCAGAGATGAAGAGCGTGTTTGTGCTTCGTGCACCCACCTTGCCTACATCTGGAAGTAAGTTCAGTCGTTTCTCGATTTCCTGGGGGGATTGGGTCCAGGACCCACGCGGATACGAAAATCCGTGGACGCGGAACCCACTGAGACGGAGGGCTGGAGGGCGTACTGTATATAGACTGGGGGAGAAATTGTTCTCCAAATTGTCAGGTTCAACGAGTAATTTTTGTAATCTCTCTTTAGTCTCCCAATTAACATAACATCTATTGGGGTAACATCCAGTACCTAGAACTGTTGTAAGGTATATAGGCTAGAGGTAGTGAAAAGATAAATGGGTTAGAAAAAAACTCACTTGTAAAAAAAGGAGACAAGCTATATTGCCCCCTAAAGAAAGCCTGATTTGTTCCACCTGAGCTTAAGCCCTGTTCAGATAAATCGCTGCTTTTCCTGTAATTACCAAGCTGCCGAATAGAGCTAGGTCCTTGCTAAACTTTATAGTTTGTTATTGATTTTCATCATTAATAAACGTTAGCATTTATCATCATCTCCTATACAAGACACTAGTATTCTTTTTTTCAAAACTCGTTTAGATGAAAAACATTTTTCTTTGCATGTTCTTTGAATTCAGTATTATCAAGTTTGTACAGTTTTAGAGCTATTGTATCACCCCTATTCCATCCCACATTTTTCTTTTTTTAAAAAATTTATTTATTTATTATTTATTTGGCTGTGTTGGGTCTTAGTTGTGGCATGCGGGATCTTTGTTGCCGCACGTGGGCTACAGAGCGCTCGAGCTCGGTAGTTGCGGCCCACGGACTTAGTTGGCCCAGGGCGTGTGGGATCTTAGTTCCGCGACCAGGGACCCATGTCCCCTGCACTGGAAGGTGGATGCTCAACCACTGGACGACCAGGGAAGTCCCTACCCACATGTTTCATAGTATTTTTTCCTAGTATGTTTTCAAGATCTTTCTGTGTGCATTTGGGAAATGAACATGATTTCATATGTATTCATTAGCACTCACTGCCGTAGGCCTTTCTTTTGATTTTTCTTCTGTACCTCAATGGTAGTGGCTCATTATGAGGTAGAAAAAAGCTAAGACCTTGTTTTGAACCTTTATTGGGTAAGTGAGAGGCTTCTGAATCATGATCTCTATCAAAATGTTTGCCCACATTAGTATAACGGGGAGTTAAAGTCCATTTCGTGTGTTAGAACGTGGGGAGTCAAAACTGCAAAAATGAGTGGAAGAATTTGACTCCTTTCAAAGAGTTGTATTTTTTCTATTTTGATGGCTGTATTGTTTTGCCCTGTAGATCTAAAAGGAGAGGATCCATACTTTGTGTTCTCCAGATTGAGGGGTCTTTGAATCCTAGGTCAGGCGGTACCTAATAGCAGGAATCGCTCTGCTGCTAAAGTAGCCCATTAGGGGACCCCCTACTCACCCAGCGGGGCTCCTCTGGAGCCCCCCTCCCAGACCATTTCTCCATTTCCTCAGCCTTAGAAAGCTCACTAGTGGTCCTATTTGGTGAGAAATTTCTGTTCTTTATTGTTTCTTTTAAGAATGTTGAATTCTCACCTGCTGTATAAAAAAAAAAAAACTAAAAATTAAATTAAAAAAAGAGAAGAGCATTGACACAAGAAGAGATAATAAAAGAATATTCTTCTTCAAAAGTAAAAAAAAAAAAAAAAGAAAAAGGAGGAAGCCCCCAATTTCTCCTAACATTATCATTTTTTTAATTTGCCAAAAATGTTGGATACATGTATATCTATAACTGATTCACTTTGCTGTACACCTGAAACTAACACAACATTGTAAATCAACTATACTCCAATAAATTTAAATAAATAAATAAATAAATAAAGTAGATAGCTAGTGCAAAGCAGCCACATAGCACAGGGAGATCAGCTCGGTGCTTTGTGACCGCCTGGAGGGGTGGGATAGGGAGGGTGGGAGGGAGGGAGACGCAAGAGGGAAGAGATATGGGAACATATGTATATGTATAACTGATTCACTTTGTTATAAAGCAGAAACTAACACACCATTGTGTAAAGCAATTATACTCTAAGAAAGATGTTAAAATAAATAAAGCTTCTGTGATAGAAAAAAAAAAAGTTGAATTCTCATCTCAGAGCCAATACATGTCTTATCAGTATTACTTTATATACTTTCCAAAGAATCCATTCTATCTTTTAAACTCTAGGAGATTTCTCAAAAATAGGTAGGTCTGTTGGTAAAATTGTCATTACAAAGGGGGTAAACTTGCCTTTTGTGTGTGTGGGTAATGCATTTTAAATAATCCATTCCACAGAAACAAGAAGCTTCTGTGGAAGTTACTGGGGAAGAGATGATTAGAATAATGGAGGCTCTTCCATCATCTGCCCCCCATCTGGGTGTTTTAGGGTGATTCTCCCATCTCAAAAGTTGTTTAATACCATGTCTACTTTGTTGGGGAGCATATGAATTGGGATCTATGTTATATTTCCCACAGTTGTTTGCTCTTTAGTGATCTAGCTAGGAAGAGCACCAGTGGGAGGAATGAACTTCACAGGGATTATCTGAAGAGACTTATTAAACCCAGGATAACCTATAAAAACCAAGGCTCCCGTATACCATTAGATGAGGAGACCACAGTCTGCCCTTTTCTACCTGCGGCTTCCGTGTTCACAGATTCAGCCAACCTCAGATTGAAAATATTCAGGGAAAAAAATTCCAGAAAGTTCCCAAAAGCAAAGCTGGAATTTGCCATGTGCACCAGCAACTATTTACATAGCATTTACATTGTATTTACAACTATTTACATAGCATATTAGATATTGTAAGTAATCTGAGATTAGTTGAAGTATACCGGAGGATGTGCATAGATTATATGCGAATACTGTGCCATTTTATATAAGGGACTTGAGCATCCTCTGATTTGGGTACCCTAGTTGGGGGTGGGGGTGGTCCTGGAACCAATCCCCTGTGGATGCCAAGAGACAATGGTGTTCTGAAGTTCTCCTGTTGCAATATATTATGTTTAATATTGTGCTTCTGAATAGGCAGTGTATCTGAGAATTGATATCACTATGTTTACATTGATTTTCTTTAAATACAAAGAAATTTTCATCTTAACGAATTAAGTGTGTTAGAGGACCCACCTTTCCTTCATTAAAATAATCTGTTTGAAAGTACATGGTAGGCATTGGATAAATGTTAGTTTCCTTTCTGGAAATTTCGGAGTTAGTTACCTAACTAGGGAAGTGGAAAGGTGATATTGTAGAAATGGTCAGTAATCCTAAAACCTGAAGTCTCCCATCCCCCCTTCCTTCCTTCTTTCCTTCCGGCCTTCCTCCCTCTCATCGGTCCGTTCTTTCATTACACTTTGTCCTTTGTCATTCTTCGCGGAGGCTTCTGTGCACCCCATCTCCCAGAAGCCCAGCCATCTCTGAACTCCTCACGTTCGCTGGCCCCCACTCTTCTCACCTTTAACTTCTGGTTCCTCAGATTTGTCATTTGGCCAATCCCTGGCCCCTAGGCATTTTTGTTTACAACATGTTTCCTCTGTTAATACCCTATTTTCACCAGTTTTTGAGATGAGTCACAGAGCTAGTGTATTCTCACACACCTTCTAGCAGAAGTCTATGGAGTGTATCACCTCCTGAACCCTTCACCTTCCTCCTCATTGATGGGCTTCCTTTGAGGCCTTTTCTGTGTATTTTCGACAGTGGTTATTTTTGCCTTTACAATAGGAGATTATAGGGCAAATACCGTTCTGAGTTGGTTTTTTTTTTTACTAGGTAAAGCCAAAGGTGGACCTCACCGTAAAATAATGCAGCTACGTGATGTTCTATAATGTGGGTGTATAATATTGAGTGGTTTACTTAACCATTCCCCAATTAATGGACAGCGGACATTTAGGTTTAACTTCCCCTGTTAAATATAATGCTGTAACAGAATGATTGTACTTGCCTCTCTGTGTACATGTTTTTAGTATTTCTAAATTGGTCCTCAGAAGTACAATTGTAGCATCAAAAGGATGTGTATGTTTCAAATGTTGATCATACTGCCAGATTACCCTCCAGATTGTTGGTCACATACCTACTCTTCTCTCACTAGCTGACTCCTATTCATTGTTTTAATTTTTCAAAATTTATTATAAAATGTTTCAGATACAAAGGGCAGAAAGAATAGCCCCATATACTGACATTAACAATGCAGTTGAATACTCTTTTGTTTCCCTCTCCAATAGTCTTTTTTTTATTCTTCGCTCTCTGCACTTACCCCTACTCATTCTTTAGTTCTACTTAAAATTATACCATGTAGGGCTTCCCTGGTGGCGCAGTGGTTGAGAGTCTGCCTGCTGATGCAGGGGACACGGGTTCGTGCCTTGGCCCGGGAAGATCCCACATGCCGCGGAGCGGCTGGGCTCGTGAGCCATGGCCACTGAGCCTGCACGTCCGGAGGCTGTGCTCCGCAGCGGGAGAGGCCACAACAGTGAGAGGCCCGCGTACCGCAAAAAAAAAAAAAAAAAATTATACCATGTACCTTATGATAATATACGTCCATTTCTTCCCTCCTGGCCTTTATGCTAGTATTGTCATGTATTTTACTTATACATATACATGATACAATTTACTATTTTTGTTTAGACAGTCAATTGTCTTTTAAAGGGATCTAAATATAATATAATGGAGGGAAAACCTCCTATATTTACCCATGTAGTTACCATTTCTGATACTCTTAATTGCTTTGTATAGATCCATATTTCCATCTGGCATAATTTCCTTCTGCTCAAGGGACTTCTTTTAATATTTCTTTTAGTGCAAGCCTACTGGTGAAAATTTTTTTTGGCTTTTGTATCTCTGAAAAAGTCTCTGTTTTGCCTGTGGATTTTGAAGCATATTTTTGCTGGGTATGGAATTCTGGTTTGACAGTTTCTTTCAATGCTTTTAAAGATGTTGCTCCACTATCTTCTAACTACATGGTTACAAATGAGAAACCTCCCGTCTGTTTATTTCTCTGTTTGTAACATGTCTTTTTTTTTTTTTTTTTTACCCCTCTGACTGCTTTTAAGATTTTCTCTCTTTGCCACTGATTTTGAGCAATTCGATTGTGATGTGCCTTGGTATAGTTTTCTTTATATTTCTTGTGTTTGAGATTTATTGAGCTTGAATCTGTAGGTTTATGTCATTCATGTCTCTACATAAGTTTTTGAACATATGGAATATAGTTGCATTAACTTTTATCTATCTACTAATTCTAATATTTGTGTCAGTTCTAGGTCAGTTTCTGTTGATGGATTTTTTTTTTTTTCTCCTGAATATGGGTGGGATTTTCATGCTTCCTTGGAACCCTGGTAATCTCTGGTTAGATGGTAATCATTGTTGGGTGCTAGACATTTTTGTACTTCTGTAAATATTCTTGAATTTTATCCTGAGATGCAGTTAAGTTTCTTAGAAACAGTTTGATCTTTCAGGTCTTGCTTTGTTGGGTGGGACCAGAGCAGTGTTTATTCAAGGGCTAATTTTGCCTCACCAATGAGACAACACCCTTCTGAGTATTCTACCCTATGCCTCATGAATTATGAGGATTTTTTTTTTTCAGTCTGAGAACAATCGTAGGAACAATGTGCCTGCGGTTTCAGGCCCTGTGGGAGCTCTAGGCACTGTTTTCTATTCCTTTCAGGAGTTTGTTTTTCCTAGCCTTGGGTAGTTTCTTCACATGCATGCACTGATCAGGGGTCTACTGAATCCAAGATGCCTTCTGCGGATTTCCAAGTTTCTGTCTCTGAATATTCTTTCCTTTTTGGTCCTCTGTCCAAATTCTAGCTATTTTGATCTCCCCAGACTCTGAGCAAAATCTTCTCAATTTAGGGAGTGTATCAGCCTCTACCTGGGCTCCTCCTTACTGTACTACAGCCTGGAAACTCCCAGACCTCAAATACAGGATTAGAGTTTGCCACTAAATGGAAGTTGAGTGAGCAGGAAAGCAGCACTTTTTGGCCATCAGGTCAATTGTACAAGTATTGGATATTCCTGACGTGATACGACACTAGCAGATGTCAGCTTTCAGTTCTTTGTATTTCTTTTTTTTTTTTTCCAGTACGCGGGCCTCTCACTGTTGTGGCCTCTCCCGTTGCGGAGCACAGGCTCTGGACGCGCAGGCTCAGCAGCCATGGCTCATGGGCCTAGCCGCTCCGCGGCATGTGGGATCTTCCTGGACTGGGGCACGAACCCGTGCCCCCTGCATGGACAGGCGGACTCTCAACCGCTGCGCCACCAGGGAAACCCAGTTCTTTGTATTTCTTAAAGTAATATTTTACTACTTTAAGAGGGAGATCTTCAATTGGTTCTTAGGGTCATAAGTCTTCCAGAACCATTCTTACTTCTTGAAGTCCATTTATCATGCTCCTGCACCAGGAGATAGTTTGTGAAACTATGTCCTCCAGAGCCAAGTGCCCTGTCCTTTGGAGCCTGAGTGATAAACACATGCTCTTTTTCTGAGATTTAAGGTACCAGCTGCTGTGCTGCAAGCCATTTTAGCAGCTACGCTCTGAAGTAAGCTTCTGTGAACTCAACCAGTTGAGATTCAGAACAGTTACCCTCGTGTGTTAACAGTAACTCAGTGGGAGAGGGTTTACGGACAGATTTTATTGGTGCTAGTTACGAAGCAATTGAATTAATACTCTCTAAAATTGATCTGTCAAACCCATAGTAAGAATTTATTTATAGCCCTTTATTGCACCTATAAACTATCTTTTTAGTGATGAATGGTTGAGGACATAAAAAGGAGTATCTTCGTGTATTTAATTATCATTGTTTTCCATGGATGGTGTTAGGTCCAACTATTCAGATGGATAGCTCAAATTTGCTTTTATTTTTAGTACTTGTTTCAAGTACTCACATATAACACAAAGCATGACAGAGATGTAATTTCATTAACCCAAAAGATGATTGGCTTTCTCACTTCATAAAATTTTAGTGTTTGGTATGAGCAACATAGATGTCCTTTGATAAAACATAATGAAAATTTTTAAGAGGATAATGATTTATCCCATGAGTGCACAAACTGTGGCCTGTGGGCCATATCTTGTCCACTGCCTGTTTTTAAATAAAGTTGTATTGGAATACAGCCAAACCCATTCATGTGTGGGTTCTGGCTCCTTTCTTGTTACAATAGCAGAGTTGAGAGGCTACAACAGAGCTGTGTCCCACAAGGTCTAAAATATTTACTACCTGTTCTTTTACAGAAAACGTTTGCCAACTTCCTGGTTTATTGCACTGCTGTTGAAGTGAGGTAAAATCTTAAGACCAAAACTAGGAATTGGAGAGGGAAGTAGAGATTAAATAGTACTCGAGTGGGAGATTCAAGTACACTATTGCAGGGGGACATCTGAGCAGCAGAATGAGAGCCTAAGCTTCCTAACTGCCCATCACTGAATATATTTTAAATACTTCGCCAACCTCCAAATCGGAAATTCAGATGTCTGAAGAGAAGAATTCTTAAATTCCATTTTATGGACAATAGCTACATATTTAAGACTAGCAATCATTTAAATTACAGAAGAACACATTATGAACATATGAATAAATGTAAAACTGTCTTTTAAGTTAGCGATTTAATTGCACCATTTTCCCTGCCGTTTATTTTTCTGTAAAAGCATAGAAAATTCAGACTTCGAAGGGAATAGTGAAGGGAATAATAAAGCTTAAGCATTGCATGGGGGATAAAAGCCTTTTGCCCACTCTGACGTAGAGACCTCTATGACTCACAGATAAAAAGGGTCATCATAGTGTCTCTTATTATTAAAAGTAATACTCATTTTTTCTTATTTCATCTGAGTAACGTTAGGTCTATGTAATTTATTAATCAGGGCTTTCTCTTAAGCTTCTTACCCATTTACTTTTAGTTTGGTATAGATAGATAGATAGATAGATAAATAGAGAATTAGTCTGTAAAAGGTTTTCAGAGGTCTTGGCTTTTTAAGATCAACATCTAATTGTTGGGGTAGAGACTTAGGTAAGAAAGATATTAGGGCTTCAGCATTTGCAAAAGAAACAATTGCCTCTATTATTTGAGTTCAATTACTGATACAAAGTGCCAGGCACAGTGCCTTATACTTAGAGACCCATCAATACCACTTGCTGATGAATGAGAATTAAACACATAGAGGGACACTTACGGTTCAGAAAGGCAGATTGTCACACGTATTTATCTTCTTTGTCTTGAAACTCTGTGAAAACAACAGTAAACAATTTTTTTAGTCATTGAAAATAAGAGGGGGGCAACTAATGAGAACCTACTGTATAGCACAGAGAACTCTACTCAGTGATCTGTGGTGACCTAAATGGGAAGGAAATCCAAAAAAGAGGGGATAGATGTATATGTATAGCTGATTCACTTTGCTGTACAGTAGAAACTAACACAACATTGTAAAGCAACTATACTCCAATAAAAATGAATTTAAGAAATAAAAGAAAATGAAAGGGGGGCTTTTCGTGCCCAAAATAATCCAACAGATCTCTGGAACACAGAGAACTGGTAGAGGAGCGGCGATCATTAAGTAGAACAGAGGAAGCCATGACCAAAGAGGGTATCGGTCAGCTCTGGAGAGTCACAGAAGCTCGTGGGACAAAACCAGAGATAAAAGGGGATTCTCATCAAGGTCTTCATGCAGAATTAACGCCCAGAAACCAGAAGAGTTTTCCCCAGACAAATAATTTTTTGAGAAATCTCAAAATAAATGGATTGGCTTCATTCTGGCACTTAAGGGCATCACCTCAACTTGAATCATACAGCTCCCAGTCGTCACTGTACTGTTTTATTCTCAAATATGTGTCTTAAAGACACAAAGCTTGGTGAGACATTTGAGAAAAGACTACACTATAGAGTGAGACCAAGATTTTTTTTTTTGGAGGGGGGGTAGGTAGTTATGACTATGGAGAAAACAAATGAAACAGGAAACAAAAGAAGACTTTAAAAGAAATAATTAGTGGTGTTGGAGAGGCTATGCTATTCATAAAACAAGATGCTATAAAAATAGGTTGATCAGGGAGCAAAACAAATGTTCTTGGAAACTAAAAATCTAGTTTCCCATTTTTTTTTAAGTCAAGTAAAAGCTAAATTTGATGTAAGCAAGTAAGTAAATTTGATGTCAGTAAGTAGAACAACAACAAAAAAGACATGGAAAATAGAAAATAAAAGCTTTAGAGGATCAATCCAAGAGGAATAGGAATTCCAGAAAGCTTAGACCAAGACAATGAGAGGGAATGGTTTACAACATGCATGTTTCTCACAGCTGAAGGCCAAGCACGTAGTTTCTAGAAGCCCATGATTTCCTCACACAGTGAGTGAGAAAACGATGCACACCTGAATACGTGTTATGAAATTTTACAATAAACGTTAAGACAGGCCTGGAAGCTTTCAGGGAGGTTAAAAATCGAATAGCTTCAAAGGAATGAGAATCTGCGGCTGCAGGTTTCTCATCATCAACACTGGATATCAAAACCCCAGGAGCAGTGCCTTCAGAGTTCTGAGGGCAACAGATGTTCAGCCTTAAATTCTTAGACAGACTATCAAATGTGAGGGTGAAATACGCATTTCAGACATATAAGGGCTCAAATTTTCTCTTCCATACTACGGTTCGGATATGTTCCAGGAAAACAATGGATTAACAGTGGGATCAGGAAACTGACTCTGTTGCAAGCAATTGAACACAACTCTGGCCAACTGAAGCAGAAAAGATGTTTATTGAAAGGATATTGGATAACTCGCTGAATTGTCAGGAAGATTAGAGAACTAGGCTTGGCAAACAGGCAGGAACAAGGAAGTATCCCTAGCCAGAACCACAGCTAAGACATCCAACCACAGCCATCACCTCCCGTCTGCTGTTTTGCAGGAGCAACTCCAGACTCCAAATCTAGGGTGGGTGTGACTGCCTGTCCCAGCCTAGGTAGCCCTAGCCCAGGTTCCAGGGAAGCTGGGAGAGAGGATTGGGGGTCTTCAATTTCTATGGTTGATTCAAGAGGGGGGAATTCTTCCCCCACCCCTCCTGAGTTCTTTTGGCTAGTCTGATGATTAAATTGACACAAGACAGATTAACAGAGGAGGAAAAAAGACCAATTTAATTCATATGCACGGACGTCTCAGAGAAATGGGACCCCCCCCAAAGTGACCAAAGCAGACTTTATATATGATTTTTTTTTTCTTTTTTTTTTTTGCGGTACGCGGGCCTCTCACTGTTGTGGCCTCTCCCATTGCGGAGCACAGGCTCCGGACGCGCAGGCTCAGCGGCCATGGCTCACGGGCCCAGCCTCTCCGCGGCATGTGGGACCTTCCCGGACCGGGGCACGAACCCGTGTCCCCTGCATCGGCAGGCGGACTCTCAACCACTGCGCCACCAGCGAAGCCCTATATATCATTTTTAGACGAAGCAACAAGTATTTGTGAAGATTTAACAAAACCAAGGGGCTTGTACTTGGGGTAGCAGACTAATGAAGAAGTAACAAAGTTTGCTTATACGGCTCCCTTAGCCTTGAATTCCCTAATTCCGATGATAAGGATGCTTTTTATACTTTCACATGGGAGATTTATTTCCCACTTTCATGGGGGACGGGGAGTCAAAGTATTTTGGTTTTTTTTCCAGCTGTTTCTCAAGTTTAATTCAAAATAATCATTGTGTTATGGAGGCATATTTTAGGGTGGCCTGCCCTGGGCCCAACGGTAAGAAGGTGGCTGTGCCTCCCACCAAGACTGACAAAGTGGGGAATTTCCTAACCCACAGGAGGGCAGGGAAGGTTCAGAGGCTGGGCAGTCAAATAAAATGACAAATGTCCACCTCAGGCCTCAACACTGTATGTGGTGAGGGAAAACTGCAGAATGACAGCGATGCAATGACCTGGAGAACCGTGCAGGGTCTAGACAGTAGGAGGTCCAAGAGCTTCAGGGAGAAAAAGTGGGGACTTGATAGAATATCTGATATGATGGCGAGTTGGAAAAAGTTGAAGATGTGGTGAAGGCAGACGGTGCCAACGAGCGGGAAAGACGATCGGGAAAAACTCCAAAGAAAACAAACCAACTTTACAGACAGGAAACGCGCTCTCAGCATCCTGTGTGACTCTGAGGGAGCGATATTTATGTAGTCAAAATGCACAGCACTGGCTTTTAATTTAAACAAAAATACTGATGTCACTGTCGGGAGAAAGGGTGGAAGAAAGGTGGCTGTCTTATCATTGAAGAAAGTCCTCATAATAGCTAGAAATGTCTGTGTAAGCTTATTTTACTTAGAAATAGGGAGGTGACCTCCAGGAAAAATAGTAAAATGTGTTCCCTTGGCGAGGTAGATCCCTGAACTCGTGGATTTTTTAAAAAAATCATATGCATCTATTTGTTTTTTAATTATTTTTTTAAGTGATATAAAAAGGAAGGCAGTCACCAGTTCATAAGTAAATGGCTTCTATTCCAAAGTTAGACATCAGTTTGAGATTCCTTTTCCTTTAGAAACATTCATATGTATGTGGTTAGATTCCCCAACCAGTCCACAAATACAAGTTAGAGTGAAGTTAAAACGCCTAGATCTGTAGTTTAAAAGTCAAAAGGAGAAAAATGGTCAAGTTTGGGATCCATTCTAGTAATCCAGTGAGAAATGATGGGGGGATCTGGCTGGGACAGTGGGGCAGGCGTGGAGAGGGACACCTCTGAGAAAGGAGAATATTCAGCCCACCAACTGCTGGGTGGCTGGGATGTGGAATGTAAGGGGAGATCTCCACCAAGATAAAATGCATACTAGCTACTCCTGGTGCCAGGTTACCTCCGTCTGAGCTTCCGGCGTGCTCTTCAGTTCATCAGTTCGAGATATATTGGTTTCTGATTAAGCTCCCCGCCTAACAGCTCATAGAGACGCTGCTCTTGATAGGTTCTGAACTTACCTATTGCTGGGGGGAAAACAACAACAACAGCAACTCCAGAGGAGACCTCAGAGCTCTTCATCTTAGGTAACCTTATATCAATGAAAGGTTGATGCTGGGAGTGTGGTTATTCGCCTGGCATGTAAGGGACCATGATTTGGCCCTTTCTTTATCCTCTGCATCAGAGCCCCCCTCCCTGCCACCAGCACCTCCAAACTGGGGCCCTTCCAAGTCTCCGTGCTTCTGGTTGTGCTTGGACAGCCTGCTTAAGGCCCCTAACTCCCACTCCCTTTTTAAATGGTTAACCAGATTGAGTTAATATATAGTCACAGCTGGAAACTAAGTATTCTTTTCTTAAAATCCTCGTGCCCTAACCCACTGACCTAATGGCCAGAATCCAAGTGGGTCTCAACTGTGGTCTAGTCTCAAGCTGGAGGTCCCCTCCTTTGGGTTATTTCAGTATTGTATTTAATCTGGTCCTCATTCTACTGATTTAATCTCCATTTTCCTCTATTTCCCTTCTTCCTCTGTTCAAAATACCCTGTCTCACCCTTGGCTTTGAGACAAAATGTATCGTATATCTAGTTCTTTCCCTTGCCCAGATCTATTAACTGGGGTAAAGGTAGTTTATTTTAGTGTTCACAATTTGTTAACCTACAGCCAGCATGCCTTTTTCTTGATTTAAATTTTTCCTGTGACTCAGTTGAATGGCAGATAAGAACACCACTTTCTTTCCCACCATGAAAATAGGATGCGCATTCTGGTAGCATACCCCATTTTTGTTTTGAACCGATATCCGTACATGTTGAATGGGTATAAACCACCAGACCTCTTTTGTTGAACTCCAAATGGAAAAGATTTTTGTTTTTCTTGTTATGCAAGAAACCCACACTCACTTTAAAGTGATTTAGTAATATTAAAAGTTAAGAAGAAGAAATAAAGTCACCATAATCCTACCACCCAAAGATTAATACTCTTAAACTGTTTGTTATATATCCTGACTTACTTTCTTTCTATGCATATAGTTTCCCCACAAAAATAAAATTTTACTATTCACACTTTTTTAAAAAAGACTTAGATATATAGAAGTACATCATTATTAATTGCATAACATTCCATTATATAAATATACAATAGCTTACTGAATTTTTCTTCTGAGATTGGGCATTTATGTTGGACATAAGTAGAAAAGTATAAATATTCAAGAAACTGGCTGTGCTGTTTTTAATAGACAAACCCTAGAAGCAACATAAATGTTCTCGGAATGTATTCCAAAAAGTGGAAGTGTTAGTTTGAAAGATATAAATTTAATATGTATATAGACATATCACTTTGTAAAACCCAACCAAATATTATACAGCTATAAACATGAAATCATTACCTCATATTTAATTTTACTTCTCAGAGATAATCTCCATTAACATTTGCTGTGGATCTTTCCAGACCTTTTTCCTCATGGATACATGGAAAATTTCATATTGAGATCTATATAGTTTTATAGTTTTTTTACCCCTATGAGATTGTATTATACATAGCCTTCTGCAACCTTAATTTTTCCCCCTTTATATTTCTTGAAAATCTTTCCAAACATGTAGATTAATCTCCAGCGTGTGTAAATATATATATATATATATTTAAGTATCCCCTTTACAGGTGGGTAATGTTGGAGCTTTGTGATTTACCTGCCAAGAGACTTCGGGAATTTATTCCTTGGTTCATTCAAAATAAATAAGTCAGTTTGACTGAGTGCATGCCATATGTAAGGCTCTGGGAAAACTAAGTTACTTAAGACCTGAGATTGCACTCAGGTCCAGTGCAGAAACCCGGAGTATATATGTGTTATGATGGTGAAATCATGCCCCAGCAGCCCAGAAATTGCTATGGCAGCAAAGGAGGGACATCTCAATCAGTCCAGGGAAGTCGTGGTCACTGACAAATTATTTGAACAGACCCGGGTTCAATCCTGGTATCTGTGACTTATTAACTGAGACTTCAGGTAAATCCTTAACTTCTCTGCCTCAGTGCAAGATGGGTATAGGAATGCGTACCCCACAGTGCCGTCATGAATATTTATTGGGAAAGTGGTTATAGCAGAGGAGTGTTGAATGTCCGTTAGTAGGTGTCTGGCTAAGTAAACAAATCATGGTATATTAATGAATACAATATTATGAAGCTCTAAAAAATAAGGTCGTTCTATGTGTACGGATAGGGACCAAACTCTGAGACATGTTATTAATAGTGTGCGGTTTGCTACCATTTGTGTAAAAAAAATTTTATAAGGTGTGGTGGTATAAAACTGTATATATATATGCTTGTATTTACCTAGACTATCTAAAAGGATATCTAAGTAACTTACTAGTGCTTGCCTTTGAGGAAAGGAACTGGGGATCATGAGTGGGAGAAAGACACATTGTAAATCGACTATACTCCAATAAAAATGTTAAAAAGACTAAAAAGAGTGGGAGAAAGTTGTTTTTTTTTTTAATGGTTATGAAACACACAGTCTGGTTTTTTATTTTTATGTTATGTTATTTATTTATTTATTTATTTATTTTTGGCTGCACTGGGTCTTCGTTGCTGCTTACGGGCTTTCTCTAGTTGCAGAGATGGGGGGCTACTCTTCGTTGTGGTGCGCGAGCTTCTCATTGTGGTGGCTTCTCTAGTTGCAGAGCACGGGCTCTAGGCCTGTGGGCTTTGGTAGTTGTGGCACGGGGACTCAGTAGTTGTGGCTCGCGGGCTCTAGAGCACAGGCTCGGTAGTTGTGGCGCACGGGCTTAGTTGCTCTGTGGCATGTGGGATCTTCCCGGACTAGGGATCGAACCCATGTCCCCTGCATTGGCAGGTGAATTCTTAACCACTGCGCCACCAGGGAAGTCCCTGGGAGAAAGGTTTGCTACCCATATATATCCATTTGTGCTGTTTGAATTACCATGTGCCTTTTATGTAAAGGAAAGGATTTTTTTTAAATTATGAATAAAATAAAACTTAAGTTGATCATAAAGTAAGATGGTATCAATTTAATATAACTTTTCAACTATTTTTATATGGCAGTCTTTCACAGTCATTTTATGGAGTGGTTATAAGCACGGACTTTGGAGTAGGCTTGTTTACTGGCTGTGGGGATCTTGGAAAAGTTATTTAAGAGCTCTAAACCTCCATTTTGTCCTGTAAAATAGGAAATAATAATAACAGCTATCTTATGGGGTTGTTGTAAAAATAAGATAACACAGTCAAGTGGAAAGCAATTAACCTGGCGTATGACCTATTGTAAGCACTCAGATGTTGAGTGCATTGTGGTTCATGCTAAAAGCCTATATCTAGGACTCTTGATTGCAAGTGGTAGTAATCTGACAGTTTTCTCCTACCATAAAAGGGAATTCTTCACCTCACACAAATGAAAGTCTAGTAGATCTGTCTTTGGGACTGGTAAGATCTTGTACCTCCCTTGAAGGCACTGGGACGCAGTCTCTCTCTAGCTCTTAACTCTGCTTTCTTCTCTGTGGGCTCAGTTCCCAGGTAGCTCCAGGCTTACATCCTACCAGCCTGATAACTCCCAGTGAAAAGAACCCTGTACTTTCCAACAAAAATCCCATCATTGAGTGATTCATCCTGCTTTGGTCATGGGTAAACCACCCGGAAACCAGTCACATTCGCCAGCTGACTGGACTACACTGATTGGTGGGCCTAGATTAAGGTGCTTACCTCTGTAACCTAGATAGTAAGGGCTAGCCTAAGATGTTGAACAGTGTCAGGCCTTTTGTTTTCAAGCCTGTTTGTTTTCAAGAGAAACCACCTGAACTAAGAACTGTGGAGAAGTTCCCCAAACGAAAAATTAGGGCAACAAATGCCAGGTAGACAG